>NW_019174280.1:11021931-11219431 GCF_002260705.1 Seriola dumerili
GGGTCGGGGGTCTGGGGGTGGCGGAGGCGGACTGGGGAAGAGGAAAGAAGGGCAGTGGGTTAAGGATGTGCTGATGCTGTGACTCTCCTCACCAGCCAATCCCCTCCACTGGCTCTGACCCCCTTCCTCACAGCAGAGGGTCTGCACAGACATATGCACACATACACACTGTAGGCATAGCTACAGTCACCTCAGGCTCAGCCAATGAGAGATGAAATGGGCGTTGTGATCTTGCATCCACATGTGCATGCTCACATGCTAGACTAGGCTGTGGGGATGCATTTTGTGTGTGTGTGTGTGTGTGTGTGTGTGTGTGTGTGTGTGTGTGTGTGTGTGTGTGTGTGTGTGTGTGTGAGAGAGAGAGAGAGACACCTTCACGTACACATTAGTGCTCATGTGGTTATTCATTTCTGTGACGTGCGAGAGTGGACTGGCTGCATTTCAGACTATTAAGATTGATTGCAGTGTGCGCGCGCATGTGCAGAGGGGAAACACCTGCACAAATCACAGCTGATGCAGAATGTCAACATGAAAGCGTTATTGTCCCTATGCTGACAGAGCATTGCAATGCAAATATTTCTCGCCCATACTGAAGGCAAATAGACTTTTCAAACAAAGCCACTGTGATCTCCTGTAGCTCCATACTGCCTCTGTCTACTAAAACATCATCAGAAGTGAATCTTTCTTGCAGCGGTCCAACTCTCAGCTGCTGTTGTTATGGCTTTCATTTTGTTTGCGAGCTTCCCCCCTATCTCTTTATAGTCCCACTGTGGTTAGAGCAGTATAGCCCGTCTGAGACTGGTTTACATTTCAAAGCCAGCTCTTGGCTGCGTGTCAGTCCAGTTGTCAGCAGGTGCATTTGATCTACACATCATATGATGCCTCCCCACACACGGACTCACCTGCCGAGTTGATGTTTGGATGAGGGCTGGAATGCACCGGCCCAGTATTTGTCTCAGACAGTCACATCTGGGCCACACAGTATTTGCGTTTCTCTTCCATTGCATGTGTGGTTTTGTATATGAGGCTGTGATTTGTTTAATGCAAATGGAAATTTAGATGAATAATCAAAAACACTCTGCATATCACGGGATACATCCCCTGCTGTGATTTCCGGATAGAAATCCATCTTTTATTTCACTATTGCAGCTTTACTGTTGAAAAAGACTTCACTCTCTTATCTTTAGACGTCCCGTTTGTATTGACTTCAATTTAACAGTGGGAAATCTTCAGTATAGATATTCCCAGCAGCATGACACCTCCTTATATTATGTCTTTCACACAGCAAATGGGATAATATCACATGATAATCCCCTGGCTCGGTGGCGTCATTGCCATTCTGATCATGCTTGATGCTTGAATAAGCACAGTGTTGACTGGCAGTAGAAAGACAAGGAGGCTGGCAGGATTTCAGAGGACAGCAGGTAATGAAACGAGTACATCTTCATTTTGACACGCTGTCACTGTGGCACATTGTTAAAAGTATTCTTTCATCTGCGCACTGCTTTACTGATGGTGTTCGGTCACATGACTGTAAAGTGGAAGTAACACCCGCTTCATGCCTGCTAACACCTCCACGTTAAGACCTAAGGTGGACAAAGGTGTGTATTTTGTGTATGTGTGTGCGTGACAGAGCGAGGGAGAGACTGCTGATTTGGCTGCGCTGGCCTGGCTTAAAGGTCAGCCGCTGTATCTGTTTCATAAGAAAACCTGATACTAGAGAACATTACAGAGTGTGTTTGTGTGTTTGGTTGCGCTGATGCTGAAAGCAACACAGTGGAGACGGGGTTAACTCAAACAAAATTGGATTTTATTTTTTTCTATAATAGGTTGGTGAGAATTTCTGGGATATTTTCTTGTGTCCAAAAAATGTCTTGGTTGCAGAACAAGAAAATAAAAGGAGTTAGTACACAACACAAGAAACAAATCCAAAAGGGGCTAACTGGAAACAAAAACTGGTTTACTCACATATCGAAAGTGAGAAAACTTGCGTGTTCGCTAAGTAGGAAGCTACAGACAACAGCCAACCGGGGGAAAAGGCTAACCTGGCCATGTCACTTGTTTATTTAATATGTAGAAACGACAAATTTTGTGCCAGAGCCGGGCTTCCCTTATTTTTATGCTAAGCTATGCTAACCGTCTGTAGCCTCATATTTAGCATACAGATGGGATTAATATTCTCATTGAATTCTCTGCAAGAAAGCAAGTAGCTTAATAATCAAAATATCAAACTGTTCCTTTAAACTTAAAAAAACCCCAAGATGTTTAAATACAAAAAGAAAACCCAACTTTCACTCCATCTACCAGTAGCTTTCCCTCTTCCTGGGTTTCATTACAATGGTTTTGTCCAACATTGATTTTAATTTGCCTTCAGCCTCTGCCTTGCTCTGTGTCTTCCCCTCTCTCTGGGCTATAGGATAACAGAAGGTGAGTCCTGTCAGAGATGGATTCCTCTCTGCTCTCCTGGGATATGTCCCCTCTGTTCATTTGGCTGTTTCAGAGGACAGAGAGGAGAGAAGGGGGAGAACAGAGAGGAGGGGTGACTTGAAAAGAAAGAGAGGGAAGGAGAGCGATAGCTAAGGACCCGAGTGCTCCCAGTACAGCTCTTAATACAGCGGGGGCTAAGAATACAGCATCCTATTGTCTCCTTATCATTTTTCTACAAAGCCAATGCTCACATTATTAAGAAGTCGTTGGAGGAATTCTCCCTCATGTGCATTTATTTCTCCTCACTGGCTTTATGGATAGAAACAATTTTTTTTTCTTTCTATCCACCAAGTAGAAATGAAACATTTTTTGTATAAGTAAATCAAGCTATAACCATCACTGATTTAATTTAACAGTATACTGTATCTTGATTGGGCTGTGATTGTATTTTCACTATTGATTAATATGGTAATTTTCTCATTGATTCTTCGTGGTTGAATTCTGTCAGGAAATGTCAGAAAATATTCACTATTTTCACTAGATTAACTAGATGTCTATATACATTTTCTAAATGTGATGTCATCACATTGGCCATTTTGTTCAACCAACAGTCTAAAACCCAAAGAAATTCAGTTTATTTTTCATTTCTATTCAACCTTTATTCATCAGACAGGTCCTGTTAATGTTGGAAACCGCTTTCGCAAAGGATGGTAAAAGAGCATAAAACAGGACAATGCAACATCATAAAACAATACTAGAAACCAGGTAACAGTGTTGTGAAGGCTAAAACAAGATACATTTATTATCAAATGCCAGAAGCTGGCAAGAAAGACTGCTTGACATTTTTGTTTAAATGATGACATAAATGATCAATCGATGATTGGAAATGTTGCAGAATAATTTTCTGTTGACTAATTGGTTAACGGACCGATTGTTTCAGCTCTAACCTTGATTTCACTTTGAAGCTGAAGTCCATAGGAAAAAAAAGGGGAAAAATCCTTTATGCTTCTGCTCTGCATTATCTGAAAGACATGTGGACGAATAGCTTTTGATCCATGCATGGATCACCAAACGGGCCTCCCTGGCACAGGCCCAGGAGCCTGATAGGTTAGGGGCCCCTGCCCCAGAGCCTCCGTATGAAGTGACTGTTAATATTTCTTCTTTGAATGCTCAGTTTCAAGGCACAAAGCAACCACAAAGAGACACAAAACGAGATCAGGGACCCTAAACAACCCCAAAGAGAGACACAAAATGACTACAAACAATGCACCTATGTTCACCCTCTTTCAGTCTGCTATATAGGAGGGGTGTTTAGCCCAGGGGGCCCATTTTCTCCTAATCCGCTCATTTTTAATCATGTACCTTGGAAAAACTTGACAACATTTTTGCAGCATTGAAGTAATCTGATCAAAAGCTGCTTTTGTATTTCTGTGGGAATACTGAGATGTAAATTTGCCTAATCTTCCGCTTAGCTGAAGCATAATCCTCATCCTCACACCATCTTCACTACTTCTGCAAATGAAAACCCACTCACTCTTTCCCACTATGAGAGACTAGACTGTACTGGACTGCAGTTAAATGCTGAGGTCAAGTCCAGGTGATTAAAAGGCAGAATGTGTCAGAACGGTGATGAGTCTGTCTGGCAGCACTTCAACACAATCGATGAAGGCTATTGAGGAAAAGGCCTTTACTTTGTGTGTGTGTGTGTGTGTGTGTGTGTGTGTGAGAGAGAATAACAGCGACAGAGAGTGATAGAGTGGTAAGTCTGCCGTAAGCTCGCACACTCTGCAGTTTTGTCTGTGTGTTGTTGGGGTGCAAGCTGCAGAATGAGGGGAGAGAGACACTGTAATGCCCTACTTTTCCATGGCTCAGCTTCAATAGAGCCCCACTCAATGAAGCTTATTCATGTGTACAAGCACAGACACAGTGCTCTGCCCTCAGGCCTTGTGTGTGTGTGTGTGTGTGTGTGTGTGTGCGTGTGTGTGTGTGTGTGTGTGTGCGTGTGTGTGTGTGTGTGTGTGTGCGTGTGTGTGTGTGTGTGTGTGTGCGTGTGTGTGTGTGTGTGTGTGTGCGTGTGTGTGTGTGTGTGTGTGTGCGTGTGTGTGTGTGTGTGTGTGTGCGTGTGTGTGTGTGTGTGTGTGTGCGTGTGTGTGTGTGTGTGTGTGTGCGTGTGTGTGTGTGTGTGTGTGTGCGTGTGTGTGTGTGTGTGTGTGTGCGTGTGTGTGTGTGTGTGTGTGTGCGTGTGTGTGTGTGTGTGTGTGTGCGTGTGTGTGTGTGTGTGTGTGTGCGTGTGTGTGTGTGTGTGTGTGTGCGTGTGTGTGTGTGTGTGTGTGTGTCCGTGTCTATGGGTGTGTATGGATGTGTGTATAAGGCCATGCATGCTTTTTTGGGTTGATGATATTCCGCTGTTATTTGGCAGATATGGGGTGGTGAACGGTCGGGGGTACTTTCCATGAATGGATGAACACACACACACACACACACACGCATTCACACACTCATATACAGGTCAGTGTGCATATTTGGACCAAATGGAGCAAAGGGAAGTGGGAGATCATCAGGAGCATCTTCTCGAAGATAATACTGACTCTTCTGTCTGGTGCTCTCTTTCTCTCTGGATAATCATCACCACAGTAAAGAAGCGAGGGTGGGAGGGGAGGTCTGTCTCAAGGCGGTGTTTGTGTGTGTGTGTTGAATCTGGGTTTTGTTGCTGAATTCTGCCCCCCTCTAAGCATTAACGCTGACAAAATGAGCATCTTCATCTCTCTCCGTCTGCACCATAATCCCCTCCTCCCCCTCTCTTTTCTCCTGTGACCTTGTCAATAACCTTTCCCCTCGCTCGCCTCTCATGTTTTTCTTGCTGGGAAGGAGAACGACTGTGTATCATGTGAACCTCATTGGGCAGCAGAGGAGGAGTAAACCGTGCAATTCAAGCCAGGTCATTAGCAAAGTTCAATAGGTTTAGGAATAGCATGTCGGGACAAACACACACATATTGACACACAAAGACAGAAGCATCGTGGTACCATTAAGATCACTGGATATACTGTATGTACGTATGTACACCTACTGTAAACGTACATGTGTAAACAGACAGAATTTTATGGTCTGCTGCAGGTTTATAGGAGCTGTCTTCATTATTTCCCACTTTACTGGCCCATTCAAATGTGCATCCATCACCTCTGACAGCCGATGGATGTAATCAATTGAGCACAGCTAAAACCGCCTGGTGACAGGAAGTGGGCTAAGGTTGATTACCTCATTATTTTTAAGGTGGTTGCCCTCAAAATGTGTTTTAAAATCAAAAATTAGAGAACACACTACAGAAGGGGTGGGGGGAAAAAAGAGGAAAAGAGGAGGAAAAATGGATGCACATATTATGAAATAGGGCCCAGAGTGACTAGCATTAGCTCAGCTGACAGGTACAACCACTCGCAGAATTCACCAGTCAATTTAGATGTTTGTTTTAATGAGTGGCACTGATGTGTTTATGGATCTGGGGGAGGGTGGGAGCTGGGGGTCATTGTTGTGTTTGTTGTCTGCGCTGGGAAAACAAGTCATTTATCTCTCTACCATTACAATCGCACAGACAAAAATAGATAACCTGTACTCGCTCGGCGTCTGTGTCCGAGCACGTGTCGACACATTTCACATAACACCTGCAGACACATGCATCTGCTGCTAAACAAGTCAGAGTTGCTGACAAGACGGCCTTTTTAGGCAGCAGATAGCCACCAGCTGCTGGAACTGTTATAAACACACACGCAGAAGAGAGGTGTCGAATGCCTATCTGAAAAAGCAAAACTGAGGCCGGAGGTCACAATGCGGTTGTTTTGTCATCTCTTTACATTTTTTCCATCCTGCTGTCATTCTCTACACTTTAACTCCTCTCCTCTCGCCTCGGCGTCTGACCCGTCGGGACGCCCACCCACCTGCTTTTCATCCTCCTCCGCCTCTCTCTTTGTGATTTTCCCTCCAGCATTTGTTCTACTGTCAGTGTGGCTTTCACACACACGTTTAATGTCTGTGGTCGACACTGCTAATCACATACGATGAGTGATTCCAGCGAGTGTAACCATTTAAATAGGCTTAATTGATACAATGATAATGTGATATCTGGTGACAGACAAGCATTCAAATAGATAAGTGGAGAGAAAATAATGTTCAGAAAATAAAAAATAATCATGATAAAATGGAATGATGTGATTTTATTTATTTTTTTCTGTCAGCCTCCATCTTTCACTGCTTTCCTCTTCCCTTTCCAGCTCCTCCTTTGTGGTTTCCCCTCTCTATTAACCCTGTATGCTGTGTTTATGGGCTTAGCTGTGATAGTATAATGCTGTCAGAGTGGTTTTAGATATTATTGCCAACCCTGGGGAGGCATATCAGTGCTGGAGAAAATAAAGATGGATAAGGCGAAAAATAAAAAGATCTGGAAAATATCTGAAGGTTATTAACTTGAATTACAGGTCTTGCAAATATAGCCCTCGAGTCCCAAGGCAGAGCGATACAAGAAAAAAGATCTTAAAATGGCAAGTGCAATTTACAATCATTGTCAAGTGCCGTGCTTTCCATTTTGATCATTTAGATTTTTAATTTTAGTCTTTAGGCTTATTTCATATGGGATGTCTGCTGCAAAGTGATTAAAGGCCGATAGAAGAACAAGAGAAGCAGCTGCAAAGTGTTCAAGCAGACTGCGAGACTGTGAAAAGAAGAGATGTTGACTTTTCACACTCTCACACTGACTTTCTTGTCTTCCTATGACATCTCCTCCCATCCCGAGATCATCCAGTTAATCACTGGTTTCATTGTCAGCGGGCCGGCACAATTTATAAACCGGTTGTGTACAAAACACTGACTCACTCTCTATGGTTGGCGCTGCGAAAAGATGCGAAACGCTGCCGTCATTCACGCGTGTCTGAGAGACAGGGAGACGGCCTGACAAGGAGATGAGGGAAAGTCGGAGAGGAGGGAAGATTATTGTTTTGACTTTCAAAGTCAGTGGGGTGTGTTCATATGTGGGTGTGTTGTTTCCTTGAGGTCCACCTTTGCCCGTGCAGAATGACTCTGCACATTTGGAAGCGACGGATCCAATCAGTAAAAAAAGCACCGCGATCTATTATAAGTGTAAAAAAAAAAAAAAAGAAGAGATTATTCTTGGTCAGCTTTGTTTTGTTGCTGCTACGACACAGCAAAGGGTTTTCTCATTGCCTCTGAATTTGAATAAATCCATTAATGTCTTAGCTAGATAGCTGTTACGCTTGCTGAGTGGCTGACTGACTGGCTGACTGCTTGTGACCCTGATGCTATTGACCCTTTAAGTCCAGTTTGGCCGAAGGCGTTGCTTTGCACTGAGGGCAAAGGTCCAAATGGGCCCCGACTGTCAATATATCAGCCTGAGGGAGAAACTGTCTTTCTGGTAAATACAGTAAAGTGAATCATGCGCCCCTGAACCACAAAACTGTGAAATGGAGTCACAAGACAGATGCTGGTATTTTTTTTTTTTTTATGGCTGATAGTCCACAATAATACTTAGTCTGGGCTTAAATCAGGATTTTTACCAAAGGAGGATGAGATGATTTAAAGTATTTTGACCTTGTGTAGCAACACAAGCATGTGCACATGGGCAGCTGTTGTTTTATCCTATCACTTTGGAGCCTACGCATGTAGCCACCATAGCTTTGCTGTAGCTGACGTGTGCCTCCTCAAAATGTAACTACATGTCAGGGGCTACAGAGATGCCACATGGAGACTGCAAGGTTTGGCTGCTTGTGTTCCAAGTTTCCAAAGCTGCTGGAGACTGCTGATAATTAACATTAAGCAAGTTGAAGAAAGACTCAGTAATCGTTGACTTTTCAGTAACCCATGTCTAGCAAATCCATCTCCACCACGATACTTTTGCTTGCTGCAGTTGCTGCTCTCTATCACAGTGAATGGCAGAACGTAAACAAGGCAGTTGTCTCAGTTATGAGACGCAAAGCTAAAATAGCTTTACGTAACTTTAGTTATGTAAGTAGCGTTGGTTTATGCTCGATAAGTTGATGTCATCTGACGTCAGAATGGCGTGGGGGGTTTCCAAAGACAGTCGAACATCACACAAGCACTTCTGAGGAAGCATACTGGCTGTTTAAGTGCGCAGTTCACTGTTACTCTATATCACAAAATGTAAACACAGCTACCATGGCGAAAATAAAATAAAGAACAATATGGTTTAATATGTAATATATAATACAGGAAATCCAACATTTAACTGTAAATCACTCCTTGCAGTCTTGCTGCTACCTTAAATCTGAGTTCGTGGTTTCCCCCCCAGAAAGGGTGACCTTTCTTATTCAGATGAAGAGTGAGCAATGAAGGGTGAATGATGAATTTACATGACAATTAGCTTGCAAAATCATCATCCATAATCATTCCTATTTTTAACTGAAATGTTCCTTTGGGGATTAAATCCTCTCTCCAACCCCCGTTTTCTACCACTTCTTTTCTACCTCCCTCCCCTCTGTGATGTACAGTGTCCTCTAGAGCAC
This sequence comes from Seriola dumerili, assembly GCF_002260705.1. Taxonomy (NCBI): domain Eukaryota; kingdom Metazoa; phylum Chordata; class Actinopteri; order Carangiformes; family Carangidae; genus Seriola; species Seriola dumerili. Next base: position 11,030,886 of record NW_019174280.1, read on the forward strand.
AGCTGAATCAGCGTGGGAAAGAGCTTTTGCTGCAGCAGCTAACTTTATCCAGTGAAGTCACTTCATCTGTGCTGTATGGTTTCAGCAAATTGCTTCACTGGAGGGGCAATAGGGAGGTGCTGGAAGGCGGGGGATGGAGGAAGTGGGGTGCATGTGGAGGGAAAATGCTGTAGAAAAACGGTTGTTTTTACCATTGCGCCATCTGTCGTTACTGTTCTAAGATTTTTTTTTTTCTTTCGTTTCCCAATGCTTTGTAAAGCTTGTCTTCTGCCTCTGTGCCCTTGTCCGCTTTGATCCTCCACTCTTCCCATCTTTTTTTCCCTGTCCCATCTTCACCGTATACTCTTTGTCGTGCGATGGTTTCTCTCCCTCACCCCACTGGGTCTCATAAGATGAATTCATCCAACCTTGAGCTCCTCCTCGCTTTGATGTGACACAGCATGGCAGCGCGGAGAGAGGAAGAAAGCTGAGCTGTGAGGTTTTACTGTGTTGCACAATCCTCCTCTTCCTTCCCCTCTGCCTCATCATCTGTGACCCACTTATCTGTGCGTGCCCCATCTCCCTGTATCTTCATTTTCTCCTCTTATGTATTCTAATTACTGCTCTCATACATACCTCTCTTCATTGTTTTCACTTCCCTTTTGCAATCTTTTTTAACTCTCTGCATGGTCCCTAATTTAACGCACATCATTTCATTGTTTGATTTATTAAATCTTTTCTTCTTTTTTGTGTCCTACTTTTTAATGATGTTTCTTTGTTTGCAGTGTTGTTTGAACATTTTAGCATCTCCTTAAAATTCTCCTTGCTTTCTTCCTGTCCTATCATCTATCATCATTTTCATACAGATCTGTGACTAAGGAGTGTAGGTGTTATTATCTTATTTACTAGTTAACTTTTCTTTGAAACCGGATCAGTGTGTGTGTGTGTGTGTGTGTGTGTGTGTGCGTGTGTGTGTGTACGCCCGCTCGTGCTCTCAGTATTATCTAAGTAATGTGGGGGATCTGTCAATGTCAGCCACATATTGTGAGTATTATTACCGAGACACTCAGCTTCAATATACCATTACAGGTAAAGACTGAATGTTCCCGTGCTCTTTGTACCACTGGAACATAACCACACACACACACACACACACACACAGAAAATGGCCGCTGACAAAATGACAACTGATAGACAGTGTGTCGGCCGCTAATCCTCCATTTTCAGCTACTGTACCTGACAGCTGCCATGATCCTCCACACAAAACCTTTTAGCTACATTAGCGCCCCACCTGCCAAATGCCCAGGCTGCAGTAATGCTGCAGACTAGTGCTAAAATAATCAATGGCACAATTTCTCATTTCGTAATACAGCTATATCAACAAATAGCCACATACGAGTTTAAAGTGTCAGTGCAAAAGTCATATAGTTATTTTTATTTTGAAATTTAATTTTTCAATGTCATCTTATATGTTGTCTTATGTATTGTTTTAATGTTGCAATGCAAATATTTCAGTAGGACTTGATATGTTTTGTCTTTGTATTTTCCTCTTAATCCGATGTTTCTCCGGCCAGACATCCTGAACACAGCTGATGGAAGTCTTTCGCTGGACGACAGAAACACACATTACAGAATTTGATTCAGTGCTAATATGACTGTAATGTTTTAAAAAAACTTTTTAACTAGAAGCTATGTTTGCATGAATGAGTCAATAGGGTGTAGTAATAGTTTTTACATCTGAACATTTTAGCATTGATTACATTTGAATCAGAGCTCTGTCCAAACTAGATAGAGGTGAAGGAAAAAAAGAAATGTAGCTGGTTAACAAGCTTTATCTTGTTTTTTCCTTCGCTCTAGAACGTGACTAAATTCAAGGAGACTTGCGTTATGTGGTAATCCTTTGATGAACTTCTTACAGTACAAACAGACAGGCTAGCAATGCTACTGAAAACTAACCTATCTGTCTGTCTGTCATGTGACCCATAGAGCCCCAGTCGTAATGTGTCCCCTCAAACTGACTTTATTTTGAGGGTGCAACAACTCTCTTTCACTGTGGTATTTTAAGCACAAGCCAGCAGCTAGCTACCCAACCATTATCTAATCATTAACTTTAGATTGTGGACTCCATGGCATACTGAAAGTAGAACATTTTCTGAAATGATAAATCTATGTAATATAATTATCTTTCTGGGTAGCTGCCCTCAGCTAAAGCCTTTTGCAGCTATTTGAGGTCTAAGCACAGTTCAATATAACTGGTAGTTCTGGTTCATATAAATAGGTTATGAATAGGAATAATAATGAATCACTTGGCCGAGTGAAGTGATACCCTGTCAGAAGGAGTTTGACTCTTTGTTCATGTTGAGTGTTTGAATAGAGTCTGAATAGAGTTTGTGGTGAGTCACAGGGTCGGGCCGCTTACATTAACTTTTGCTTCATCATAGACTAACCAGACTGAAAATGCTGCCGGCTGCTTAGCTGTTGGTCAAAACAAGTCTGACACACATGCACACGCTTTCTCTGCAAATTACGAACACACTTGGCTGCCTGTCTCGCTCTCCGTTTGTCCCGATCAGACTCTCTTTTGCTCGCCGGCTTGCATACACAGTCTATACAAAGTTGCCTTCATCGCAACAAACACTTGGCTCCTTGTTATCTCTCTTGCACACACTATCCTCTACACATAATATACACACTAACTCTCTTTTCCTGTTTTCGTCACGATGTCTTTCTTCTCATCTGCAACAAAGGCCGCTTCTATGCTTCAAAAACACAAATGCTTAATTTGCTTCCCAATTTCAAACATACAAGTCGTGAACTAAACTATACTGGCACTTATGCAAACAATGGTTAGATAATTTTAGATTTTATAACTTCACCAACATGTATATGTCTAAGAATATATACAGTGATTTCTGACCTGGTTGCCTACACATGCGTCTCCTCAGCTTTCACCTGTGAGTAGCCTCTTTATGTCAGTAATGCATTGTAGTGTGTGCCAATAGTGTGCCACAACACCATCCTTGGAAACAAAGTCATTTTTTGTTTTCATGCTAGAATTGTTCATGTATATTGTCTTTGCTGTGTTTCCTATGTGAACGTACTACATGCTCAACAACACAGGTAGAAATTGTATGTTGTTTGCATCAGATATTCTCTGTCTCCTTGTGGTTCTCTTGAACAAGTGCATGCTGTCAGGCATCTTGTTCCTTTATTTCTGTCTGGTTTCTATTGTTTTCTGGCTGCCTGAGATCATATTAAAAACAACAAAAAAGACACCTAGCTATATCTCCCATAAAGTAAATATTTTTAGCATGAGGTTCTGTATGATTCGTATGGATGCCTTTTGAACCTATGCCTCTATCTAAACCAGATCTTATTTTTCATTATTTTGGATGTATTTCTGTGTGTTTGTGTGTCTCAGGTTGTCCCTTCCTGTCTCCTGAGAATGTGCACTGTCATTTTATCACCCCACTGCTGGCAAGATGGAAAATTATTTTCCCTAGGGTGGTGGGTGTGACCTCACCTATTTTAGGCTCTCAATCGCCAGCAGGACGACAACAACTTCAGTGTTGATCTGCATGTTAAGTGTGTGAATGTGCAAGTGTGTTTCCATTCTTGTCATTGCATGGAGTATATTTAACACACTTAGGTACTTTCTCACAAGCTCCACAGAGAGACAAGGCCCTGTGGTGAGCAGTTCTCTGCAGATGATTGATGGTGGCAAAAAAAAAAAAAAAAAAAAACTGTGTGTGTGTGTGTGTGTGAGAAGACTTGCACGTCGTCTGTGATTGCCTGCAGTCATGCTTCACACACAGGCCATGCTTCCCTAGTCATCACCAATCACAGTGACAGAGGGTGACGGACTGCCTGCTGACAAGTGGAATTGTCAGGGACACACACACACACACTCTCTCAAACATTAACACTAGGCAGACTGACCAGAGCTCAAAAAATATTCTAAATTCGATTTGTGAAAATTAAAAAAGCGAAAAAACAAAGCGGCACTACCACAGCTGTCTGCCTCGTGACATGCACTGAATGCACTGCATGATGGACAGGAGTCACACAAAGTCACTTTCACTGATTGGAAAAAAAGGAAATGTGGGTCAAACTGAAAAGAGCAAATAATTCAACAACAAACATGTGATAATGATGGCAGAGAGTTCACAAACCAACTCCACCACAAAGATAGTGATTTGCGCTCCAAGCAATCTAAAAAAAGCCCTGTTTGGAGATTCTTTGGATTTTGGTAAGTTGGCGGCAAAACTGGATGAAATTGATGAAGTTGTACGCAAGCTATGTAATAGTTAGCGTTTGAGCACATCTCGAAATTATGCACCCAAATAAGTGGATGGATGGATGGATAGATAGATAACATTGTCCTTTGCCCTCAACCCCCTTAAGAAGTAGGTCAGTGTGTTAAATTCCCCCTCCTGACTGTTACTCATTCTAATTCACTTATTCATCTCTATTATTAGGTTGAAGCTTCTCTCTGTATGGAAACCAGCAGAGCACAGTATGCGAGCGGGACACCAGCCACTAGGCCTATTGCTTTTTTACACATCTCATCCCTCGTTTTTGCCATTGCCTTGAAATTCTGGGCACTGCTTCACCTAATCTGTCAGCATAGAAAATAGTGGATTGACATTTCAGTTGTTCTACCCAAATGATGCTTTTCAACCTGTTACAAGAAAGCAGTAGCTAACTAAGAGCAGCTAAAACACGGTATACAAACATAATCTGTTAATTTTTCCTTGTCAATGTGATTTTTTTTAATACATTTTATATGTGATTTAAAGATGCCGTTGTTTCAAATCATGTTAATTTCACCATAGTCAGAGAAAGCAGAGATGGCAGTTACTGCTACTCTGCTAAGCTAGGCCTTTTGGCAGGACTAGTTTATCTGGTGTTACTTTTTTTTTCTCTGTAATGATTTGGCTACTTCTTTATTTATGTGCTAAAACAAACTTCTAAAATGTTGGAGCATCAAATTGAGTTTTCAATTACAGGAGAGAACAGGAAAAAGGAAAAAATGGGTAAATTAGCTTAGGCTGGCTCACAAGCTAGCTTAGCCAAATTGCAGTCACTGAGGTTCGGTTTGTACCTGTAGGCTACCTCTGTTTTCTTCTTGCAAATTATGTTTTATTTTCTAATAATATTGCAAAATTTAATAATTTTATGTGATATAACAGATGTCAAAAAGTTAAAATACAAACACTAATAGTATGAGAATTTCAAATGGCAACAGCATTATTTTTATCATTTCCTCCCTTCTACACACCACAACTGCCTCCTCTCTCTTTCCATCTCTCTCTCTCTGCTCCTTCATCCATTTCTTCCTCCTTTCCTCAGTTTGAAATAGCTCATCTCTCCTCTGATGTTTTGCATTTGCATATAACCTCAGTCCTCTGGTTGCACCACGCTTGCACTCCAATACTAATAGATGACAGGCTTTGATATGTTCTGCCACATTCCCCTCAATTCTCCGTCTCTCTTTTCCATTTCCTTAACGAGGGGGGATTTCAGTGCAAGACCCTCTCACTAAGACACGGAGAGAGATTTCAGAGCAAGATGTCGAAGGGGACGCTCAGCTAGTCTTTAGAGAGACCGAGATGCTTAAAATGCTGGTTGTGTAAATGCCTCTTAACAGCTCAGGAATAAGGATGAAGGTGGACTAGCTATGTGTGTAAGCGTTTGTATGAGTGTTAAGTGTGTGAGTGAACTAATGCAGATGAGATACAGTATGTATGAGCCAGGTATCAGTGTCACACATGTCAAGTGGAATTTTTTACTGTGTAAACAAGAGTTATGAGTTTAGGTCTCCATGTTGCACATTCCTTTTTTTAAATTCATATTCACAGTTAATCATTTATAGGCCTATAAAAAACCTCAGTTGCACTCGGTACAGTAATTCCTCTGTAGTCATGCTGTCAAACATACAGCACATAATGTACCGCTCTTGCCTCTTGCAATGTCTTGTACATTTGGTATTGTAATTTCAGAGGTATAATTGTGAGCTAATTCCATTCTGTGCACATCCACCCACCCACGCAAAACTGAAATCACAGTGACTGAGCTTTAATGCTGAGAGCTAAAATCAAATCATCCTTCCATCCTCCCTGTTCCTGTGTCTGAATACCAGTGCACGCTCCAGGCTAAAGCATACAGGAGTCCTCGGTGAGGCTCACACACACACACACACACACACACACACACACACACAACTAAGAGCTAGAGTCAGTTTTAGTATTGTGGTCCAGGAATGTTCGACAGCATGCACCCAGCAAGAAGGTGTTAAATCTTTCAGTCACGTTTGCGGTCAATGACTATGTTCACTATGTATGAGCCTGAGCCTTCCAGCTGAAGTAAATAATAGAATGGGCTTCTCTGGAGTACCACTTTTTTTTTTTTTATTTTGGTGTAGGTTAAGGCCCACATGGTTCATGGCACATAGCCTTCCATTCAGAGATACCACAGAAATGAAGTATTATCAGAAAACAAGGGTCTTAGGGAGACCCACCCAAAGCAAACAAATTGCCTGCACCACTTCTTGCTCGTTGCTGTGGCCAAGCCACTGCTCTCGAGCTAGTATGTGACTTATTCTTTGGCAAACATAAAAATTAATATTCCTGACCCACCATTACATCATTTTTTCTTTTTTCCTTATTTTTCAGAAAATTGCTGCAAAGTCAACTTAATTTGCTTTTCAGCTTTCAATAACTCCCTTTTTTCAGGTCGCTCCCATGTTGCTTGCGAACCCATAATTCTTTGAGAGGCAATAGAAAATACAGAAAATGAAACGGGTCTGAACTTTGTGTTGCATCATACGGCGTTCAGAGACAGAGACAACGCAATGAAATGGCGCCACAAGACTCCATATACTTATCATCATGTTCATCATCAGCCAGTCGTGTACTTTGGGCCTATAGTTGGCTTGTTTATTTTCTGCAAATAGATGCCTATAGTTTTAATCCCTAAGGGATGGTGAACCCCAGAATACATTTTTTTTGTTGGTCTGATGCCAGTGTTGTTGAAATTCTCGCAGCTCTGATATAGTCAAGGTTCGGATAAGATCATGGCTATGGAAAAAAAATGTGGATGGATAAGAATAGGAAAAGACTGCAGTTAATTAAAAGGCAAACATTAATTGCAGGCCTATAATAAAAACTGTGGTTTACTGCATGAAAGTCTGATATGCAACAATCACAATCCACCACCCTTACCTACACACCCTCTCTTTCCACCTCAGTACATAAAGGGCATACTACTCCCTGCACTGGCACTGAATGTTGGACTTAAATCGTGAAGTGTGGGATCATCCAGTATGAACATATTTCCAAGGTACACTGGGGTGAAATTGCTGCAATCATCCAGTATGCTGTCAGTGAGCAGTTCAGCTGTTGGTAAAGGCCATTACTTGGATGAAGAAGCTGCACTTTTACATGGTTTCTTTGGCTGTAATTCCCAGAAGGGAGAGTTTGGAGGATGCATCATGCGGTAGCTGGGAGGGAAGGGTTGATCCTCCCTGCATACCTCCTCTGCACAAGCCTTGTGGTGGAAGAAAATGAACCAGAGGAACACAGGACCTTTTGAAGTGGTGTTGAGCTGAATACAGCCTCTAACCACCGAGCCACTAAATGGCCCTGCCCCGGCGCAATGACATTTCCATATGATGTCTGCTCCTCACAGGCAAATATACAGTATGTTTGAGCTGTTTGGAGCTTGGAGTGAAGGGACGTAGAAACAGTGTTTTAAATACAGACTTGGATTCGTGCTGAGAGTTGAAATGAAGGAACTGAAAGTGAGAGAAAGCGTGTAATTGGGGTTGATTTTGGTGTCACAAAAAGAAAAAGGACGTTACAATATTAATTATATGCATCAGTGTTTGGAGGTGGTCATTCCAACACAAAGCTTCTTGTTTTGTTTTGTTTTCCATTTCAATTTCCTGTTCACATCCTCTCCTCTTGTACGTCCTTGTCTTCCTGACGTGCCTCTGTCTCCGCAGCTCATTAACCAAGATCGTCTTTATGTTCCAGGAGGAGGAGATGCCAGAGGTGGAGATAGACATCGATGACCTGTTGGAGGTCAACAGTGACGACGAGAGAGCCAGCAAACTGCAGGTACACCCCCGTGTCTGTGTCTGTGTGTGTCTGTCTTTGTATCCAAATGTCTATTTTTAGCAAACACCAGTGGAATATACAATGCAAGTGTCAATGTATAGGGGATTTAGAAGTGAAAGGAAAGAGTTGCACTTTATATCACCAAGCTGTAATGTTCTGTGCTGCCAAGACCTATAGACTTGTGTGATTGAGCATAACTCATACATACATAAATACTACACAGTCAATGATTTCTATTATTAATTAACTATTATTAAAATCTCTCTTTTGGCTTTCTTTATCAGTGGGTCATACAATAATAATAGACTACAAGTGTGTTCAGACAGAACTTGAGGCCGGTTATCACGTTGACTGCTGGATGTTTTGTGCAGTTTTTGTTCATCCCCCTGTGAACAGACATTAACCAACTCCTGTCTTTCCACCGGCTTGCAGTTATGCTTCTTGTTCTGTCTGAATGCACCTTCAGAGCTACACATCAGGTTTTCCACATGGGATACACCAAAAGTCTTGCATGCTGGTCTACTGAGTCTCCAGTCAGTGGAGAAATTGGTATCGCTGCCTTTTTAAAAAAAAAAAAAAAGTGTGTGTTGGATTTCTCCCTGTATGATTCTCATTCAAAGACACTTCAGTTCTGGCAGACTGATACCAAAGCATTTTCTTCCATTTTGACTGTACTGGAAGGTGACATTATTTCATCTACATTTGAAACGGCTATCCACATAAGCAAAAGCCATACACCAACCACCAACAAGACAGAACCCAAATGTAGATTTATACATTTACAACTACTTGTAAAGAAGAAGAAAAAGAAAAAGAAAAAGAAAAAGAAAAAAAAGAAGAAAAAGAAAAAGAAAAAGAAAAAGAAAAAAGAAAAGTCCAGGAGCTGCAGTGAATTGAAGACAAGTCTAATCCCTGAACACCTCTCTCTGTTTTCTCTCCCTGCACAGGAATCATTAATAGACTGCTACAAACCAACAGAGGTTAGTATGTTTAGTGTGTCTGTCATCCGTGCACACAATAAAATGGTCAATATCAGCAACCTAGACATTATTGATGTTCACATACACTATTCAATTTGCAGTGTGTAGACTCTGTTTGTTGAACCATCATGTCCCAGATGTATGTGTGTTGTTAATTAATGTATGATGACACACACACACACACACACACACACACACACACACACACACACACACACACACACACACACACACACACACACACGCACACACCCTGACCTAAATACGACATAGAGTTTAAAAGGACCTTAGACCTACACACACATACACACAAAGGACACCGATTGATAGTTTGACATATACACACACTGTATCTGTTTACTTGGCAAGGGACTTGAGTATGTTTAATATGTTTGTGAGTATGTGAATGGGTGCATGTGTGTGTGTAAAGGTGTTAAGGGTTTGGGTTGGGGTGAGGCAGGGTTAAGCTATTTTGGTGATTATAGGTGGTACAGACCAATCACATTACCTCCACATACGGTGATGTCGTCCAGCCTGGGCTCCCCATCTGTCATCTGTGTGTGTGTGTGTGTGTGTGTGTGTGTGTGTGTGTGTGTGTGTGTGTGTGTGTGTGTGTGTGTGTGTGTGTGTGTGTGTGTGTGTGTGTTATTAGGTCAGCTTGTGACGACCACTACAAGGTCACTGATATCCAAAGCTAGTCTAGTGGCCACCCAGGTTGACACCCGCCTTATATGTGTCACACCTACACACACCCACGCTCACAAACCCATGCTCACACACCCATGCTCACACACCCATGCTCACACATGCACTGTAATCTGCTGAGTATGGGGAAGCGCAGATGCCATTTTAACACACTCCCGCAAGGACGCCATCAGCTGGGGATAAACAGTGAAAGACAGAATGATGAAAGAAGAGAGTGAGAGCACTGGTGGAAAAATGCACATTATAGTAGGAGACAGAGATGAAGGGGAGGAATTAAGGGATAGAAGTCATGACAAAGAGATGGGAATAGAGGGATCCAGAGGATATGTGAGAAGACAGCTAGAGGGAGAACGACAGACCAGGGTATAGAGGAAAGAGGAGGAGGAGGAGGAGGAGGAGGAGGAGAGGTACAGAGGCAGCGAGAGAGGAGGGGGAGACATCAGTAATTAGGTCACGAGCGGTGTCACCCCTGGTATAATGAGGGGGATTATATTCCAGCATACTCCCCACTGCAGTCACACTGTCATGGACCTCCACACAACCTCTCACTCCCAAGATGAGGAATGTCTTTGCCCCCCCTTCCTTACTGACTAACCTTTGTCTCACAATCCACTATTTCCTTCTTGTTATTTAAAAGACATTACCATCACGATTTGAGTTTGCTGCGCAGTGTTTATTTTCCCTCCCTTTAGTATTACTTCTGGCTGTTTGTCTTACATGCATGCAGCACAAAGTCGGATGTTTCAGTCAGCTTTGCTCAACATCACAGGCTCCTTCACTCACATAGTTCCCCGTGGCACTAGCAACTTCGGAACATCTATTTCGGTCGGATCGTAATGAATGAGAAGCTGGCAGTCATATTGCATCAGATTACAATATTAGACTGTAAAAAAAGAAGAAGAAGAAGTTGTATGGGCCTGATTCTTGAATTTGATTCGCTGTCTTGCGGAGTGTTAGATGAGGTAGAAGTCTGGGGTGGGAAGTCAGCAACCAATTACTTAAGTTCCCCACGTTCATGTGGGACCTGTCTTGTGTCGATCACATCCCAATACAGCTGAAACCAAACAGAAACGGTTTGGTAATTGTATGTTAAATCATTTAAGAAAGAAATGTGTGTCACCTGTGTGTGTGTGTGTGTGTGCGTGTATGTGTGAAAGCATATGAGTGCAGCTGTCAGTCTAACTTGTTTTTTTTTCTTTCCCTCCCTTCAGGACTTTGTCCGGGAGTTGCTGGGCAGGATAAGGGGAATGAGAAAACTCAGTGCACCAACTAAGAAGGGCCTATAATGGCTTTCACATCAACACCAATCAAACATAAACTAGATCATCTCAGCTCCACCTGCTTAACCCACCCCACATGGACTGTCATCATCACACACAATAACTTATCAAAACATTAGTAACTATTCTGCAACCTGCAAACACACTCCATAAAATCCATGCATATAGCACAACAAGGTGTATTATACTATTTGACTGTTGAAAGGTACGTGAGCGAAACAGAGCCAACGTGGTGAAAAATGAAAATGTCAAACCCTGCAACGTGCCAGAACTGCAAGCGTGCTTTAACATGAATACCACCTAACTCCACATTTCAGAGCCATGTTAAAACTTTTCAAGCCGATGCTGTAATCCCAACAGCCATACAGACTAAAACACTGATAAATCTCAAAAAGGGAGGTGGTGGGGGGAAAAAAAAAAAAAAAAAAGTTTGTACTGCAGTAGGTGTGAAATTAGCTGTAGCACTATGTACACACAGTGCTTCATGGTTTTCTCTTTTTTACTGAGGTGTTTCGCTGTTACTTCTTTTTAAAAATGTACTGTATGTTGCCATTTATTGTTCACGTGATTGAAATGTGGTCTTCAACAGTTTTTATTTTTGTCCTACTTCTAAGTCAACCTCCTTATCCTAACTCCGTCAGTGCTTGCAAGGGAGATGTGAGGGAGATCTGTGGTTTTATTTTCAGCACAAGGCGTTAGTACATCAGTTCCGTCCTTTTGTGATGTGTAAAATCTGGAAAGAGTGGGGACATTTTAGTGTGAAGATTTTTTTTTTTTACTTTTTTCCCACTGTTCTGGTACGCTCTTCATCACAGCGAGGCATGATGGGTGTTGCGGCTCTCTGTATGACGCTACAACACCTGTATGATTGGCAGCCTTTCACTTATCATGTTATGTGATGTTGTTCATTGCTGTCCCTCATCAGAATACATATCAGTTGGTTGTTGAGGTTTAAGCACCAAGCCCAAACATTTTAGTTGTTTCTCACACCCGGCTTCACGTAACTCTGCTGACTAGCCTCTCTAATAGTGGTTGGTGTTGCCTTTAAAGACATTCAGGATCAGTTCACCTTTTACTCAGCACTGAACCTTAACTACTGACAACCTAAAAGGCGAATACGGTTGAGTCAGAACCTGAAGACAACTTGAAACTTTGACATTTAAACCTGTCAGGTCCTGCAAGGGAAGGTGTGCCAAAACTGGGAGTATTACATCCTAAATGTTAGACGTCATGGAGGCGTTAGTGTGACGCAGCGTTTCCACAGAGATTTGTTTGATAGGTTTGTGAAACGTCTTCCGGTAGGATGTTTCAGACTTTTCCAGGTTGCAGAAAATATGTTGTAATTGCATAATCCCAGGTTTAAGAGGTGGATTTAGTTATTTATTGTTGTTAATGACCTTCTCGTAACCAACACACTCAAAAACCTGTAAGCTCTGGTACAATCATGACTCTGTTATGGGGTTGGGCCCAGTTTCATTTCCGAGCAGTCAATCGTGAACCAACAGGAATGGAGCAGAGCTGAACCTGCCATGTGATATAGTATATAGAGATATATACCCTCAGCTGCCAAAGACAAAAGCAGGGCAATGTTTGATTTTAACATAACACTTGCAAAGCACCCGTCTTGCATGCTAACAACAGAGAAAACATTCATAAAGAGTATAGATATTATAAACTTATAATCAAGCAAAAAATACTTTTTTGACTTAGCTACCATGTACGACTTTGTAGAACTTTTTGTGTTGAAACAACGTGACTGTCACGTTGGAGAGAATCCAGGAAATTTTAAAAATGGTGCTGTTTTTGATGTTCTTCCCAGGTTTCGGTTGTATAAAAGGCGTTTTCACTGTCGATTGATGCCAGAGAAATGTGTCTGAAAGAAATGTGTGTGTTCTTTATTGATGGAGTGCAGTCTAGAGTGGCGTCCTCCTTTGCATTTCCACTCCTCGGTCGGAACAGGGCTGGAGCTGTGTCGCCAGACTGGTTGATTTATTTAAAGAGATCATGTGTTTTCTGGATCAGTGAATGGGAAGGAAAAGTCGAAGAGGAAGCCATTATAGGCAGCTGAGATGCTTCCAGGATTCATGTCGAGGTACTCCTTAGGATTTTCTCTGTCAAGAAACAGTTCAGGGGCAATAGGCTGATATTTTATAATTTATGGGATTTCATGTGGAGAGTATTTTGAAAGTGTCCATACTAGAGAGCTTTACATTTGCATGTATTTTTAAAGTAGCATGTTGAAGGGAACATTTTGTTGGCCCAAAGGTTTTTATTTCACAAAATGAAACACTTTCCTTTTTTATACCTTTATTATCATTATTATTATTATTATTATTATTATTAAGACTAAAATATTCAGTTTTTCAGCTGCACTTTTGTTTTTCTGTACATCCACAATAAGCGTTCTTGTTTTTAAAATGTAATGTGATGTGTGGTTTGTTTTTGCTGATAATAAAAATGCAGAATGACTCTGTACTGTTTAAACACATATCCCCCTGTGTGTCTTCATGGATGAAGGATGAGTCTCTCTGGGCTCTATTGAAAGCACTAGTTTGCTTGATTGCTTTCTTGTTGAGAGTTATGCTGCATTCACATGTTCCTCGGATGGTCCCGTCTCCCAAGTTGGGATGTCAACTTCAGTAGATGCTACAAAGAAGATATGCTGTATTTATATATGATAGCTGTTTACAGTATTTGTGTTACTTATTATTGGGGTTACTGCTGATAAATAACTTTCCTAACTAATCTACGTCACTCTACAAGGACAGCAACTAACAGTTACAAACTAACATCATATTACAAATTAATATAAATAAATATTTCTAATAAATTAGAAGAAATTCATATGCATTATGAATTAATAATTAACCAAACGTATTATACCATCAACCAAACATTTACTTTTGTCCACCATATTTCTGCATATATGACATCAAAAACTTGTCAAGTCGTTTACCAACATTTTTTCTGACATTTTTAAATTTTCCCAGTCGGAAACTCATTTTTCTGATGATTCCGCCACCCACTCTTATGTATGGCCGGTAAATACACCATTGGGCTAAGTTACAGGTAAGCCACCAGTTATCTTATAGGCTAGCATAAATACCAGATACAGAGGGAAAAAGTTTTTATGCTAAGCTAACTTAACAGTCAGCTGGCTGTGGCTGCATATCTACAGGACAGATGTGAGAGTGGTATTGATCTTCTCATCTAATTCTCAGCAAGATAGCAAATTAGTGTATTTCCCTATATGTCAAATTCTTCCAAATTAAAAAGGAAGCAATCTGCTTGTATTCGTACAGATGCATTTGTGTGGCTGATTGTGTGCCATTATTCAGATATGTGCATAGTCCACGGTGTGCGAGCGCTTTCACATGCCTGTGTTTCTGCACAAGGGGCATATTAGAGCATCATGGTTATCAATGTGTTCCTCCTCAGCGCCACACAGTGTGGCAGTGGTTTAGTAGGACACTCCTGTGCACTGTCTGATTCTGTAAAGAGCTCATCAGGGTATGACATTATTGCTCATTGTGCGCATGAGTAGCCTTTCTCTGCAGCATGTCTAGCCCCATATGGACTAGCCTACTGGCCTACTGTACATTGTTGCTAGGTAGAAGGTGTTCATTGATCTCTGAGAAAGATTTAACACTTATTTAAAAGGCCATTGTGTGGGTAATCACAATGACACTTAATGTAACATGATCATTACATGTTATTTCTTTGATCTGTGAGGGAACAAGTCGACCTCACGGCAACTCAAAGCTCATATAGTTTTATTTCTAAAGGTAAGTCATGTGGAAGAATATAGGCCAGTTTGCACAGGAGACAGACAGACAGGCAGACAGAGAGAGACACTTGGTGAATGCGCTACAGCTTTCATTCCCACAGAGAATATGATAATGAATGTCTTCTGATTCACTGACACACATTCCCAAACAGCCTTGTGGATTTCACTGGAGGAAACAGAATTGCACCCACACTGCTGCTGCTGCTGCCGCTGCTGCTGCCGCTGCTGCTGCCGCCGCTGCCGCCGCTGCCGCTGCCGCTGCTACTGCAAGTCAAAGTGATGCCAGTGCGACTGTGCAGCATGATAAGGCTCTGTGTGCCTTTAAATTCCATGACCCACTTTTCACAGCTGGAGCTGGCTGGCAGGGAGCGCTCGTGCACGCCGCCTTGAATAATTGGGACTGCAAGGTAAATGTGAGGAGAATAGTTAAGGATGGGAGCCCCCCTCCGCCAGCAAGCGTGCTTGGTTCAGTCAGCTGGCTGCACACCAGCAAATCTCACACCAGCGCAGCCCTCGAGTCGCTGTCGGTCATGGTTTTTCAGAATATTAAAACTGATGTGAATGGAGGCAGTTGTTTGACAGAAGAGAGGAAATTGTATGGAAATGAAATGAGCTTGGCAACAGTGAGGATGTTAAAGCCACTGGAAATTTTAAAGGGATACAATAGCAATACATCATATCTCCTTATGTGGAGTAGCCCAGCAGACCCTACTGTATATT
Organism: Seriola dumerili; assembly: GCF_002260705.1. Taxonomy (NCBI): domain Eukaryota; kingdom Metazoa; phylum Chordata; class Actinopteri; order Carangiformes; family Carangidae; genus Seriola; species Seriola dumerili. The sequence goes on from NW_019174280.1 coordinate 11,046,457, forward strand.
TTATGCCCTCCCATCCCCCTCTTCATTTTACCATTCCCTTTCTTGATCCTATATGTTCCTCTCTGCCCCCCTCCTCTCTTCATCTACCTCTCTCTGTTCCCCCCTCTCCCTTGTGGATGCAGTGATCCATCATGCCAATATTTCAGAGAGACAGAATGAGAGAAGGGGCAGATTGAGAACATAAAAAGACAGACAGACACTGTGTATGACCAGGTTGGCGAAGACAGAGATGAGAGATAGGGTGACACCAGCAGCATCTCAGCTGGAAGATGGATCCCGTCTCGTCTCCACTGCTGTGGAACCCAAGTGCCGTAGCAGACAAATGCTGGGGCGACATGCCACACTGTAATGGCCGGATCATTCATTCACATGACAGGCAATTAAGCCATACAGCATCACTTATTACCCAGACAGAGAGAAGGGGGAGGGAGGAGATGTTTTCTCCTGTCACCTCCATGACACAGGCCTGTGGTTATGCTGCACGCTGGAACTGCTGCATTTTATATAAAGAGGGCACCATTGCCATCATATCCTGAAACTGATCTGCAAATAACATTAGGCTACTAAGACAAGTAAAACGTTATATACAGAGGGTCAGGAGAAGTTACCCCAAATTAATTAATTTCCAGCAAGATTTTCCGTTTTGGATACTGAATATTTTATTCTAGTTCAACCTTAAGTGCAAACGAATCCCTGGGAGCAACCGCCTTTCTTCACTTTATAAATACTATATAACGCACATGCACATGCTCTGCTTACTCAGCTTGCATATGCTATGTGTGGTTGTGTGTGTGTGCGTGTGTGTGTGTGTCTATTGCAAAGCTGCAGTGCATCTCGTGGGAAATCTGTTTAATTTCGCTACACTGAGCCCCTTCAATTTTCCAGCACTCCACATATAAATGTTACAACTCCTGCTCTTCAAGCAAACGAAATATGTAGGCATGTACAACATCACGCGGACTTTGTTGCCAACACTGACTCCCTTACTACTACTATTACTCCTACAGCTGGAGCTGAATACACAGAGAAGATTTGATTGAGTAAGTGGGAATTGCTTTTAAAAGTTCAGCCGTCTAAAGCACTTTTAGTACGAACAAGCTCAAAGCATTTAATATTTAGTTGTAGAAGTATAGTTCCAATGGTAGTTAAACATGAGTTGGACAAAGGAAGAGTGTATCCATTAAGCACTATGTAGTGGTGGAAGTACTTAGATCCTATACTTAAAGTAAAAATACCAACACCACAATTTAAAAATACTCCATTACAGGTAAAAGTGCTTCACTTAAAATCATACTTAAGTAAAAGTACAGAGGTGTTATCAGTAATATGAGCATACAAGTAGGAGTAGTATAAAATTAAAAGCACTTGTTCCAATGTAAAATGGCCCATGTGGTTGATTATATTATTGGATTGTTATTACTGATGCATCAATAGTAGGATTTTACTGTTGCAGCTGCTCATGATGGAAATAGTTTTAACTACCTGATGTACAATTAGTTGATTTAAATCATACAGGCCACGATGATAGATAGGGTAGGACAGAAGAAAAAACAGTTCTGCTCCATAAATGTGAATTAATTTTTAAGACTTTTCTTTAATCTTTTTTTTTTTTCAATTAATAATTGGGTATTTCGACCTCTTTGAACCTCAGGAAGTTATTTAAATGAAGCCTCTGAGAAGTTTAGATGAATAATATCTCTATGGTGGAACTGACAACAATTCATAATTCATGGGTATCAGCTTTAATAATGTTGCATTTTAAAAGGATTAGGACATTTATTGTAAAATCATCTTCATCTAAAAAAGTAACAAGTAACAATAGCTGTTAAGTAAATGCAGTGGAGTAGGATGAAGTATATACAGTAAGTAGTATAAGGTAGTATTAAGTATTATGTAGTAAAATACTGATGCAAGACTCAAAATTGAACTGAAGTGCAGTACTTGAGTAAATGCACTTAGTTACTGTCCGCCACTGTACACTGTGTTATATAATTAACTGAGTAATTAATGAAACATTAGGATCCATAATCAAGTATGCATTTTCGGGAAAGCGCAAACAACCTCGGTTCCTTTGTTGGATTATTATACACATTTGTTGTACATTTACAGTAACATGTAAGGGTAACATGTAGCTACTAAAGAGACTCTTAAGAAGAAACATAATTATAGACATCGTTAGTGCTCATTAGTGTCAGTGTTGTTTTCCCATATCATTAGAATAGACAGGTAGTAGACAGTATCAGCGGGGAGCGATACAGAGCCTACATGTTGTGGATTTAATGCTTTACAGTTTAACCGGCCCGTAAGCCTACCCAGCACAATAAATGCCAGGATATCAGACAGTAAACACTGCTGTTATAAACACTGTGTAGACAATACCACTGTAGCCACCCGAGGGATTAGTTGCAGAGATTTAGAATTAATAGCACTATTTACTTTGGTCACATAGCCATATGTCTGCTGGCCTGTTTGTGTATGAACTCATTGTTTTCGAGGTTTGTTTTCTTTGCCATGATTGGCTCTTTCTGTGCATACCCAGAGGGTTGAGATTGGTCAGCTGTAAAGGGTCTCATACCTAGATACAGCATTACAGTGTACAGCTGAGTGCATGTGTGTAAGTGTGTGCTCAAGGCAGGGCAAGTCTATTTAGACAACATGGGGGGGTGGGGGGGGGGGGGTCCTGGTGGGGGATCTGTCTTTCTGCAGGGGGTGAGTTCAGATCATTCTCCATTATGCCATCTGTTTCTAGTGAATTATGTAGAGATCGAGATAATTAAAGAGGCTATTAGCATCATGCTACCAACACAGACTGCATACTTATGCCTCGTGTACACAAATAGCAACAGAAGTATGTAACAAGAGAAACAGGTTAGAGCTGCAAACAATATTTGAGGTTTGATAAATCAATAATTATCTCATGAAAAGAAAAAAGAAACAAGACAGATCTGTATTTTCAAAGTAGCAAAGCAATGACCAATAGGAAACCACAGAATGGTATTCCCAGGCAGGTTAAAGCATCACGAATCCTCTGATTGGCTGGTTTCCTTTGTTTTATAAATGTGAAATAAACTGGCCTCAGTTGTCAAATCAATGACACGAATGATTTGTTGCTATGGAGAGATGGTCCTGTCTGTCTGCTCCTTAAAAGGTAATATGTGGATAAAGAGACAGGGAGACAGAGGCAGGCAGAGACAGTCTTAAAGGAAAAGTGAAAAGATATAAACACATGAAGTGGAAAATAAGTCCAGGTTACGGTATGTTATATCCAATGTGTGTGGTGCAATCATGGCAATAACAATAATTGTTAATCATCTCCTTTCATCTCTGCTCTGAAAAAAAAAAAAATCCTGTTTCAGAACGTGGGTTTCTAACAGCAGTTAAATCTGTAGCCTACAGCAACGTGCTTCATTATGAATCGTATGTGTGATTTCACCATCATGAGAATGTCTGCAAAACTGAATGAAAGAAAAATCAAACACATTCTCGTCTTGTGAGGCACTGAACACAAGAAAAAGATTATGAGAGTCATGTGAAATCCGTTGCTGAAGTGGATTCACCACTCCACCGACATCTGTTGACTTGTGCTTTCTGTTGATGAGTGTTTTGTAGGTGGTGATGTGTCACTATCGTCAACACAGCGGCATGTCTCTGCAAGCTGGTTTGAAATGAATTTTTGCAGCCTATGCATTGTTTACCTCATTATCTCCTGGATTTTGTTCAGCACCACATAATTAGCTGCGAAGCTGCCTTCACTTGTTGTTGGGAATAATGCAATTACAGGTACAGCGAGATATAATGACCTTGATTACCACGAAAGTTTCATTTTAAATGACACCTGATTTTTGAAGATACGGCATTCTCACTTTCTTTTTATGTTTCTTATTTTGATGTGAATATGTGATGTTACTTAGTAAGATTTGAAAGATCTGAAACCGAATTTTAGATCCTTGACATAAAAACGTGTGATTTGTCTCTGTGTTGTTGATCAGGCTTGTTAAACCAGCCGGCTTAATCTAGGAACTCATCTGACCTATGACGCTTGGTGGCCCGTGCTCTGGGTCCTGTGCGAGAGCGCAAATTAATCCAAATGAATCAGTGAGGAGAAAGGAGGCCGCTTGTCCTCAAAATCAACCCATTCCTCGATCTGCTTACTCCTCAGCAGCCCACCCCCACTCTCAGTCGATTATAGTCTTTCATGAAGAGCCCTGAGCGTTAATCATCAGAGGATCAGCATCCTAAAGTGGAAATGTCTGACATCAATTCCCCACAAATCTTGTACATATTTAGGTCAAGTAACGAAACACAAACTCTTTCAGCTGTCTTCCCTCACCTCAGGTCTGCAAGTAAATACTCTGTGCCATGCAGAGACTCAAGTGTGTGTATTCTTTTCATGGTGAGCATTTATTGATGAGCAATCAAAGCTCTGTTTCTGTATAGGGAAAATCCAGAGATCTTATTCCCTTGGGAACCAATTACAGACAGTTTGGGGGGGGGCTTTCATCACGGACATGTGAGCACACTCAAACACACATGACCCTGAACCTCACTCCAGGGCTTAACCACAACCTACTGACTTAACCCTGCACCTTATGAATAACCTTCAAGGCTTCTGACACAAGCACTAAACAAAAATCAAAAACAGACATCAAGCACAAACACAAAACACACACTAAAGAGGAGAAGAAGGGGGGTTGGCTTCATCTGGAGGGGGTTGTGTCTGGAAAAACAAGCACCACCGTGATGTCCAGAAGTGTGTGTTTGTCTGTCGGTTTGTCAGTGTGTGGGTATATACCTACAGGCCAGTATCTCTTCCCTCCGCTTCCTCCATCGGAGGATTTGCCAAACAGCTGGTTGCCATGGTTGCAGTTTCCTTTGCACCAATCAGTAGCCATTTTACCGGGGGTCCAGGCGGGAGGTAAGCCTGCACAGTCTGGCAAATAGCAACGACATGAGTGGAGATTAGCATACATTCAGCCAGGAACAGTAAATCCTGGCTCATATCACTGGGTTAGTTGAAATAACAGTGATGTGTTTTATTTTTGTCTCACATCTAATTTTGTCTAATTGAAATGCATCTTAACTTTATATTTATATTCATATTCACTCTATTATTCATTGATATTTTCAGCTAAATACAGATTTTGGTGTTTGATTGATAGATTTATAGTCATTTGTGACAGTCTGGAATGAAATGAGAGTTTCTGTTAGTCATGTATAAATATTCTGAGCATTAAATAACACTTCAGTATTCTTTTAACAGTTTTACAATTAGCTGAATTTTGTGATCTAAACATCTTATTGATGTTGCAGTGAAACCTAATGAGAAAGGTATTGAACTCCTATAAAGACATTAACTGTAGTCCTGATGAGTCAAAGACTTTTATTGTAGGAAGAGGGCTCCCTCTGCTGATAGAATAGGATAATAGTAATGCATTCAACATAAATAGTTTGGGATTGGTGGGTTGCCAAGTCAAAACCTCTGGCTTTTGCTATAAATTTGTTTCTTTAGTCACTGTCCAGTGAAAATCATGTGGGCCTATCTCGAAATTTGGTGATTATAAATCTTACATAAAAACAGAAAGATGAAATTCTCCTTTTTGGGTTGAGAAAAAAATATCCAACTTCCTTAACTAAATAATACTTTTAAAAACCCATTGGATTACCAAAAAATGTACACCATTATTATAGGCCTATTTCATGGAGAAATGTTTTAACGTGTCACCATAATAAAAGTATACATTTACATAAAATGAGTGATGGCTGAATTCCATTTGACCACTTGTGTTCGTATTGCACTGGTACACTGTTGGTACAAAATATCACACCTTAACTCGGTGTAATTATACTGTAAGTTGCAGGATGTTATCTAAAGTATTGTGCATGTGCAAGGCCTTCAAGTTAACTATGTCTGCATTTCACTTTCTGGCAATTTTTAGCCCTTTTAATCCCTAGTACCTGTTCTGACCTGGGCACTGGTATGAACAGCTGCTTAATTAGCTGTGTTGGGTGTTAGGGTGTAGACTTCATTGAAATAAGTTGTATCCCATAGTGAACACAAGCTGAATCTTAAAATGTGCATATGCTGACAGAAACTGCAAATTGCACACTAGACTAAACTGGACCAGGAACTGGGCCAGATGGGCCGGTTCTTTTTCCTGCGGAGGCTACGGTCCTTTAATGTCTGTGACACCACGCTGCAGATGTTTCGTGAGTCCTGGCGGTGGAGCTGGACGCTCTGTGTATAGTAACGGAGATGAGGATGCTGTCAAAACTACTCTCCATTGTATCTCTTACAGTGTTCTAGAAAGCCAGAAGAGCATGTTCAGCCAGAGGCTCAGTATGACTAAGTGCTCATTGAACGCCACAGGAGGTCCTGCATTCCTGTGGTCCTGTGTGCCTCTCCTTTCTGCTGTTAAACTAATGCTAATTTACTGTTGACCTACATTACACTTTTCATTCAGTTTAACTTTGCAAATTAAAGTTAACTCACTGTTAATCTGGTTTGACATTTCCATTTTTGCACTTTGTCCATACTGTGATTCTACTTTTACATTACTTTTTTTTGCACATTTGTATTTATAAGTTTTTCTACTTACTTACTGTATATTCATAATGATTACTTTTTTATTGTATAATATAATAATAGCAATTTCACAAAAGTAATTTCCCTGCAGGGATCAATAAAGTTTTGCTAATTCTGAACATTTGGTCATTTGGTTTGTTATGTTTCTCTTGTAGATGTCCTTTTTTTTTTACCTCAATAAACAAACAAAACAAAACAAACCTGATATTCACTGACATGACTGACAATATTACTGAACTTGGGTCAGACTTCAAATCTGTCAACTGACCATGGCAATGATTTCACCATATTGATATAATCTTTTTGCCAGTAGATGTCAGCACAATACTTCACTTTATAGACCTGCAGGCCATGTAGTTTCATTTGAACACCTTGCCCAATCTCAGGATTAAGCATCCATATTTAAAGTAGTAGAAAATTCCTAAAATGAACCAAATTTGCTTTATATAAGTAGATTTCAGCTCTTGCAGGTACACAATTAAGGCCTACATGAAGTTTATGAGGTCCAAACTAAAGTAAATCTAAGGTGTGAAAAGTTTATTCCGCACAGTGTTGTAACTATTATTATCAGCTCGTTTTCTGTTGCTAACATTGATGTGAGCGTGTGGCGCCCCCCACCTGTCCGGGAGAGGGTGCCCGGTCTGTCTCAGGTTCAGTCCAGCAGGTCCCTCCTCGGGTTCCTGCCTCTGATCCCTCTCAGCTGACGTCAGGAGAAATGGCGGACCAGGATGGCAGCGACGCATCTCCTCCCGAGTCCCAAGGTGAGTTCCTACGGACAGGAAACTTAACTTAGACAGACTCTTAAAACGAACAAAGTGGTAACTAAACGATAAGGTGCTTGTGAGTGAGGGGGCTTCTTATAATTGTGTCGGTGTTTGAACGCTGACGCTGAGTTACAGAGACTCAAGTAACTCGGAGCCGGTCGGTCACGGGAGTGGGATTAACTATCAACCAGCTGACTCACCCAACCGGTTTCTTTACGTTTATCAAATACAACCTGCTTTCTAAACTACTCAAATTTGTTTTAGTTTTATCTTTGTTGCCGTTGTTGATAGACATTGTGAGCGCTGACACCTGTTGCTGACATTTTGTCAACTCGTCGAAACGCTCCCTCATTTGACGTGACAGGTGAATTAATGCAAATTAGGAGAGGGCTGTGTTCGGGATGGCACAGCCTAGCTTTGTGATGTGTCTTAGGCTATAACTTTTTTTCTAGATTGTACACGCAATGTAAAAAAAAATTTTTTTACTCGACCCACAGTCGACTGACTTGTTAATACACCCAACTTTTCTGCAACACCGTGTGACCGGACACCTGTGACCCAAACTGTAAACTTATGGTGTCGTCATTTATTATATTAACGTTAGGGCTGAAAATGACCAGTCACAGCCTCCCTGCAATACGTTTTTGAGCTACAGTTTTGTTAGACTTTTGTCTGGTGGTGTGTAATTTTAATCCCAGTTTGCCCTTACATTGTAAAAAATAAACGTTATATAAAAACCTCAAAGCAAAAGTGGTGGTGTGTTCGGCTGTGTGGGAGCCACTGTTAAACTAATAATTTGTTCCAGGGGGAGCCGTAAAATCAACATTGCCAGAGGCGTCGCCAAACTCAAAAAAACGAGATTATTGTGGATAAAAACCTTTTTTTGGATTTCAAAACTGAATTATATAAGGGCTGGACATTTGCCAAGCACAATTATCTGTTGGTTTAAAATTTGCATGTTGCTCCTCTGGCCACACCTCAGTGATGACAGGTGTTTTCCATCAGATGTTAATGGCAAATACTGCTATGACATCACGGATTTGGATGTGAACAGCATGTTTATATTCTAGAAAATGCAGCATTGAATTATTTTTTAAAGCGTAACTCTAACCGTCTGTATGGCGGGGGCTGATTAAACAACAGTTGACAATGCCAAAATTTTCCAACTTCAGCACTGTAGTAGTAAACAACCTCACAAACTTGTTGACATAAGCTGCTCTGTCATTAGATGATCAGTTATCTTTGCTGCAGTTTTCCTTTGGAATTGGTGATGGAAATCAATGACATTTGATAGTCAGAATGTGAGCCTAACCCTTGAATTCATGAATTCAGGTTACAACTTCTGCATGGTCATTTTGCAGCCCGACAAGTTTTCTCTAGTAAAAGTACTGTTTGTAAATGTGTTTTACCTTTGGCATGTTTGGATAGTCTAATCAGGATGAGTTTGCTTCAGGAGTCAGTATACAAAAACAGACTAGTTTAAAGTTTGAGATGAAAGGTTAAGAACGTATGCATTTTGTCAGGGAGTTTTTTCATCTAGATGTGCATGCTTATTGAAGTGAGAAGAGCCATTGCTAATACACAAATTGTGAGGTAAAGCTCCATTATGATATACAGTATTTCAGTGCTAGCATTCACGCAGGAACCCCAGTTCAGATGTCAAAAAAAAAAAACATTAATCCATTGCAAAGTGTCAGTTTGACACTTGTCCGTGATACACGCATCCTCATCATTCAGCAGCAAGTTGCCAAAACTTCCAGATGACTAGTGAAACGCTCTGCTCTCCCAGAGACATCCCATTTAGACGTAGGTTCACCTGCAGTTAGGCTACAGCTAGTTTACAGTTTCATATTTTTACTGAAGAGTTTTTAAAAAGCGATAAGTCAAAATCATAGGCCAAAAAGGAAGCTCACTTTGTTAGCTTTAAACTGTTGATTGAGCAGTTTTATCAGTAGGTGTAGACTAAAAGGACTAACTGTTGTAAAACTGTCAAAAAAAATACAGCCTGTAGTAACAAACAATTTAACATTACCATTGCAGCTTTACTCCCAAGTCACTATTTGTACTCCTCTTCCTTCAGTTTTCCCATGAATGCCTATTTTACCTTGAAATCTAGTATGCATGTCTAATATGTGAGCCCATTTTCTATAGCATGGTGCTTTCAAGCTTTACAATCCTGCTGCTAACATATTATTCATAAACAATCTCCTTCCGTGTGCATTATTTATCTTATATTCCCATGCTGCTGTGAGCTCTACAAGATGCGTGAATCTGGCTTTTATGTTGTGATCACTTTATCCTACAGGACAATCTGTGACATCTCTTAGTTGCCCCACAATATGCCTGCACAAAAATGCTTATTATGTCTTTTCTCACTCTGGAGCAAAATAAATGAACTCCTGACTGGTTTCCTACTGCCAGCATGTTGCCAGGTGCAAATCTATTGCAGTTTACCTCTAATCTCCTCCTTTCAATCCAAATCTTTACTTGTATTCTTTCCTTTACATCAAATGGCCCTTATTTTAATGATAGACAGCATTTATAAACCTTATTGTTTCATCCTGCTGATATATTCATCCTACAGCCATTTCCTTTCTTTATGGGAGTTGCATGTGGTCTTAGGGTTTGCTCTTTAGGTAGCCTCTGGCGTTCAGCTTATTGTTGCTGCTGTCCTGAAGGTATTCACAGTAGTACTGTCCACGTATGCCCCGATTAGCGAGAGGCACAGCCTGTCCTGCAGTCCTTCTACCTACAGATGCACAAAGTCACAGCCTATGTGCATTCACATGAAAGACAATCATGTGCTTTACTGGAAGTAGGCAAATTGACAAAAACAGCTGTTTATCTGTAGATTCAGACTTAATAATAAACATATATAATTGATTTTTTTTTTTTAAATGTATCTGCAGCCAAAATAGTTCATTTGTTCCCATACGTGTGTCTCTCATACACACATTCATTAGGTGTGAAAAGGGTGTGTGGCCTAGCCTATCCGGTTAAAGTCTGAGTGTAGAATTACTCTATCCTGCAGGGACAAAGATCAGATTGCTCTTCCATGACTGTGTGTGTTTGTACAGCATGTGCTCCCCAGGGAGATGAAGTAGCTAATCTTGCCCTGAATTCCTGTATGTACCACGTATGTTTATTAGCACATATTCAGAATGCCAGACTACTCACTGGGCTATTCTCTTTGCAAAAGCTTATGTAAATCTAGGCCAACTACAAGAAGAAGTGCACCTGTAATGTGTTTGAGCCAAGATGCCTATCAGAGGTTGTGTCTGTAATCATTTTATCACCTTGATGTTTTGAGCCACCGCGTCCTAAGTGGCTTTAAGAATTCAAGCTGTCATGCTGGTTGTTTAATCTCCGTGTGTATTTGCTTCGGTAGATGTGAGATAAGCGCACACAAGCACACAAGACTAATACAGGTTGTTCAGGCTGGTGTTTGCATTGGTATTGAACAGGCCTCCAATTATGTGGTCTCTAATTACTGTGGTAACTTAGTTGCCCCTTTATTTCTGCCAAATGAAAGTGAAGCACAACTCAGGTTACTGCAGTGCAGGACGGCAGCTAAAGATGATTTTCATTATCGATTAAATTGTCATTTATTTCTTTGATTGATCAATTCATTTTGAGGATTTAAATATCATAAATCTTCTTGTTCCATGAAACAAGATCTCAGTTGCATGAAACAACTTAAAATGACCTTAATAATAGTCTTAGGGACGAGGGGCGGGGAACAGGGATAATGGGGTTGTTTTTTTGTGTGTGCGTGTTTATATTTTGCTATTTATTTTTCTTGATGTTATTATTATTATTATTATTATTAAATCTTCTTGTTTAAGTTGGTATAAAACACAAAGGTGAATTTACAAATTTAACAAAAGCAGCAAATCCTCATGTTTGAGATGGCGGAAATAGAGAGTGGTTGGTATTTTTGCAACTACTGCTGTGCAGCTGCAACAGTGCTCTCCAGATTTTCTGTAAATACTGCCTATGCTTCATGCTCATTACATTTGTGTCACTCTGTAGCTCTAAAGACCACTCAGACATAAATTGAAGGATTTCCTTATTTACTATACAGCTGTGGTGTATCAAATAGCTGATGGCTCTTTAAGTGGGGAATGGGGTGGGGACCTATACCATGTGCTCTATGAGCACACCCCTTCTACAGATACCGCTCCAGTACTGCATTGTTTGGCTTAGTGTGTGAATAGGCGTGCATCCCAAGTTTTGTGTGTGTGTGTGTGTGTACGTGTGTATGTACGTACACATTTCATTAAAATGTGCCTGTCCTCTGCTCTCTCACTTCCACTCTTCCACTGCGTCATTGGCCCATGTGCTGCTGTTGTTAGGGTAACCCTTTACCGGTACCGGCTCACCTTCCACCGCTGGATACTCACTGAATTATTTAACAACCCTGCTGCTCTCTGTTACCCGTGTATCTGTGGGCCGGAGTGTATCTGTGTGTGCTGTACAGCCTGTGCTTGCGTGATGTTATTTTTCTGACAAGTTTGCATTTGCAGAATAGACCTAGCTAAGGGAGAGTCGAGGAGGGAGGGACAAGTGGGGCTGCAGCAATAATAGTGACAGCAGCAGCATCTCTTGAGGAGTGAAGGAGTCAAGAGAAGTGCAATCCTTCCAGCTCTTGGCCGAGCCAGTCTTGTGGATTAAGTCTTCTTTTCTAAGACAGACTACAAGAGCTCATCCTCAGACTCTGTCGCACTCTCTGTCTCTTTCACTCTCCTCTCTATGCCTGGCACTGCCATCGCAGGCAGTATGGACATGGCACAGTGAGCTGCTCTGTTTGTCTCATTCACACTCTCCCTCAGCATCGCTCTGTACTTTATTCTTTGTTCATCACCTTTACCTTTCTCCTTTTTCTCTCATCTACCACATTTTATCTCTCTTGCTGCTTTTATTCTGTCCTCCCCTTCTCTCTTCCACTCCGTCTTCTTCCTGCTGTCTCAGACACAGAGCTGCAATGTGCAGCCAGAAGAAATTAGCTGTTAGCATTAGCTATTAGCTATTGGCTATTGGCTATTGGCTATCTACTTCTTCACTGAGAGGAAGGCTTTAAGGGGTGACCCCATCCTCCACCATCCACTGGGGTCCATCATTGACCTGCCACACCCACCCACCCACCCACCCTCCGCTGCAGGGTGGGATGGGCAGGGGCTGGGTGAGTTAGCCAGGGGCTCGAGGGTTAGCAACAGGGCGGGCGATGCCAGAGGGTAAAGTACCAGGACAAGGAGGATGTGCAGGCGGGTGCTCGCGGGGCAAGTGGAAACTAAGGAAAGGAGGCAGCCGCTCAGCCATCCCTGCGCTATTCACCATCACTGAGGAAGAGGAGGGACAGAAACGGAAAGGTGCTTGCAGGAGGAAAAAAAAAGGTACGGGGGGAAAGGAAAAAGAGAAACTGAAAGTGGAGAGCACAATGAATTTGAATGCTTGGGTACTTTGTGCTGTCAAAGCTACTAGATTGTGTGTGTTTGTGCACATGTTTGTGTGTCCGTGTGTGAATGAGGACATTAGTATCTGGGACGGAGAGGCTACTGGGGCAGATGGATGTTTAACCAGTCTCTGGAGAGTCACAGCAGCAGACGATTAGAAAAAGATCTGAAATTGTGGGAGCATTAAAGACGAGACACATTGTGGTGTTCCATCAGTGTGTGTGTGTATTTGTTTGCTTGCTGTTTATTTGTGTGTGTGTGTGTGTGTGTGGGTGGGTGTGTGTGTGGGGTGTTTGCAGTTGTGGAGGAAAAGACCTCTCAGCCCGTCATGCTCAGCCATCCAGAGACAGGTGGCTGACGGGTTTGATGAGAAAGCACAGTTTCTGTGTGTGCGTTTGTTTGTGTGTAGAAACCAGCTGACAAGGCAAGATTAGGTGAACACAAGGGCAACAGATGAGAGTGAAGGTGCAGTCCACTTCACGCATGTATGTGGTTTTAATGCATCAGTGAACAGAGCCGTCAGTGCCTGGCAGTCAGTCAAGAGGACGGTGTCTGCATTCATTGCTGGTATAAATGTGCAGCACACTCAGTTTTAACTCTTCTCTTGCTGCATTCGTCCTGTCTTCCAGAACTTCAAACATCTGACTGCCTATATAAAAGATTTTATTTGTTGTTGTTATTTGTTTACATTTTCATTCATTCATTTCATACCTTCTTGTTGTGTCATATTTCCAGGGAGAGATGGTCTCAGGAACCTGTTTCTGTCTGATTTGGGATTAGATTCTGAAGACCAAGTAGAGAACTAAGGGGAGTGGAAAAAAACATGGGCAATGCTTTATGGGTATAGTATTTCAGAGTAACTTTGACCCTTCAGACCTGGCATAAACATGCGTCTTGGGTGATCCGATCACAAGTGGACAGCTCTAAGCACGTCAGTTCACACCTGGCAAAGAGAGAGAGAGCAGCGGGCTGCCACAAATAAATAGATATGTGGGAAACACTGTGAGAAGTGTAAAAGATTTTCAGTTCATTATGAAACTGGCAGGACTAAGTAGACTGTGGCAAAGGATGTCAATTGAGTAGCCCAGGATACATTTGCATTCACACTCCTAAAAGAATGTGGCAGCATGTGGCCTAGACCACCTCCGAATGTTGTCTCAAATGCGTCCTCAATGCATCTTGGGTGCATTCAGAACTGTACTTGGAGCTTTCCACTTGTGATCGAATCACTCGAGACGCATGTTAATGCCAGGTCTGAACAGGGCCTCTGGAACTCGAGGGCGTCAGGGTCTGGACAAACATGGGTCAACGGACGAGAACGAATTGAGCTTTTCAGGCTGCTTCTGAATTGGCAGCACACTGTTGTTGCTCTGAGAACAGAAGAAGTAAGGCAGTACTACTGTTTAGTCAGCAGAGTTTTTTTATGACTTCCTTTCACTTTTATGTCATCTCTCTTGGTTTTAGTGCTATCAGAAGGTTTAGCTTGAATAACAGATTGATTGCGGAAGAATGACGTCTTTTACTGAGGGAGACAGAAAGGCATATCAAATATTAATGTCATGTTTTATGAATTTCACCCATATTATCTTACATACAGTCATACATACAATAGCACTTGAGTTCTGCTCTAGTTTTATATTGTGCAAAACTAACCTGACTCCATCTGACAAATTATTTGTGTTTTCATCAGATATATGACATAGAAACAACAATATGACACAGAAATTGGTCTGATTTATAAATAATTACATTTCCTTTTAGTGGATGACATGATTCTCATACTAAGGGTTTCCTCATGAGATGAGCCTGCATGTGAAGCTCACTTAAACCATAAATAATAGAGGAGTAGACAGAGAGAAGGAGGAGAATGAAAAGATAACTGAGAGCTCTTGCAGCAGTATGCTCTATGAAGTATCAGCTAAGTTGTGTGACACGTGTTTATTTTGAGGATGCCAAGTGTGGAATTGAAATCAACATGTATCTGCACTTGTTCATTCTGTGTTCTGTTTCATTTACAAAGATAAGTTCGGTGGGTGGAAGATGTCATAATGAATGAATTATTTGATGAACCTAGATGGAGTTTTGACAAACATTGGTGGAGGAAAAGTGCTTTTCGCTAATCCTTAATCTCTGAATGTCATCTCAAATTGATTTGGATACAAACTCTAAACTGATATTAATGAAAGGTTGCTAAACAAAGTTTTGATTAATATTACAACTAATTAAATAACATCAACAAAATTTCAATATTGGATGGAAGCAGTTTCTATTATTCATGGCTCTTTTTGTCAAACGTGTTGTCAGAAGCCATAGTAAGTGATGACGCCAGACATTCCTCCCATCAACTGAGCTGAAACTGGGACCTGCAGCGCCCAATCATTGCAGCCTAATGTGCTGAAAAGTAGCAGCCACCCTTCTTGCACCTGTTATCCAGGCCTCAAAGGCCTCTGCTGTCTGGAGCTTAGCGTTTAGCTTAGCATTAGCAGCGGCTAATCCTCTCAGGCCGCAGGGGAGGTAGGAGACACACAGCGTGCTTGCCTGCTACCCACTGGCCTGGACAGCACAGCATTAATCGCTAACTCTGACCATTTAATCTGACTGCCAATGAATGCAGATAGATTGGGGGTGGGGAGCGCACACACACACACACACACACACACACACACACACACACTAGCGCGAGGGGAGGGAGGGCCAGATTAAACAGTCACACTCTCCCTATGTCTCACTCTCCGTCTCTTTTACACACATACATATACACGCACACACGGACAAAAGGATGGGGGTTGGAGAGTCACCACAACCTGTCTCACACTCAGTCGGCTCTCAACAACAGGGACACCGACTACAACTGACCTCTTGCTCTTTCTCCCTTCCTGCTTTCCCCTTTACTTTAGAAACAGTTGAGTTTTGGGTGGTCCCTTTTTTGGCTGTCTGGAATTTTGTCTTTTTGCTGTTCCTCCACCCACCACGTCTCACTGCACCATGGACTTTGGATTTGAGCTTATCTTGCCTTGTGTAGGATGTTTTCAGGAAGTAGGAACGTTGATTTTGGCCCTCTGGTCTGACTTTTCGAAGTAGGAGTTCAACAGGTCCCATCCAGGGATTGACTCTCCTGGAATCATGAACCCAAATCCAGGTAATGACTTGTGCTGAGACATGGGGACCTCTGGAGCTGTCATTTATAAATCAACACAGATTGAACAGGTTGCAGGGTGGCAATGAACACGAGCACAGTGCAGTCTGAAGGTATCATGATAGCTTTGCTTTTGGTTTGTACCCCGGCACACTGGATTGTATAATGACAGTTACCATGAGATTAAAGTGCTGGCTTGAGTCCTACATTGTTTACCCAATAGGGATTTGAACGACCCTAAACGACCTTAAAGCCATTGCTTCATTTGGATTCTGGCCCCAGAGTAGAGCCAGACATGAAAAACTTATTTTCTATGTATGGCTAGAGTTTCTCTAGTTTCTTTCCCTCATCAAAGAATTTGCAGTTCTTCCATGCTGATGCAGCTTGTGTTCTCTTAGTATTGCGTAGTTTTGGTAATATGAAGATGGCTCATATGAAAACATGGCAAAAGGTGGTCAGGGTCTTTGGAGGTTTACTGGTGGACATTTATTACTAGGATCTAGCACTATAGACCAATTGAAATTGCCTTTGGTGTGTTTTCAAAGGCTGTTAAACAGCTGTCTAGTGAGCATGAGCAAATGTACTCGCTGCTATTTGAGGTTTGTTTGTTTAATGACCTCTACAACAGATGGATGAGCCCATGAGGCTACACAGGAAGACACAACTGCACCAGAGATAAAACTAACACATTACACTGTTAAACATCACAGGTGATGGTGTTTTAGGAGGCAGTGCTCCTGTGTAAAATTTCAGTTGAACACCCTGTGCACAATGCAATGATCAAAACTCCGTCATAACTCCACCATTTTGCTTGTGCAAATCATGATGCTGGAACAGATGAGAGGGCAGAAAAAGTAGGGATAATGTAGAAAAATGTAAATTAGGTTAGCAACCCCTTTGTGGGGATGAACACTCACATAAAAAAAAGTGATGATGTGAGTTTACACAGTCCGTTCAGGACTCATGCAGATTTCAGGGTTTATTCAGAGATGGGAGCCAAAGCAGCAGCTTCATTAACCACAAGTCCTATATCAGTCCTAGTCTAATCATCTATCCAACCATTCATCTCCATCTTCTTTTCCCAGTCTCCTCCTCTCTACAAGGCTTTATTTCTTCAAGTCATTCCCTCTGTAGGGTAATAGTATAGCCAAACTAAGACCCAATGCTGCCCTGATCTGCACACAGCCTCATCTGCAACTCTGAGCCACTGGATGCCCTTTGACCCCAGCTGACCTCTTCTACTACAGAATGGCTTCTGTTGCCAAATTGCACTCTAAATATATAGACTTGTTCTTGGCTGGACCATGCAATATGAACACAAATATTGTTGACTGAGTGAGTGACTGACTGACTGAGGGAGGAAGTTACACAATTGATCAACCAAATGCCACGTGACCAAGGGATAAGGTTATACCATTGGTTGGCTGACTGAGTGTTGGAGTTTCTCCATTGGTTGTAGCTCTTTCAAATAGTGCGAACAAGCAATGTTGACAACTTAGCGCCTTTTGTAACTAGATTTATTGACTTTTCAGAAAAGTACCTACCTTTTTGGACAAACCTTAGACACTGTCTTTAGAACAGAGTCACCAGCATTGCCCTGTGAGCGTGAGGTCAGGCTTTCCCTCCATAGGGACACATCTCTATGTTGACTGCACAGCAGCTGATGTGAATGAGCTTCTAGTTTTCTCTCTGAGTGATCATTTCAAGTAAATGAATATAGCCACATTAATGTACAGCACAGTCATATATATATGGTGATTTTGTCAGATGAAGTTGTGGTTATAAAATCAGGATTTTAGCAGTGCAGAGCAGCAGCTTGGAAATGGCTTGGAAGTGACTCCTGGTCAACATGTAGTCTTAATGGGCCGTGTTTCAGTCACTATTTCATACTCCGTTGTCTGATAACAGAAACAGAAAAAACATGTAAATGAGAACAGCTTCATTGGGAATTCAGCTGTATTAAAATACTGTATGTGTGAGCACAGAGAGTAGAAGAGACTGTGTAGAACAAAGCTGAAATGGCTGTAGGGGTTATTAATGAGAATTTTAGATTTGCTGTTCATTCTGTACATGTTTTTTGTAATGTAATATGGGTTCATGCATATCTACACAAGTTAGAATGAATCTTTATATTCTTGGCATCATCAGTCTGCCCATAAGAACTAAGAAACATTCACATGCTACTCACAGAGTGAGTGTTTTATCATACACACACACATGCAAAAACACCTCTGACATGGCATCATTTGACATTCTTTAACTTGCATATTATAGTTTATCACAGAATACAACGTGTGACATATATGCAAACACTTTGATAAGGGGACATCTGGCTGTCATTCAGATTGCACTGGTAAAATATTAAGAGTAATGTGAATATGGGCCACATTTTATCTTGCACACCTACTGTACTTGTATTCACGCTTAATGCACACACCTGTTTTCATGGCTATTTTTTTTCTTGATGTTATCATGTTACTGCTTTGTGCTGCAGTAACCCAAGTTTCCCACAAGAATCATTTACAGCCAGTTTCTGTTGAAGTGGGTATTAGATTTTATTGATCAATCATTAATCATTTCAGTGGTAGATGCATGCATTCTACCTTTTAAAATTATGGTTTTATATATTTTGAATTGCTAGTTGCATCTTTGTTTTTCTGTGCCAGTCTTTTTTTAAAGAAGGGAATTATTTCTTATTTGTGTGGTCAATAGTGTTTCCAGGTCTTTTCAGTGAAGTGCTCCAGTCACAAGCTGTCAAATTAAGGAAAGCGCTTCTGCCCCTTTGCCCGTCACCACTGGCTTATTGTGTAGTAGCCCACTCTGCCTGTCAGAGGGTCCACTCCATCACCCTCCAGAAGTTAACTTGCATGAAATGAGCTCCCTCTTTTGTCTTTTTGATTAATAGCTATATGACCTCTCATTCAGAGTTCATCTCATTTATGCTGTTATTGTACTTAATCTAATGCCCATTCACAAATTCCCAGTTCAATATTTGGCTGCAGGACATTATCCTCCTTTGTCAAAGAGCCAATCTTTTGTTTGAGGAAAATTATTTTAGGCGAAGGAATAGATAGACTAGACATTATTGTAACCTGGCCCAGCCATGCCTTTCCTGTTATAACAATAGCCATTATGAAACCAGTTCCAAGGCCCCGGTGCACCTGAGGCAGGGTAGGCTTGTTAATACTTGTGTACACACCTCTGTAGCTGTCCCATAGACTGACATGCAATACCTCTGCAGCCATGACCTCATGTCTTTGTCCAGCTTGTCCTTTGTGAACTACGTAAGACATCTGAATGTGTTAGGGAGGAGGCAGCATCAACAGTTTGCATTTATATATTTTTCTGCAACATCTCAAATCACAAAGTGTAGAAATAAGCAAAAGTCACCATACTATATTAGATGTGGCAACATTACATGATACATAAATGGAAGGATGCATTTGTTACATTTAAATGCAAAGTGCACTCAAGTGTGTTCATCAAGGCACAAGAGAGTCCACTTGTAGCATAGGATATGAAGTCTGTACTTTGTTCCTCTCTTCCACTTACATCATTAATCATCTGACTGAGCTACCATGTCACTGAAATGAAGAGATAAAGAAGCCATGTAGAAAAAAAAGTGAGAGAGAGAGTGAGAGAGGAGAAATGTGGAATCGGCTGGGTGGCCTGTGCTATTTCAGGTAGAGGCCATCTGTTTTAGTTTGTCAGTTTAGTCTGGATCAGGGGGACAGATTTAATTTGGTCTTCAACTTTCTGGGACAGATTGGTCTCTGTGGAGACTCACTCACTCACTCTTCACCACACTCACACACACACACACACACGAAGGAGCATCATATGTTTTGTATTGAATGATTATTTTGCACATCTACCTCTGCATATAGTATGATTTCCTTTTCATCTTGTGTGGTAACACATATGAGAGTGATTTATTAAACAATCATGTCAGTAAATGATCTTAACATTTGCAGCCCTAATACTGTTTGTCCTTGGGTCCTTGACTAATTAAGCCAGCCTTCCATCCCAAAGCACAAAGGCATGTGCATGTTTTCATTTTGGCACATTTGGGACAGGCCCATCTGCTTCTGCATAAAGCCCAATGTTAAGCTCTCTGTCTGTGTCCAGGAGGCTGACCTGAAAGTGCTGAGTCACCCTGAGCCTGATAGTGCCATTAATCAATAGCCCAGCTCTGAGCTGAGTCGGAACACGGCAACACACTGCTCACATTTGAGAATACAGGAAACATGGCATATATTGTTTCAGCCCGTTTTGTTTCCTGTCGGTCTGCACTGCAGAGAAAATGCTGCAGGGATAGCAGGAACTCTGTCAGGTTGTCAACCCCCTCTTCATACATGTCTGTCATCCACATAGTTTTTTTTCTTAGGAAGACAGAGATGAAAGATTGATTAAAAAAAGAGATGAAAAAATTATTGAAAGAAATAGTGTACACTACTGACTACACTATACTGAGACGGCTAAAATACTGTGTGGGTGTGTAGGTGCTGGGGGATTATAAACCCCTCCAGCAGGGCTGCTAGTGGATCATTGGACATGCATTTGTGATGCATTCAAGAACATGTTTGCATAGTAAATTGTTATTTCTTTTACTTTGGGTTGAATTTGAACGTTAGAAGTTTGTTATGGACACACTATTCTGTTCTTTCCTTCCAGCATCTTACTCCCAGTATAAATCGGAGGATGGAACAGTGTCTTCAGCCACCCGCCCGAGCTCTGCGGGCTCCGGACAGACCTACACTCCCACCCTGACCCCTACCCCCACTCCAACCCCTAGTCGCACCACCACCAGCAACAGTCCCAGTAACAATGCTGCTACCAAAACAGGTAAGTCACACAAAAAAAAACCATGATGAGACATAATACAGGATTAGTTCTGTCCTCAGTCTTTCAACCCAGAGTAGTTTATTCTGCTGTTTAACTGTTGTTTGTGCTGCAGACTCGCTGCTCTTTAACAAGATTGACGAGAGACAGAGGTTGGCCCGTGAGCGGCGGGAGGAGCGTGAGAAACAGAATGGTGTGTATTTTTTTAACGTGTGTGTGTGTGTGTGTGTGTGTGGGGTTGGGGGGTGGGGGGCTGGGGAGGCTGTACAGCAGCAGTTAAAGGCGCTTTAAATGCATCCCTCACTTTCTTTTTTGTCTTTTCCTGCAACATATCATGACTGATCTTGGTTGGTAGCTGAAGTGCTTGTTTCTCTGGTTGTTACATAAAATCTTGGCCGAAGCCCGGCACCCCCGTTGCCATGGCACCCATGTTACATAATGGGGTCAGGCCATGGGACAGGTTTTAGGAAGGCTGGTGTCTTGAATGCATGTTCTTGTATGAGTGTGTGAGTGACATAGCGCAGCAGATGGGTTTTAGGGAGTCATGGCTTGTTTGCGTTGGTATGTTTGTATCACTGAAGTGTGTTTGTGTTTGTTGTATTGCACTGTGGTCATACCTCTGGCCCCAGCTGAGGGGCTGAGGGATTTGCTTTGTGTTGAGAGCTAAAGCCTAATCACATGATCTACAGCTGACCTATCACACTGCTGCTGTAAGCCTGTGTGTATCCATGTGGCATGTGTATGCATATGATTAGGTATACATGTATATACACTTGCATGTGCATCAAGTCATTATTAAATGTTTGTGTGTGTGTGTGTGTGTGTGTGTTTGCGTAATATCATGCCGCAGCCTTCAAGGAGGCTCAGTGGCAGGCACGTGAGGAGCGAGCCAAGCAGTACTATGAGAAGCACCTGGAGGAGAGGAGGAGAAGGCTGGAGGAGCAGAGGATAAAGGAGGAGAAGAGGCGGGCTGCCGTGGAGGAGAAACGACGGCTGAAACTGGAGGAGGACAAGGTTCTGACACACCTGCGCATCCAGATCTGTTCACGCCTTATATAAGCACACAGAAACACACATGTATGCACGCTTCTCACTCCAAGATCTGAGTGCAACATAATATAATATTCTCATATTCTCATGCTTCATCTCCTACTAATAATATCCTCATAAGCCGGCTAATAAATATCTCTTTTTAGTAAACCATTTACACAGTCTGTGCCCCTTCCTTCTTCTGTCAGTTGGAGTTTGAACTCTCCTGCTATCTCCTGTCCACACACTCAGACTGTCAGGATGTAGTGTCATGGTTAGGGATTCGGGTTTGCTTTCTTGGTGGAAAATTTATCCTCAAAATTTACCACCAAGATACAAAAGGAAAAAAATCTTTCTTATAATTGTACCATCTTGTGGAAAAAAAACATTTACAATATTCCAAGTGAGAAGTGGGGAAACTTTGAATGGAGTTATGTTTACAGGGTTTTCTTTTTGGACCAACAAGTTCTATGTGTAATGTCCTATTAAAGGAGTTGCACTTTACAGTGAGTTGGATTTCAGGCTCTGATTAGGTCATTGATTGAATGAACATTGGGACAATAATGAGTCAGAAACCCACAACATGATTCTGAGGCAGCTCATGTTGATGACTTTGAACACCATCCTCAGAGGGTTAAAAATCTTAAAAATGTTGAGTCCCTGTGGTCAAGTGGTCCATCATGTAATCACAATCTCTACCTGTCTCAGCAGTGTGTTATCTAAACAAATAATCTTGACAAGCTTTTACTCATATGTAGCTCTAAGTTCTTACATTTGTAAATTAAGTTTGGAAAATGATTTTTGCATTTTTTCCTTGTTTAATAGTGACCATGGAGATACAGACCAGAAATGCATGAAAAGAGAAAGATGGGGGCATCACATGCAACCTGCCAGAGCTTGACCAACCCATTAGACTTGTTTTTACTTCACATTGTACACATGTTGAACTTTCAACGGAACACAAAGAGTTCTGGCGTTGCAGCAGCCCAGAAAATATCCTCATTTCTGGGATATTACAAATTCTCAGTGGACTACTTTAAGATACACAGAGTAGTTTTGCTTTCATTTTGAGTGTTCATAAATAGAATTTTGATTTTATCAGTCAAGTACTGGTACAACTGGTACGCATAAAACATACTTCATGACTGTAAACTAAACAAGTCCATTCAGAGCAAAAAATGGTCCAGTGTTGCGGTACTATGTGGGGGCATTGTTTTTTTTTTTGTTTTTTTTTTAATACTGATTATGTGACAACATTGTCGTTGTTTTTGTGACTGAAGGTTCGTCATGAGGCGGTGATCCGTCGGACATTGGAGCGGAGTCAGAGAAGCCGACAGAAGCCCAACCGCTGGTCGTGGGGAGGGGCTCTGCACACAAACACTCCCAGCACACCAGCCGGTACTTTGACGCGTCACACACCTACACACATTAGCTGCACAAACTCCCAGTACTCTCCCAGTAATTACAGCGACAGGTAAAATTCTCATACCACACAGGTGGTATGAGAATGATCAAGTTTACTGAGCACTTATCTCCCTGTTGTCTGACAGCATGCCTCTTGTGTGAATATGTCTGCCTGCCTCTGCGTGTCAGTGTTGTTCTGCCATGTTTATATTTGAACTTTTCAGATCCGCTGCCCTCTGTTGTTACTGCTGACTCACACCCTGCTCTGCCTCTCCCTCCCTCTCTCTGTCTCTCTCTCTCCCACTTATTCTCAAACTCAACCTCTCCCCGACTCACTCTCTCTCTCTCACTCTCTCACCCTCGCCCTCGGATCTCCCTCCTCTCTGCTCTTTGTTTCTCTGCCATTGTCCTTTCCCCTCCTGGTCCAGGTTTTGTCGAGTCGGCTTTCCTCTATCCACTCGACCTTGCTGGACTGGAGCACATGCAGAGTGCTTTCAGTCTCTACCGCAGATACGGAATGACCTCCCAATGTGAATATTATAGCACTGTGTCAGTTAGCTGGCTAGCGTTAGACCGCTGACTCTAGCACTGTAACTGTACAGCACTTTTTTAGCACACTGGCATTAGTGTCAATGTAGGCCAATGTGAATGGCATGTTTAGTGTTTGTTGTTTTATTTGCATGTAGCAATCCGGTTTGTGACACACAGGATCATTCATTCAAACCATTGTAGCCTCATTTTTAGATGAATTAAGACCCATTTAGCACTAATTCATGTTTTAATATTTTTCCCCTTTTAGCGACATATTTGTAGTTTTTTCATTTCTAATCTGACTTAACCACAACTCATAGACTAGAATGCTATCTCCAGCTCTCTTTCTCCTTTCTGTCTTTAAGTCCCTCACTTCTATGATATACCATTAATTTGCTTTTGATTTGCTGCTTGTTTGTTAGATGCTGACAGGCGGTCAGTGTCCACGATGAATTTATCCAGACATGCAGACCCTGTCATTACCAAGCGCCTCTCCTCCTCCTCTGCCACTCTCCTACACTCACCAGACCGAGGTAATGAAGATGAACATTACACCCAAACAACAATGTTATTCATTACATTATTCATTTGTGATGGTCTGCCTTTGGCTGAATCTTTATGCCATTTGTGTCTGTTGTAAGATAGACTCTAAATTTTATGTCTTATAACCACTTGTTGTTTTCTTTGAATTACTCAGTGAGATTTAGGAATACAGTGACACTGATGACTTAAGGAAAAAATGGGAAACACACTTATTTGCTTTCTTGCCAAGAATTAAATGACAATATCAATAGTCCTCCCATGTCTGTATGGTAAATATGAAGGTATAGCCTGCAGACAGTTAGCTTAGCTTAGCATAAAGACCAAAAACAGGGGGAAACAAGCCTGTCTCTGGCTAAAGGTAACAAAGTTAACCTACTAGCACCACTAATTAACACATTATATTAGGTTTAACACATAAAACCACAATTTATTATTTTCACACTTCAGTGCCTGTATGGATTGTACAAAAACAGAATGCATGACTATTTTGTTGATGAGTTTCAAACACTTTCTGTAATAAAACATCTAAAAGCAAAAATCTTATCAAATAGGGGTCCACGGTCCATATTTGTGTCAGTTAAGAGGTCCTTGATGTGAGGAAGTTTGAGAACCACTGCTTTAAACTATATATTTTTAAGTGTTAATTGAACATTTGTCATGTATTCTTTGATGTTCATATGTTGCTGACAGGCTTACAGATGAGAACAGCCTCCACCCCTGTCATTAGCAAAGCTCTGTCCAAACCGCGCCTACACCAGGGAAAGACCACCCAGCACAAAAACACAGGTGTTTTCTGGGAAATTTTTGCAATTCGGTCCCTCATTTCATACACTATGCACTTTGTTGCAAAGCAAAAAAGATCATGGGCTGGAAACTGTGAAGGAATTCCAAAAATAAATAAATAGTCTCAGTGAAATCAAGAAAACATGGACGTCCGTTAATAATGAAATGTGTAGCGGAACAGACCTCGGCCATTTAATAGATGACATTTTGTACGACTAAATTTTGATTGAGATGTGCTATTCTTATGGGATTTTGAGACTATTGAATGCTCACATTCAGCTAACAGAATGTACTGTATATGTGCATGTGTTTGCACTTGTGTGTTTCATCAGAGGGATCAAGATTTTTTTTCCCCCCCTCTAGCGTGACCCCTTTCTCTAATCCTCTGTAGGATAATCTTTTTGTTTTTGTGGGAACACTGTATGCCATTTTTATCCCGGCTGAAAAATCGGCACCCACTTTTCCACCAGGAAACATAGACACTGTAGAGGCACACTCGAACAGACACTGTGAGAAACGTCACACATTTACTGGGTCTAACATGAACTCTAAAACCACACACTGTTTGAATAGAGAGTGGTGTATTTCAGAGAATCAGATTCCTTTGTACAGTTTCCAGCCTGGTTGTATCTTTGCCCCTCACTGTGAAACCTGCAACCTTGTACTCTGCTTCATTATCAGAGCGAGCAGTGCTGCATGTTTTGCCTGATAAACTGTCCTTTGTCTCTTTTAAGCTGCAAATCAGGTTATTATAAAGATTAATTGTTGCATCATTCCTGCCCAGGTACCGAGGACTCTGCATGGCCCAATATTTAACTTACTTGCATAAAAGCATTCAGCACTTTTGAATAATTTCATTTATTGGTTAAAATGTAATCTTCCCTGTTTATTTAAATGTTCTCTTCTCTGTGTTTGCTCTTGATTTGTGCTTCACTTCAGGCTGATTGCTTCTCCTCATAATTAAAAGTCTGGTGCATGCAGGTGTAGGTGTAACAGAACAGCCTGTGCATGGTTATGACTTCACTTTAGCTCTCGCCTACACTGCTGTGCAGTGTGAGGGAAGGAAATGGTAACAACTTTTGTAATTATGCATCATTTATAATCTACTTTGACTGATTGCTTCGGGTAATCAGTGGGTGGTTAACAGCTTTAGTTGTTATCAAACCTCAAATGTTACGTATGTGTGTTCAGGCCTGCGCCGTCTTCCATTGACGCCATGGGAGAGCAATGTGGTGAACCGCCTGCAGCAGCCAACGCACTCCTACCTGGCCCGCAGTCGCAGTGCCATGAGTCTGTCTGGAGAGCAAACAGGTAACACACACACACATCCCTCATAAGAGACACCCACTCACCCCCACCTCCAACACACGAAATGATAAAAAACTGCTCATAGTGCTCAAAGTATTTATGCCGTTTATGTCTGTCTCTTGGCCAGAATAGTTTCAAATGTTAATCAGATTTGGCCATACTTAAAGCATTATACCATCTAAAACTTCCTTCACCAGCCTGTATCAGGC
Source organism: Seriola dumerili (assembly GCF_002260705.1). NCBI lineage: Eukaryota > Metazoa > Chordata > Actinopteri > Carangiformes > Carangidae > Seriola > Seriola dumerili. The sequence goes on from NW_019174280.1 coordinate 11,073,042, forward strand.
ACTCAAAGCTGTCACACACACACACACACACACACACACACACACACACACACAGACACACACACACACACAGGGGTCTAAACACGTTAGCTTTTCAGGAAGTATTCTCCCATTGATATCATTCCCTGTCCTCCTCTTGTTACCACTGCACCAGTGATTTAAGATTTTGCGTGTGAATTGTGAAGTTCTACTTTTCCTGACTGATTTTACAGCATCTTGTTGTTGCCCAGCAACTCTGGCCCTCTGGCCTACTTCTTCCTTTTCCATTGCTTATAGGAAGCTTGTTTTTCTCTGTTTTTTATGTTTTTGAATAATCGTTCTCTTGCTCACGCTCACATACACAAGCACTCACTGACCGGCACGCAACACAATCACTCTGTTTCTTATTTTACTTTCTTTTACCCTGCACACATTTCTACATTCAGTGTTGTCCACAGTGTTTGATGAGTGTACCTGTTGTATGTGTTTTGCATATCATGTTGCATGCTCAGTTCCTGTGTGTGGTGTTGAGTCTAATGTGTCTGTTAATAGTGGTTTATTCTGACTGAATGACAAAGTAGAAATGCTTCCACCGCTGGGACTTCTTTCAGCAGGGAATGGTTTACCCAAACACCCCTGTTTAGACGCGTCTAGTATAATACGAATGCAAAGTAAATATAAACTATTTATTTTTCTGTATTTTTTGAGGATTTATAAGTTGTTAAAGTTTTTCTTTTTCTCAGTTTCTAACCTGATCAATCAGCGCCACTAAATCTTTCTCTTTCTCATGAATTGACTTTCTTTAACGTACAATGCTTAAGTGGTCGCAGTATGTTAACAGCCGTTCTTCCAGTTAGCAGCACTAATACTTTCTTTCTCTTCTTCTCTTTCCACCAAAACCTCTCTCCATTCCCGTCACTCCTCCGCTGGTCTTCCCAAACCTCTTGGCTTCTCTTTATTAATTTATCTGACATCCTTCTCATCCCTTCCTCTCCTTCCTCATCTTTTGCTCCTGTTTACCAAACCCTTACCAATGCTCCATAAATCCACACGCTGTCCTGGTCCATTACTGTCCTCAAAACACTCCAAAACTCCCACCTCGTACATCACCGTAGCCATGCCTGTGTGTCCTCGCTCAGTGTCTTGCCACCCCATGGGCTCCGTATCCTTCAAGGCTCTGCAGGCCCAGCCGCTCCCTCACTGCCGCAGCCAGGAGAGGAGCCTCAGCAGGGAGACGGCCTCGTCCTCCTCCACCACCCCACGCAGGAGGACCACCGGAACCACACAGGTAGGTCATGTCATTCACCTGCACGTGTTTGACTGTATATCTAGAAATAGTGTTTAGGATACTTTAGACAACTGCAATATTGTCAGAAATGTAAGTGAATAATCTACTTACTATAATCTATATACTTATCTTTGGTTGGTTGTTTTATTAGGTTCAAGCACATAAGTCATGCTCCTCTTCCTCATCTTTTTTTATGTTGATGATGTTCCAGATCAGTCAGACACAATATATCAGAGTATCTGTCTTACTCTGCTACACACACTAACACACACACACACACACACACACACACACACCACTGCACCCTCTGTCCATCTGTCTGCTGCTCTGTCACAGCTTATGCCATTAAGGACTTAGAAGGAGGGCATCTTCTGCACACACCGACCCACAGACACATGCGTGCATGCACCCACACGCATTCACACCAGACACAGTCCAGTCAGATACAGTTATACGTATGTGTTGTAGTGATTTTTATCTTAATCACAGCGTTGTTGTCCATTAATATGACGGTGCTCTGTGAGGGTTTGGTTTCCTGCACATCAGACTGTCATCTAAAAAAAAATGCAGATGACAGACACCTTCTTAGTTGGTTTGATTTTTAATTTTGGAGGTTATGCAAAGGTCAGAGGTAATGCACGGCGACAGGAAGGCAGTCTGAGTCTAATCCTGTTACTAATCATCTTCTACTGCTGTCAGTGGGCCTCCTGGCTCTGGGCACTGTCTGTACCACCTGATTACTTAGCGTGTCACTAAGGGCATTTTTTGCAACGTGCTATTTCCGTAACGTACCTGGCTCCTGATTAAGAGGGAAGAAAATCCAGTTTCCAGCTTGAATAATAATTTGTTTCCCCTCCATCTCCTGCACCATCAGCGAAAGGACCGGGACAATGTCAGGAAGTCGTGGAGCAACCTGTCACTCCCACTGGCCCCCATTCTGACTCTGCCCCCCAAAAAACGCTCATCTTCTCCAGGCAAGAAGAACAGCAAAGTGACAGCACCCTCTCCTGGCAGGTGGGAGAACTGTTTCTCTGACAGCTCATGAAATAAGGAGCACAAGCAGATTTGTGACAGATTGGACAACACTTGGTAAGAGAGCAGCATTTGCTCTTGTTTGGGCCAGCACTCTGTAGCCAATCGCTGCTTTTCCTTCCTGCACACAGGCCTCCACAGAAGACAGCAGGGCGTCCTCCGACCCCCAAGCTGCTTAAGTCCCCGGGGGCGGAAGACCCCGGAAACCTTCGTCCTGTCAGAACCACACCCGAGAACCCCAACTCGTCAACGCCCACCAGAGCCCAAGAGGACGAGGAAGAGCAGGTCCTCAGTCCTCCTCAGCCTCGACCGCAGCCGCTGGGTCAGAACAAGACCGCGAATGAGCAGACACCAGCAGCACCAACAGCAGCCAGCGGTCCGTTACCACCCTCCAACCACTTTGACGTTCACATTATCATGCAGCCTGGATGGTTTGCAGTTTTTTTTTAATGAGTCACTTTATAAGATACACTGGTCAAATTTTCATTTATGCCCTCTAGAGAGTATAAGCAGTCCTCCAGCCCACAAGCCTTCAGCAGGCACCACAGATCCAGAGGAGGCGAGTCGTATCCTGACTGAGAAACGACGGCTGGCCCGCGAGCAGAGGGAGAGAGAGGAAGAGGAGCGCAGGCTACAGGAGGAGCAAGGAAGGTATGTGTATGATCTCTAGAAAGCTGATGGATAATACTGGAGGAGTGTGTGCGTGCATCATTGACTTTAAATCATTTGTGTGTGTACAGGTTGGCAAAGGAGGAGATGGCTCGCCGAAAGGCAGAGGAGCGAGCGAAGAGAGAAGAAGAGGCTCAGCGGCAGGTGGAGGAGAGGAGAAGGAAGGAGGAGGAGGAGAAGAAGGTGGAGGAGGAGAGACTTCAGAAAGAGAGAGAGGAGGCAGAGAGACTCCAGAAACAGGTCAGAGGAAGCGTACACACGGACCCACGATTTCTGAACTAAAGACTAAAGACCCATTAAAGAAATCAGTTGATCTCACAACATAAAGGTGTATGTGTGTGTGTGTGTGTGTGTGTGTAATAGAAAGAAGAAGAAGAGTCTCGACAGAGAGAGGAGGCCGAGCGACTGAGGCAGGAGAGAGAGAAACACTTCCAGAAAGAGGAAGCTGAACGCCTGGAGAGAAAAAAGGTGACACATGTTCACACACACACACACGTCATTTTCATAATATCCCTCATGTACAGTGCATGTGAAAGCTCTTTTTTTCTAATCACTAGCGCCTGGAGGAGATTATGAAGAGAACAAGACGTTCAGACACAGCAGACAAGGTAAAGGCTAAAAGAAATGTGGCATCTGACTAATAGTGGAGAATCACTTTTGTTTTTGAGTCTTAATTCTCTTTTTCTTCTGTCCCACTTGTAGAAAGTCATTCCTAACAGGAATGGAGACAATGCAGGTAAATTAATACCTGTAAATGAATAAAAAGACCTTTTTTTTGTAATCATACCTTTTATTGTTGGAATGGCCACTGTAATTGTTCCCATAATGCTGTTTCTGACTGCTGTGTGTGTTTTCTCTCATCATCATCAGCCTCTCCTGCTCCATCTGCAGTGACTGTGTCACCGACACACAATAGCAACGGCAACAGTCGGCAACCCGAGCCCAACCCAAACCCCAGCGCTGCAGCCCTGAGCCATCCTGACGAGAGGTACACTTGTTGGCCAGCAGCACAGCAAATATGTTAGAATTTGTCACATTATTGTTATCTACGACTGTAACAAGGAGTACATTTTTAAAATTCACTTTTCCGTCCCTGTATTTCTCTTCTTTCCAGGGAGAACGGGGAGTTTGAGGAGGTGATCGTACTGCCTTCACATTCCAGGTTGTCTCCTCCTGAGGGAGAGGAGGAGCAGCATCAGCAGCAGGAGGAGGAGAGAGTTCCTGTCGTAGCCTTCAGGGAGAACGGTCTCCTAAAGCCTCTGAGTGGAATAGAGGATATATCAGCCCAGCAGGGACCAGGTCAACAAGCATCCTCTTTCTGCTTTGCCTCTGGTTCTTTTCTTTGTCTTCCTTTACTACACCTTTTTCTTCCTCACTTCATTCTCTCGATGAAGTTATAGAGAATGTCAGTCACTGTGGTCGATCATCTTACATTACAAATCTGATAAAGTTGATACTTCTACTCAGCACTCGGGAAAGTTACTCCTCAGTCTGTGAAAAGTGTTATATATTGTCTTCTGTGGCTCTGGAGGGAGCTCTTTGAAGCCTGTGAAAGTAACCCTGATCAATTCTTAGTGATCACATTTATATTGATTACATCAGTGGGTTTACATCAGCTTGAGTTTCAGAAAAAATCCATAATACTAACTTGTGCCATGGAGTTTGAAAGATGTGGGCATTTACCAGGTAGGGAGGGTCTAACGACACGTTACAGCATTGCATTGTGGGGAAATGTAGTTGATTAAGAATCAGGATATCTTGGCCTCTGCTGCATTGATTTAAGTCCCCCAACTTTTACTTTCACAGATTTTGTATATTGAAGCACGAAATAAGAATGACAGTTGGCAGCAACAGAAATGTGGCATTTTAATATGATTGAAAATGGTGATTACAAGATCTACCTTGTAATGAGGAAGTGTAGGTGTGTCATTTTTACATTCTGTGATTCATCCATGTTTATATTTAATTATCCACAGACCCAATGAATCTGCACTTAAGCCTATGTTTTTATTGCTTTTCTGAAGATAACTGCAAGTTTCTACAGCAACTTTATCACATTTTCTGTTTTCTCATGTATGCTGCCTGACTTTTATTTAATTGTTCTGTGTCTTTCTGCTCTTCATCCACCCTTTACTCTCCGTACGCTGTACCCTGACTGTCAGCTGGAGTGGGCAGTTGGCTTAATTTACATTTAGATTTACATTTATGACTTTTGGTAGACGGCTCCACTCAGAGCAACTTGAAAATATTAGTTTTCAGTCTCATGAAAACACCATCACACCAATTCAGAATAGATTTTGGAGTAATCACATCATCAGAATGAGGGACTAACTAACTAACTGATACAGATTTGACATTTTCCTTACTTTACAGAGGTGGGTCTTTTTGTCAATCTTAGCCTTCACATCTAATGTTTTTTTGTTTTTTTTTCTTTGTTTGTTTGTTGCCCTTGGTTTTTAGATGTTGCCTGATCCCCTGCGAGACTGAGATTATTCCCCACCCAGAGAGACAGGAAGAGAGGTGGTCAGAGAGAGGCGAAGAAACACAGAGCTGTTGGACTGAATCAAAGGAAGGACTCACAGCACCAGAGGTTTACTTTCTCACCCGCCCGCGACAGCAGAGCACCGCAGCCATTTCCCAAAGATGGTGTCTCCAAAGATCTCCCTAAAGCATCTCCAGAGAGAAGTTACTTTTCCCTCATCAGACTCTCTGCGGGAACAGATCGTCTCTCTGTCTTTGACCATGTTTACACTTGGTCATAATGTTTGTTCTGTGTACAGCCACAACTACCCGATTCTGAAGTGAATGTCCTGAAATCACGGGAGGGCATTGAATCTTTTGACTCTCGTTGTGTGTGTGTGTGTGTGTGTGTGTGTGTGTGTGTGTGTGTGTATGTGTGCGTGTGTGCGTGTGCATATATGTGTATGTGTGGATGACAGACTAATAGTAATGTCAGTGAGATCAGTCATGATACTTGAAGATATTTCTGTAGAACTATTGTAATCAGACTGACTGAATCAGCAATGTGACGTTATAACTGGAATTCGCACGGCAGACTCAGAATTTTGAGGTTTCATTAATTCGTGTGCTCTCTTTAACTGGAACCTCATTATTCTCACGTTTCAACGTCTCTTTTGAAATGTTGCAGAAGAGATGGGATGTAGGAATGATATCAGTGCATGAAGTTGTATTAAGACTACAGGAAAGGCTCATGTGATGTAAAAATATAATTTGCTGTGTCTACAGTGTTTAAAACTAGAGGTTATTATTGGGGTGAGGCAGCAGTTTTGGGAGTTTAAGTTAAATACTGTTTTCTCAGACAACTGAGAATTAGGGTGTAAACTACTGATTTCTTGTTTAGTTTTATTTAATTGCTGTACAGATAAAATGTGATTCTTTGTTTTGTCCTCATCCTCGTCTTCACTTTCTGTTCAATTTGAGAAAAAAAAAAAAATCTGCTTTGATGTTAAGTACTGCCCTTTCCTTTCACTTGTTTACCCTGTTAAAGCTGCATCCTCCACCCTGTCACACTGCCAGTGAGCAGTGTCAGAGGACCTCGCTGTAGCTTAGCCACCTTGTGTTTGAAGTTGTTCTTTGTTCTGGACGAGTACAAAATGGATGGAAATAATTTACTGGTGATGTTAATTTTGAAATAATCTCATTAATTTGATCTTTTTTTGAATAAGAATTTAAGAAGAAATGCTGCTAATTATGATGTTCCTTTGCCTTACTGCATTGTAGAGGATGAGGTGACTTGTCTACACTGTCTCACTGAAATGAAAATATGCATTCCCTTTATGAGCTTTGACATTCTGGCCACACACTCAAACTCTTCCATTTGATTTATGTTAAAGTAGATCATGATGAAATGTTGTCAGTTATGTGAGTTATGTGAGGAGCTCTAATGTCAAATAAATGGGTCTTTTCACTCAGGAAAGACAGAGGTGGGATTTAAGTAAAACACTGGAACTCAACCTTTATACCAACGTGATCCCCACTTCAAACTTTGTCATACAACTCCCAATAATGCTGCTGTCTTTGTATTTGGTTCTCAAACCTTTGCACTTAGTTTCCTTTGTTTGAAATCTTGCAGTACCACCGAAATAAAGGAAACTTGAGATTATCCATATCTGGGTTTTGAAGAGCTGGTTTCTGCCAGTAGTACATAGCATGCTGTTATCAATATGGTAACTTGATGTAGCTTGCGAAGAAATTGCTTTAACACAAGCAAGATCTCTTGTAAAGTATATTATACATAGATATCCTATAAATTATGTATAAAAGGTTGATATATTTTATTAAGACTGACCACAAGGTTTTGAAAACTAACAAGCCCTTTACTTCAGATGACACGGGGCAGTGGGATAAGATCTTTGAACAACTGTAAAACTGAAATCTTTGTACAACTGTTCCAGCTGAAATGTTTGGCAAGAAAATAAAACTTTGAATTGATTACCTGTTCACTGATGTGATCTTGCAATTTTGTTTTCCTTTTCCTGAGACAAGGATGGATAACAGCAGAGAAATAACAATTGCAGTGCAGATGGACATGTAATGTTTTGTACATTTATTTCAGGATAAATCAATACAACTACTAATAAACAGCAGAACATACAGAAAAGTACTTTTCCAACTATTAAAGAAAAGTAGCAAACACTTCTATGCCTTTTTTTTTTACATGTAGGGAGAAAATGGACAGCTTGGACAGAGACAGATTTGGAGAAAACATTTACACTTAACGAGAACAATAGATAGAAAACAGCATTAAGTCCAGAGAAAACAATGTTTCTTAAGTGTGTGGGACTCCATTCATTAGGATAGAACCTAAAATCTGAAGTGCTTCTGAGCATGTTGATACTTTGAAGTTCTGACCTTGCACACAAAGGCAGGTTGTAGTCCTGCATGTGCTCACATCCAGTAATGTCCACTCCAGTAACATACTCAGCAGTAGGGAGCAGTCTTTAGCACAAATCTGTGACACTGAGTCTCAGAATCAAACTGCTCCAGTTTCACCAGTAGAAGGTTTTTGTGAGGAAATTGGCAGCAGCGTTGAGCCAGTTCCCACTGGAATCTTCTTTAGCTGTAGTGCGGGAAATTGCACGGTCAACCTCCCTCTCTGGGCTCTCCTCTTCCTCTGGCAGGTAGTCTGGTAGAGCTGAGTTTTGCTGCACCTTCACCCCAGATGTGTTTAGAGGGATCAAAATCTGAAGAAGGCATAAATAGAAGATAGAAAATTATTTGTTTAAAACTTAAATGTGAACGAGCACCCAAAATTGTTTAGCTGTTTTTCAGTGGATCCTCAAAATGTGTGCTCAGTGTTCACTACCCACCTCTTCTCCTGCTTCATTCTTCACCACCTGTTGAGCTGACATCACCTTAGTGGCAGCGATGGCTGAGGCCAGACTCTGCGAATGAACAGAAGTCAGGGAAGATAGTGTCTGGGATTAATGGACATTAATCAGACAAGATGCACAATTTTTTATGCCTGATTTAATGATAGCAAATGTTCATCTTTGTTACCTCAGTGGACAGGTCAGAGCGGATACGGACAGTGCACCTCTTTGAGGCCATCTGGAAAGTGAAGCTTATCACTCCTTTCACCTTCAGAAGAGCGTCTTCACACAAGCCTCGCTGGTCCTTGTTAACAGGAGGAGACTTTTATTAGTTAACTTGCTGGAAATAATAGCAATAGCAACTGTCATGCATAGGAGTATGTGATTGACATCCAGCCTACTCACAGTGCTGTCCAGCCCCTGGATGTGCAGAGTGACAGATTTGGCCTTATTGTTGGAGGAGTTGATAAAGAACTGGGATTTCTTTCTCCTCTCCCTCTCAGGTATGTGGGACACAGGATTAGCAGGTGCACACAAAATGTCATACACCTCCTGGGCCAGGGCTGTGATGTCAACAGATAGGCCATCCCTTTATGGAGAAACATATTTAATCATGTCAGAGTTGACTAAATGTCACATGTAGACAAATGTATAACTACAAAGTTAAAATACTACATTTTTTTGACAATAACATGAAATATTAAATGCATATTACAAAAACATGTAGTATTATTGGAAATTGCATGTAGAACCACGAAAAAACACTAAACAATTGTTCAGGAAACGTATACTGACCAACATGTAAGAATCACCAAGAAAGCCTGAAAAACATTATCTCCTCACCTTGCCATGAGATTCTCCAAGCTCACCATCATACCCAGTTCATTCTTCATGGTGGGGATGTTGGGAGGCAACTCAGCCAAGTAACGCAGGGTCTGAGGACACAGATGAGAGACAGATCGTGGATTGATATATACACAAATACATCGAGTTATCCTGTTCTAACTTATTAAGTAAGTGGTCCCAACTTACTAGCTTCATTATTTTCAACTGTATCATACTAGTGTTTATGAATGTTTTCATTTACTAGAAATAGTGTTACATATCATTATCAAAGACTATTTTCCAAAGCATGAAATAAATGCCAATTTAAATACGTGTATGAACTTTTCATACTACCTTTTAAGCTGTCATTCTTTTGTTTTGTCTTTCAGTAAAGCAGGAATGATCAACTTACTATTTATTGACTTTGGTATGGTATTGTTACTGGAGAACGGTGACATTATCTGAGATCTGTTGCATGAAGAACAGCTTTGCATTCGTAAACTGAATAACGCTGAAAAAACCGATCAACTGAGGAATCCAGTTGATAAACTGATCAGTCATCATTCTCTAGTTGTAGCTTCTTCATTGTGAAGATTTACTGCTTTTCTGGTTTATGTGATAGTGTACTGAATATTTTTGGGCTATTGACTGTTCGAACAATACGTTATAGGATGTCACCTTATGATTTTGGAAACCGCACCAGATCAGCCTCTTCCACCCACCTGTAGAGTTGCGAGCAAAACTTCAGGGTTCCTGTGGTCGAGGAAGAGAACCAGCCCAGGCAGACAGCCCTGGTCCTGGACTATCACTTCTCGGTTCTGAGGTTCGGAGGCCAGGTCCCGCAGCTGACTCACCACTGACAGTGCGTCCATCATCTTAGTTAAATGGACCAGGCCTGAAATTGGAAGTGACATTTTTAGTTCAATTAACACTTAACGTTAAAGTCATGGTCGATAAAATATGTGTTGGACTTAATTTAAAAGTGGGAACGAAGCTAGTTAATAAAAGTTACATTAAAGTTAGCCTGTCAACTTAGCGTGTTTGCTAGTGCTAACGTTGTGGCTAGCTAAATAAGCTAACTACTTTTGGAACGTTGGAAAGCGGAACACTGCACAAATGTCAATTTACTGTGTTACACCGTTTGGACTTAAAACTGTGAACTTACTAAAAATTGTGTATTACAAGTACCATAATAGTACGATAAATGTAGTAGTGTAGCAGTGATATTCAGTTTACTTACTTAGGAAAAGAAGAAGTAGCTCGTGTACAAAAATACAAATTTGGTGGTAGGTTTTCACGGCACGCAATTGGTCGGCTAGCCGTTGGCCACCTTGCACAGTCCTGCGCTCCTATTGGCTTCTCGTACGGGCTCAGTATCAACAGCCAATCAGAGAAGGCTTTGCTGCTGCGGCTTTATTTGACTTCACAGAGCCGGTCCCTGGAAGCGTGAGCTGAGAGGGAAGCTGCGAGTTATTAGTATTCATCTGCAGTTATAGTTTATGTTGTTGACTGTGAGGAGGGTTTCGGATAAATGTAGCTACTAATGCGCGTTTTGACACGACAATGAGTTCACTGTAAGTATACATATTTCCGCTTATCCCGCATGTTTCACCGCTGCATGCTTCTTATACTGCGGTGCCTGTGCGGAACTAATGTTGCCTGCACCGTCCTGAACAAAAGGTTTCTGTCCTTATCTTAAAACTAAAACCCACTGTGAACCATTCGTAATGCTGATCCATTACGATATCGCAGCCGAGTCAGCATCCAGCAGTACAGAGGGAGACAGCTGCCTCCCTGAGCATCAGTGTGTGTGATGCCACCAGGTGACAGTTTGACAGTTCGATCAGTAATGGCTTCCAGGGACCGCGTAGAGGTTTTGTTTTAAACATCACATCCATATGAATTTTATTTGAATTTAGAGCCTCCAGCTCTAAAACTGGCCCAGTAGGACTGCAATGGGCGTTTTTCTGTGCGTGCAGGTTTTCCTATTATTAGTTAACTGTCTAATGGGCAGATGTTCAGAGATTTAGCTGAACATTATCATTTTGCTTTGCATCTGTTGTAGGTTGGATATCTCTTACAAACCGACATTTAAAGACAGTTTGATTAACCTGTATTTATTAGTTGACTAATCAATCAGTCGATCAAAAGAAAATCGATCACAGACACCTTGACCAAAATCATGATTCCATAGTGATTTTCCCTCTTTTACATAATGGTAAATCTAATGTTTTGGGGTTTTGCACTGTTGGTCATAAAAAGTAAGATACTCAACAATGGTACCTTGAGCAAAACAGTTTTCTGATGTTTTATACACCAAAGAATTACGGTAATCGAAAAAAAAAATCAACAAATTATTTGATAAAGAAAGTAACGTTGGCAAATCAAGTGTATTTGAATAGCAACTTCCAACAACAAGGCAGTTTAAAGTGTTTGACATTAGGGAGGAGAAGGATTAAAAGAAAAATGACAATATAAAAACACTACAGTCTTAAAATAATAAAATAAAATGGAAGATAAAAAAAACACAATGAATAAGAAAAATACAGCTTACTCAAAGTGCAAGATGTGATTGAATAGAGGCGAATTTAATTAGAAAAAATGGGAGTGCTCAACAAAAATGGTAAGCCTCATGCCTTGATACTCAGTGCTGCCTCTCCACTTTCAGTTTCCACTTCTGAGTATAGTAAGCAGACCTGTTAAGTTTAAAGGTGGCATTCAATTGATTATTATGTAATTGTCCTAATGTGGATGTTAGAATTTATGTCCATTACTACATTAAGATATTTGCCTCGATTTGTGGCCTTAAATGTATAAGATTCAAGGTGATTATTGACTATTAAGTGTTCTCTTTTATAGCTAAGTGTTGTATGTTTTGTTTTGTTTCAGGTGTTAAGTATGTGACTTAGTCACATCCCTCTGTGTTGGCCTCTTACCAAGTCAGTCAGCAGAAAGAGGAGCTCTGCAGTCGTCAGCTGGTGCCGGGAAAAAGTCCTTCCAATGTCTTTAGTAGAGGATATTCTGGATGTGCTGCGCATGGTCCTGGAGTACTTTGGAGTGCCTCCAGACATGGTAAGTGCACAGACACCCTTCTGTTATAACTGCTACTAATTCTCAAGATTGGGCCCAGGGACATCAAGGGGCTCACTAGTTGTTTTTCATATGTGCAAAGAAAAATCACTAATAGAGTTACTTTACTTCCTAAAAGTTAACTGACTGAGTTAATTTGTAAGGTTGGCAATTTTCAGGCAAGGTTGTGTTTTATCCATTTATTTATCCATCTTTTGTTGTCTCGTCTGTAGCTGGTTCCCGTGTGGGACAGTCAGCTGTGCGGTCAGTATCGCAGCATTGTGCGGATGATAGGGACAAATCTCCCACTGACACCAACACCACGTGTCCATTTTCAGGTGCTGTACGACTTCCTAATAAACTGAAGATTATTTCTCAAAATCATTATTTTTTTTTCATTTTCTACTAGGCAAATCAAGTGGAACTATGTGCTTTATATTAACAATGTTAAAGAAAATATTTGATTCTGATTTATCACATTAATTATAATTCCTAACTGACAAAAAGTATAGACAATCACCTAGTCTATACTTTTTGTCATGTAGTCAGTGTCAGAGTGTGTAATCCCTTCTTGTCCTTGTTTTGCCTTAGATCCCTCTGCTCACCTACAGACCCTACGGATATGTCGACATCACCGCGGACACACCAGCCATCCCTTCATTCGCTGACGTCCTGTGGGTGTTTGAGGATGAGGGGGAGAGCTTTGCCAAGACAAGGTAGGCATATTAATAGACACTTTTTCTATTTACACACCACCTCCTCTTCCTGGTTGCTATGAAAACACAATGTAAACTTAATTTTAGGCATCCTGTCTGAGCAGGACAACGCTGATCGTTGTAAAGAAAAAGCTTTTTTTTTGCGTTTTTGTAAACTACAGAGGAAAAACAAAATAATATGGTCAGAAAGTTGTTGTTTTTTTTTAAAAAAAAAGGGCAAAATGTCTATGTACAGGAACCATTTACCTCCAAAGAAGCCAAGTACGGTAAATCGAGAAGTGGTGAGATACCCAGGTCTGGCCCCGAAACAAGCCCAGAGAGGCGGCAGACCTATAAGACAAACAACTGATCCAGATGCCCTGAAGAAGATCAAAGCATTGGAGAGTGAGCTGCTCAACCTACGAGCCCAGATAGCCATGATCGTTACTGCTGCTCCAGCCTCAGGTACACACTCTTTGTACCTTATACTTCAACTTATCACAAAACAAATGTTCTCAGTTCATCAAACAAGTGCGATATTCTGTTTTTTGTCTTCCAATATGTTTCAGGTCTGACTGAGTGTCAGAATACCCCAGGCACACCTTTGAGGTCTCCTCACCCTCCACCAGCCCTCACCTCCACACCTCACAGTGCTGCTCCTCCACCACCACCGCCGCCTCCACCTCCACCTCCTCCTCCTCCTCCCTGCTCTGGCTCCTCCACTGAGACTTTGTCTGTATTAGAGGTGATCCGCCAGCGCAGGAAGAATGAGAAAGACCTTGATAAGGGTCAGCTCAAGCTCCAGGGTTCAAGCCTCAGCGAGGGGTCAGACGTTAAAGGGATGCCCTCCATGCTGGAGGTTCTCAAGGACTTAAATCAAGTTAAATTGCGCTCTGTGCAGAGGTAGGCATCAAGACTGACAGTCAGTCATTTTGATTGTTATGTTATATCAATATTAATATTCTAGAATATGATGGTTTATGTCTTAATGTTGCATAAATCTCTCCTCAGTAACTGTCTCATCACAAAATATCTCTCTGTCACTTCCCTCCAGATCACCAGGGGGAACACCAGTCAGGAGGAGACGCAGTAAGGGAGGAGCAGCGTTGCTTAATGACCCAGCGGCTCTTATTGCAGAAGCACTAAAGAGAAAGTTCGCCCAGCACCGCCACAACAATTCCTCTGACAAAGAGAATTCACTGGAACTCTCACCTTTCGGCAGTCCAGATTCACCTAAGGTTTGTTTTCCACCGAAAACTCAACTATGCTCACTATTTTTCGCAGAGTAGACAATTTGCTTCCTGTTCACATCAGCTTGCGCATGCCCAGTGTACGTGATTGCTCACGTATTTATGCGTTTTCAGGTGTGATAGTATGGACGGAGCGAAAACAGTTGCTTGGACAGAGATTGTTTTTGTTCGAAAACACTTTTTAAAATGAAAACATACTAGTGTGGACATTGCCATAGTTGAATACCGGTCACTGTGTCTTTTGTCTACGAAAGACTTGTCAGCTAATAGATGTACACCAGGGCCAGATACATGTCTCTGTAGCAAAGTGCCTTTTTTTAAATGTTGTCCACCCGCTTATCGTGTGGCTAAAACCGAGCTTGCAAGATTTGCCCTGTCTGCAGTGCTGCTAACCTGACTCTTCTGTTCCAGGTTCCTCACCACACCAGGCGCAGTCAGGGACGCCGCCACCTTTTATCCCATTAAATGATGACTCCTCACCCCTAAAGGCCATTCACAGCTCCCACAGATGTGCCTCACAGATGGATTACTACTGCAGCTATTCACATTTCATTTTTGTCTGTCTAATCTTTTGTTCTTCTAAAAATGTTTGTCTCACAGTGAACAAAGTGCTTGATACTGTTAAGTTTTTCTTCTTTCTTTCTTCTTCTTTGGGAGGTTTGAATGTATATGTATATTTGTTAAAGCTAATGCTGTAAACAAGGATTTTGGTACGGCCGGTTTTGTTTTTGTAAATTGGTGTCTTCTGTTTTCAGTGTTATTCACTGTGATGTCTTTGTGTGCAGAACTCCTTTTTTTAAAGTAGATAATGTATTTAAGTAGGTCTGCACTGTAGCGTGTAGCTACTTGCCTTCATGTTTCTAAAATCACTTTGTGAGGTCTTGATTCTTACCTCAATCAAGTGAAATGAACAACAATGTGTTTTGAGATTCACATAGCTCTATTCTATGCAACGGCTGTTTCAGGTTGTTTTATTTTATTAAAGTGTTCAAGTGCACTGATCATTTTTTGTTGTTCTCTTTTCATGTTCTCCGATAGTTCAGTTTGTGTCCAAATCCAGATAAAGTTGTAATTTTTGCATTTGAATTAGAGCTGAACAATATAGAAAAAAAATTAAATTACAATTATTTTGCAATTCCAATTTCAGTTGGAATGGTTGGTTTTGCATTTCATTTTCACTGTAAAAAATGATGTGATTTGCTTGGGTCCATGTTCCTTTACATCTGAAGAATATGATTTGTATGTTGGGGCATCTCTGTAGCACCGCAATGCTTCATTTATGGTATGTTGTGATACATCTGACTTTTATCAAAAAAGATTGTGCATGTCATTTCACATTGTCGTTTTTAAGAATATGTATGAATAACCAGATTACTAAAGTTCCATACAAACATGATATGAGCCACACTGTGAACAGAATTCAACTGGGATAAGAAATACTAGGTGTGCAGGACATCCATAATTGAAAGTCTTACATAATACCTGCACCTCAGGACAGAAATGACAGACTGGGTTGAAAAGGACACTCAGAGACACTCCTTCACAGATGATCGGAAACTTGACTTGACTTGATAGAATCACACAGGGATATTTATAACCTAATGTTCTTATCAAGCAATCAATGCTTAAAACCAGAATTGATTAGGTGTCATGTAAAGGTTCTAATTAACAGATGATGTGATACAGACAGGAAGTTGAGTGAAACTGAATAAAGTTGAATTTAAAATAATGAAATTATTTGAATTGTTATAAAATGTTGTAATGAAACAATTATTCCCCTAAGCGGCACTATTAGACTCTTGCCTGGGCACCAAAATGTCCAGAAACAATGCAGGTCTGCAGTAAGAATCAGTGATCATGGGCTGTGAAGTTAGAAAACATGAACCGACGGATTAGCAGTTGGTTTTGATCTTTTCATGGGATGTGTTGAAAAAATGAAAAATATTGGTGATGCAGATGTTACACCACTCAGACCGCAACGGTATGGTGTAGAAAAAGTTCAGTCTTTTATTATTCACTGGCAGGACTGGCAAAACATACAAGCTGTCAACGCAGCATCGGGCACACACCTTTTTTTCTTAAACAAAAGAATTGAATATTACTACATATCACTGAATGGCATGTTAAACAAACTCTTCTAAGAATGCACTATAACAAAACATTCCTTTCAGTTGCTACACAGACATTATCCTTAAAGATGTAAAGGTTTCTGACTAGAAGTATTAGAAATTTGATATTTTTTTGTTGTCATTTGAAATGTAGTACATAGTTTAGTGTAGGCTTAAAGGATTAGTTGATTCATTGATTAGTTGATTGAAAAAATCTGCAACTATTTTAATAAACGACTAATTGCTTTCATTTTTTAAACAAAACTGTCAAATAGTCTCTGTTTCCAGCATATGAAATTTAAGAGTAAATTTAAGTACGCCTTTACGATTTGTGACACTAAGGTACGCAAAAAGCCTGTTGAAAAAAAGAAGAAGAAGAAGAGTTCGACCAATCGCAGCGCCGGATTCGTTTCCCTTGGCTGCACCGGCTGCACTCACCTACGAAATTACTCATTGTGTAATGTAATTTCAAGTCACGTTAGCTAGAGTCCACAATTCGTTAGCAACGTTGTTTTGGTTTTGACCCTAACTGTAACCCATCTCACTCCGACTGGCTGCTGAGGACTGTTCTCTGAACTCCTTTGCAAAGGTAAACGGACTGGGGGAGATGTGCGAATTTGAGATTTTGAATTAAGTTAGCGTTAGCCATGTGATGAATGTGTAAAGCTAGCTTGCTTGTTCATCAGTCAATTATATCACGCTTGCTGTTGCAGGTGAGGCGGACCCTAGAAACTCTGCTATGTTTACTGTGTTTAATGCTAGTTGTGTCAGTAATTTAGCTGTACAATATCCCTACGATGTGATAACTTAGATAAATATAACAATGTTTCTCTTTTTTGTGGTTCATTTTCAGGTCTCCAGAAATGATCCTGAAGGCCCCGTTCGCCGAGGCCATCGACATGGAGTCGTCGGGCTGTGTCATGAAGGCAGTTGTTGGAACTTTGCTTTTCCTTTAGTTCACTGAACATAACTTGGTAAGTAATTTATTATCACTGGACCCTGCTGGCTTTGTATACTGTCCCTAATAGATCTAGAACTGTTGCACCAGCCAGTCTCAGATCACAGGTCTTTGGTTTTATTTCTGTAGTTTCGTCCATCATTCCTACCAGTTGTTTTCTGCGTCCATCACAACTTTAACTATCTTATCAATACATAAAACTTTTTTTTTTCTCCTTATGTCTGATTTATAGTAAGTCTTGTCTACTGTTGTGCATGACATGCTGGAAAAAGTTATATAGTATATTGTATAGAAAGACTTTCATATAATTTCTTTCTATGAATCAAGATGTTGACAGTGACAGTTTAAAAATTCACTGTATTTAGATGAGGAGGACCAGACATGGGTTATTGATATATGGGGGTGTGTTGAGCCCTTGAACGGGATGCTTAAAATGGATCCAAGAGGCAGGATTACCCCCAGTGAAGTGAATTTGTGTGTTTCTTTGTATGTTTAGATATGACTACTGACTATCAGAACAATAGACAAAGATTTGAACTTTGAGTAATGATTGTTTTATGGAGGATGTCCTGTTATTTAGCCATAACATTACGGATGTATTCAACAAAATAACACTTCAACTCAACATCAAGCATTTTTTATTTTAGGCTTTCATCAAGCAATAATATTAACATTAATTAAAGTGAATGTAAGCACCATGTAAATCTGAGAAAGGTATTACCTGAAATTTTTGTAATTTACTCTTTGCCTATAAAAAGCACAGCGATGAAAGACCAAACAAGAGTAGACTGATTAGATTAGAATAGAAGTATTTAAAGGACCAGTGGGTAGGATTTAGTGACATCTAGTGGCGAGATTGCAGATTGCAACCAACTGAATACACCTCCACTGGTGTAATAATTACTAGTAAATAATAATAATTCCTATAAAATGCAGATACTTTGCCTTTCTTTTGTATCTATTGACAAAATATTTTCTCTCAGCTTTCTGATCCATCTTAAGTTGTTTGTTTAAGAAAATTTATGTTTATTATTTACAGCTTATGGGAATGAAGTATCTCTCTTTTTGTAGTTTTTATCTGCCCAAGTACTATTAATAGTATTGAAATAAATACATGAATTTAACATTTCACAGATTTCAGTAAGTGATTTAGAGTTAGTTTAAACAAACCAAATCACAATAAATTCATTAAAATCCAGACTCAAAATGAGATAACAGCTATTGAGATCTGTGAAGCTAGCTAACTTTAGAGGGAGCTGTTTAGCTTTATTTGTTCATCATGAACTGATTTAGCTGCAGTCTTATGCAGCAGCAGCACTAAGAGTTTTCTAAGAACATTAATAGGTATACAAACACATTTCTGACCCTGAAAAATATTAGTAAATGTTCCTGAAAGAGAAATCTTTGGAAACAGTTTTTGTGCCTTTGATTAATTGTGGTTATGTCTTCTTTCATTAGCTCTGATGAAATCTTCTGGTGAACGTTCCCTTCAGAAGATTTCCTGAATAACTCCACCAACTCAGACTGCTCTGTACAAATTTGGGTGACAGCAGAGGAGGAAGTATTCACTAGCATCACCAGGTAGGCGACACACTTCTCACCATGTTTTTACCTTACTTTATTATCATCAACAAAGCCATCATATCTTCATGAGGCACAATCACATGTATACATGAGTTTTTACTGACTCATTGTAACTGTTGGTTTTGATTGACAGACACTCTGTATTGCATATATGTTTGAAACTGAGAGTAAGTGGTTTTGATGTCACAGCAGCCAATTGTGCCCATGATGAACAATGAGGAGCTGAGCTGAATAGAAAAATAAAATCAATTGATAAATCAATAAATTAAAAAAAAAAGAAAAGATCTTTGGAATGAATGTATTAGTAATCATAATTTTCCAATATATAAATAGTTACTGGCTTGTGTAATGTTAACCAATTTTGCACATTTTGTTATTTGTATAGAAAAATATCTATGGATGTATAATGAATCCAAATGTAAACAAATAAGTAATTTTACCACCAAAATTTAAACATTTTATTTTATTTTTTTTATTTTTTTTGTTTTGTGTTTTTTTTCCAAGTACTTTTTCTAAGAATCAGACGAACGGGATGAAAAAACCAAATCTAGCCCTCTGATTCAAGTTGAAGAGGTGTTTTCTCTCGTTGATGTGATGAAACTGCTCCTTGAAGGAGGAGTAATGTAATAAGTTTTCAAAAGTCGTTTTGTTTTTGTTGTTTTTATTAGGGCACCTCAAGCATGTGTATGTACATGGTTAGGTGCTTGAACTGGTCTTCCCAATGCATTAAGCATTGGGAAGCATTAACAGAGAGTTTTTTGAATGGGTGGACTGGATGCCTGATGGTTGTAGATGCCTCCAGTGAACCCTCCTCAAGACTCTGTGAAATAAAACAGAAGTTTAGAATGACTTAATTGTGCAGTTTCCAAGAGAAGGCAACAGTGATGAAGTCTGTGTATGTTTTACAGTTTTGAGAAGAGAGATCTACATGTATTACACAGCCATCACTCAATCCTTGTATTCACAGTGGTAATTAATGGAAAATGACTTAAATGCATCATTAACCAACACCCTGTTATAGTACTGCAATACCTCGCCAGACTGAAGTTTTTCTTACTCCTGCTGGTCTACCTCCATGGGAACTTCTTCATCAGTGGATATATCAGGTGGTGCCACATTGCTGCAGGAAGAACATATCTGCCTTTGATAAGTCATTCATGAATTGCTAAATTCTTTAGTCATGAGAGCACAACACAGTAATGCTGTATTCATGTCAGACTGGACTGGACTATAATTACCAGTTTCTGACTTTGACATAGTGTCCACATCAGTTGTAATAATGGAAGATTTCTCTTTCTAAGGGTTATTATTAAGCCTAAATGTAATGCATGAAATTTTGTCAATGCACAATATTTTTTACCCTCACAAATCCATTCTGTGGTCATATAATCATTTTGCGTTGTCCAGTGTGGTGGATGTTGCTCTTTTCTATTCCATATGACACAGATATGGCACAAATGTCTTTGAACTTGCTCCTGCCCGCACACCTGCCTTCCTACCTCTCTCCCCTTGTTGTTTACCTGTTCTGATTGCGTGTTCACCTGATTAAGCTGTGACCCTGATAATTGAATTGAAATTCCCTTAACTCAACTAGCCCTGCCTAAGTGCATGCAAAGGGACCTCATCTCTATTGTTTTGATCCTAAACCATGAGACCAAATTAATTAAATAAAATTGATAAACTAATTTAATAGCGTAATTAATTAATTTTTTAATTAAGTTAAATTTGAATAGGATAAAGATAGTAATGAATGACAATGGATAAAGAATTTACTTACGTTAGAGTCATGCTACATAATCAATAAAGTGACATGCTGTAAAAACATAGGCAATGCATTGTGGCTTTAACTCGTTCTTTGGCCTTTTTTTTTTTTTTTTTTTTTTTAAAGAAAACTTTCTGATAAAAGCATCTGCTAAATCAGTAAATGCAGGTCTATAAACAAAATCGAAGTTTACATTTTATTTTATTTTTACCTGCTGTTTGAATCCCCGATGGTCTCTGGATCTGCTCCATGGTGAGCACATTGGAACTTTTCCACTGAACTACAGTAAAACAGTAACAGTAAAACTTAAAATAAGTAAGAAAGTCAGTTCACATATTGCATATCCAAAGTGTAGTTGGTGAATGAAAGAAGGAAACCTGTGAGGGCCTTGTCCATCACGGGAGGCTCTCCCCTGTGTGGCATCGAGGCCAAGCAGCGAGTAAAAACAAACAATGAAAACTTCATAAAAATGGATCCATTGCAGAAAATCAGATTTGTAGTTCAGTTTTGAATGTGCATTTTAAGATATCTGATAGTAACGTCACCTGATGGGAAAAAATGGGGTATGTTCCTTTTTCTGTGACGATGACGCCACCAAATCCATAAGGATTATCCACACATTCTGTGGAAAGCTGTAATATCATCAGAAATGAACTGTGATTAAATGTTTCATCTAATGGCCCTGTTAAAATACCAAACGGTACCACTTTAACTGTACTTTAACGCTACATGCTAACAATGCTAACGTCTCAAACAAAGGAATACACTTGCTCATACGTGCACACTCGATTGTGCTTCAGTCAATTCACCAAGTCAACCTACAAAGAAACTTCCTAAACAGCAGCAATTCCATATACTTTACCAAATACTTGGACAACTATGTTCATTCCAGCCTAAAGTGTTTAAACTTACACAAATATTTTCATCTGTGGTCGCCATTTTTTTTTCTCTTTCCGTCAAACGTACTTGGCCGGAAATACGTGACACCAATGTAGTTTGAACGTACCACATTTATGTAATCCGAGCTAATAAATGTTCAGCAATATTCAGCATTTCTAAGTAAAGTTATTCAAATAATTATATGAAACACTTTGCTTGGCTTAGGTTATTTCTGATAACTTGTTAGGCTATTTTTAAACTAAAACATAATTTATTGTTAAAGTAACACTAAATGTGAAAAGTATGAAAGTACCTCTTTTCCTCTATTTAAAAAAAAAACTACCAAAACTAACTTTGAAGCACGTTTCTTACTAGACATTCCCTGTATGCTGATGACACATGATTTTTCCAAATTGAGTACAAACAATTGTTCATTCACTCCAAAACTCTAGAAAGATCATACCTTATTTCTTGAGGACCTTGTATAAAACGTGGATTATTTCGATTTTTCCTCTGGTCAAGTTAGTTCACATTGGTCCAAATAGAACAGAACAGAAAGCAGATAAATCACATTCATCCTTGTTGGTTGAATTGCAGATGCCTATGTTTTTTAGGTATCTAGATGTCTTCTCAATTATACCATCTGAGATCATTTCACTGCCCAAAAAGATGTCAGCTTTCTCTATGATGAGGAACAAAAATGTAACTTCTGTATAGTCCCTTTTGCATACCACAGATGAGCAAGTAGGGCTGTTTCACTTTTCATAGGAAACTTTGCATTGCACAGCCCAACGCCCACAAAACCAGAACGCTACGTTGAAGTTAGAGTTTTCACAGCTTTTGCAACGTATGGCAACTTCATGCTTCACTGATGTGGTAGACAGTTGTCAGTTGTATAACTGAATTGGTCGCTGGTCAGAAAAAAGCTAAAGGCTATAGTCTAACCATGATAAGTTTGAACATACACAAACAAATGCTTTCTACATGAAAACAATTATTGATTTGTTTTTTAAAGCAATGTAATTAGTTTTATTTAGAAAAATGGGTCAACAACTCATTGAGTAAGGTATAACATTGTGTGTTAGTGTGGTGTATGTTTTAATGTATTTAATAGTGTTTTAATATATATTAATAATAAATTATGTTATAAAACATACAGCACCATCTATCCCTATAGTGTCAAATACATAGTTGTCTACTTATGGTAAGAATGGCAAACTGTTAATAAATGACAGATGCATAATGGTGCATGGAGTGCAGATGTGACGATGATCTCAGTGCAGAACTAACCTGTGGTTAACCTAATTCTAACTCGAGCTTAATTCACCTCACTATGTGTTGAATAGTGTGTATGCAAAGCTGACAGTGTGAGAGATGAGACATTTAAATTTATCACAGTATTTACTCTTCTTATTTTTACCAAAAGAAACTAGGACTTGGATTTATGTTTTTTTTTTTAGAAAATTATAAGCCCACAGTGTCCCTCTCAGCATGTTATGGGCTCTCTGTGACCCCTTATTTAATTGATTAAAACTTTCTCACAGGGTTTATCAAATGATCACTCTTAAAAACCTCCATATTTGAAGTTTAAAAGATCCTATAAAATTGTACTGCTACAGCTTTTCTTTGAATTTCTACATAACAGGATCTATAATACGACATAAAATCATCGGCAGAATGTTTTTGCAGGCTGCTGTTACCACATCCTGTTGCAGTACAATAAAGAACAGAGAAATGTAGCATAGACATCCTGCTAAATGCTTGTATCTTCTATCATTTATAGAATGAGGATAAAAAGAGAATGAAATAAAGCTTTTTATAGTCTACTTTATTATCCATCCACTACTGCTGCCGTAGTGCAACATGCAGTATGTGCTGTACACCACCAGGTGTAAGCATTGCCTTTTAAGATAAACATTTTCGTATAATTTCAATTGGCTGAATTTTGTCTGAGTCCATTTTACAAATTAAAACTTTTAGTAATTATTTCAGCCAAAGTACCCTATTCTTAACGTCTTGTTTTATTCTGAAATGCTGACCACAGTGTGGGTGTGAGCAGTTTTTTTTGTTCCTCATGGTTACCACATGTATGTTTTTTAATATTTGCAAACTCAGCATATCGTGGTTTATTTTTTACACACAATGAAAAAATGATATAAATAAAAGGAAGTAATCACATGCTGTTTGCTTTCCAAATGCTCATGATTGCTGCAGTGTTGCTGTGTTGCTGTTGAGTCTGTTGAGTCCTGAATTTCATTTTCATCAGATTCTGCAAAGGTACAAACATGTAAACTATATGGATTTTTTTTTTCAGTCAACCACCTCCAGTGTAAGTGGACTGACAGCATGCGCACACACAAGCTGGATGGTGACATTAGGTGTATTTGTTGTGAGCAGCATGACACACTAATCTCTCAGCACTAATCAGGGATTACACTGTACACTGAGGTCAATAGGTCTCGGGAAAACACACATGCTGCACATATATGGGGTTAAATCCATTTTGTTACACAAACAGAAATGTATTCAGATTTGTATCTTCTCTGAGACTGAAGAAACAAAGTTTTCTACATCTAATTGAATGCATTTTGCTATGCTCATGTTGCATTTGCAGAAATGTTATGCAACAGTTATGAGGTATATCTATATCCTCACAGAACAATACAGACAGACAAACAAACACACATAAATATGATCTCTCTTTCTTCTTATCTGCAAATGGTCTAAATGAGTGATCAATAACTGCATGTTGCTGGTTGAGTAAATACTCTGCCCCACACAAGAATGTAAACAGTTACTTTCTGAATCAGAGCCTGTACGTCACCAACAGGCTCTGGTGATTTTCAAATGAGTCTTGAGATGTGGCATTTGAGTCTGTATTAACACATTTTGCAAGAAGTCTAGTTTTTTTTCTTATATGATGATGAAGGGAGGGGGTTTTTCACTAAACCTTGACACATCCTCTACTATCTAGTCTACTATAGAATTAATACTGCCAGAATTTTTGCATTTTCTGGGGACAAAACTGATGACATCTGCCTCCCAAAGATTTGCAACACTTGAATGCTCCCTTTGAAATTACCTGAAGATCAAAGTTGGGCTCAAACACTAGACTTTTTGTAATATCACAGAATAAAAATCAAAGGGAGAGTTTAACATTGTTGTGAGTGATTTGGATGCAGGAATCACAGATTTTCGTACTCAGCATCACATGCAAAGACGAATGTGTATGTGTTTTGCACAGTGGCTACTTGGACCGCCTCAAGGTATTAATAATTCACAATCGTTTTCTAACCATAATCAAGTGTTTATTATTGTAACCATTATGACAAAGCTCCCCTTACCTTTATTTAGGTAGTCATTTTAACTCAAAATCTGATGTTTCCCTAAACCTGACAAAGTTGGTTTTGCATAACATTAGTCATCATGTATTTTCTTGTAATGCATTATACAAAAAGTTTTGCATAATCAAATTACCATCAATAAATGACATATTACTAACTAATGCATATAATCACTGAGTACTTCATTAGGAACACCATACTAATACTGGGCGGAGCTTCCCTTTGGTCTCAAAACAGCCTCAGTTTTTCCTTTGCAAGGATTCCACAAGATGTTGGAAATTTTCATTTGAGATTCTGCTCCACGCTGACATGATTGCATCAAATCATCTCTGCAGGTTAGTCAGCTGTCAGCTAATCTGTTCTACCACATCCCAAAGGAGTTCAGTTGGATTCAGATCTGGTGACTGGCATGGTCACTGAAATACACTAAACTCACTGTCATGTTCATGAAACCAGTGTGAGACAACTTGCTCTGTGACATGGAGGGTTATGATGCTGAAGTAGCCATTTGAAGATGGTCAGCATCAATACCCAGATAGGGTGTGGCATTCAAACCATGATTGATTGGTATTAAGGGGCATGAAGTGTGTCAAGAAAACATGGCTCTACAACCTCAAGCAGTCTGGACTGTTGACCTGAGGCAGGTTGGCTCCATGGATTTATGCTCTTGATGCCAAATTCTGACCATCTGCTGCCTCAGCAGAAATCCAGATTGATCAGACCAGGCTACGTTTTTCCAGTCTTCATCAGTCCAGTGTTGGTGAGCCTGTGTCCACTGCAGCCTCAGATTTCTGTCCTTGACTGACAGGAGTGGAACCTGACGTGGTCTTCGGCTGTTAGCTCATCTGGCTCAAGGTCGCATGTGTTGTGGATTCTGAGATGCTGCTCTGCTAGCCACTGTTGTAAAGAGTGGTTATCTGAGTTACTGTAGCCTTTCTGTCAGCTCCAACCAGTCTGTCCATTCCCCTCTGACCTCTCATCAAAGCATTTTTGTCTCCATAGCTGCTGCTCTCTGGCTCTTTTTTGTTTTTTTCGTCATTATGAGTCAAGCTCTGTTGGGTGTGAAAATCCCAGGAGATCAGCAGTTTCAGAAATAGTCAAATCAGTCTGGTACCAACAGTCATGCCACAGTCAAAGTCAGTGAGATCACATTTTTTGTTCATTCTGATGTTTGATGTGAACATTTACTGAACCCCCTGACCACATGAATGATTTTATGCATTGCACATGCTGCCACATGATTAGCTGAATAATTAATTTAGCGAGTAAACAGGTGTGCAAGTTTTTCTAACACAGTGCCTGATGAGTGAACAGAGAATCTGAGAAATGTGGCGGTCAAACTATCTCCTTCATTCTCTGTCTTATAGTAAAATATTCACAATTAAAATAGTATTCAATTGAGGACAACCAATTATACTCAAATCAGTGATTTTATCCAGCGCTGATTGGTCTATTCCCCACATGTCCCACCTCTGTGATGCGCCAACCAGCCCCTCCCCTCTCCTCTCTCTGCGGCTCACAACCAAGTCATACACGGCACGCGGAAAGGGGCGGCGGGGGAAACGGAAACTTCACCTTGCCTTTTAAAAAGCCGACGATGTCCGTACAGGGCGAGTAAGGTCAGACACAACCACGGGAGGAGGATGAAATTGTTTTTTTGTTTTTTTTGTTAGTTTGTTAAAAAAAAGAGAGCAAACAAACAGGTGTCAGCCAGCCAGGGCACAGTCACCTTTCATCCCGCCGTATGAGGTTCTGTCCTGCGCTTCCCTTGATATGAAAACACTCAGCACGCGCCAGGCTCCGTCGCATTCACTCGCTGTCCACGAGCAGCCGCGATGGTTAAATGTCCTGTTTAATGGTCGAGGTATGTAGATTGTGACTTAACAGCAGAATGTGCTGCGTGCCTCCTCCACACACACACACACGCACACACGCACACAGGACTGGTAAGACCCAACGAAAAACCTGTGTTACATTCCTATAGTGTTACTGTTAGAACCTATGAAATGTCTTTAGTGCTCATTAGAGCGTTAGACCATATTATAGTCTGTTTTGTGTATGCTAGGGTTTTTATAATACTCTTATATGAGTGTGGTTGTATTCTCATAAGGGATACAATATTTGCATTCTAGGTAGAGAGTTAATGGCGACCTTGGGGTCTCATGGTAAGGGAATAGTTTGTTTGGTCCAGACCTCTCCTCTTCATGTATATTCCATAAGCTGCAGTGTTAGCTACAGTATGCCTCGTGTATTATTGCATTGTGTCACGTCAGTGTATTGACAGCTTTACAGCAGTCAACCAGCAGCCTGGACACTGCAGACCACATGGAGACAGGGGGCAGGTGTGCAGCAGAGGGAGCTATGATAACCTACATTATAAGGCAGGTTTGCTGTTGGTGTTTGGTTTCATGTGAAAGTGTATATGTTAGAAACAGAACAGTTTATCTTAATATATACAGTATGTACAGGAAGTTGATATTGTCATGATGTTGGTTGTGAAAACAAGGGGAGTTTAGCCTATTATTTTACAGTTATGGTACATGAGTGGATTTCCAATGTAAACAAATTTGCCTATTCTTGAGTTCATTCTTGAACTTGGAAACTGTTTGACAAAAAAGATTAAGTCTACCAACTACCTTTTTGCCAGAGCTGGCTAAGATATATCATGGTTTTCCTTAGCGCATGGAGTTTGCTTTATTGTCATTGACACCAGTCAGTTTTCATCACTTGCATATTGTATATCATATGCACTGTTTAATATTTTTAAGCACTTATTGCATGTTTATTGCTGGAGAACTTGTTTCCCTACTTCTTTTGTTGTTTTGTTCCCTTCCTGTTTCTCTGTCCCTTACTATTAAAATTGTATGCAACATATTTTCATTTCTTTTCTGAAAAACTGAAACGGTAGCTAAGTAAAACAGTATTTTAATCTCCTTATATGCACTTAATGTATTTTTTTTGTGTGTAAATACTTTCATATTATTATGTATAACATAGATATCACATCAAGCATGTGTAACAGAAGTACACCACTACTCTGCAGAAGTTGGGCGTACAGTGTTTATTTTTGTGTAACACACATTTTCTCTTATGTGTGATTAAAGTGCATTACTGCAGTTGATACTTGCACAGCAGCATTTTATGTGAAATATTGTATCTCTGAAACTTTTAAAACTGTTTCCAAATCCATTTTTCCCCATCCCTGGTAAACATAAAAGGGTCGGTGAATAGACCTGCTCAAGTTAAACAATTAGGCAGCAGGTAGCCATAAACAAACAGATACGGAGACTTGACTGGAGAGTCGTTCAGACAAGGTGAATAATGAGCACAGAGCTACAGATCATGGAAAACAAATGACGAGGGCATCCTGTAAACAGGCGATAACCATGTGGGTAGGATGAGTGATCAGCCTTTGCCTCTAGTTTGACTCCATCCACCCGTTTCCTGCCCGCCAGTAAACAGCAGTGAGCTAATTTAGATGTAAATCCTCCTACTCAAGGTACTTGTTTATGACTATTTTCCTCCAGAGATGTAACGCTGAACACTATGTAAAAACAGATAACAGATGATTTGTTATGTGTCTAGCAGGTCAGCTAGGGTACCTGATTTCTATCAAATATGTGCGTGTGTGTGTGTCTTGTTCTCTAAACCAACATTGCTTGGTGCACTCAGTCAACTCAAACTTGTGTCCACTATGCACACAGATGTTAAGCCATTATAACTATTATAGCCATTACTAGCTATTATAAATAGATTACCTTAATTGGGAAATGTACCGAGCTCAGTCTGCCTGAACTGCACCACAGTACTTTGGATTGTAATTAGGCTTCAGACCTGAGCTCAGGTCAGGGTATGGTGGCAGGTTGCAACACAACTAATGTACTTTATCAATTTTAGCTCATCAGACAGAGATGGGTAAGGTATTGTTGGTGCTGATTCAAAAGCTGGGCAGAGCGGATGATGGAAAATATTTGTCTGTCAAGACTCATATTACTTTGCAGGGGGTTGGAGTGAGGCAACAGAAGTCTTGATCATTAAGGATTCACAAATTGAGGTTTGACATTAAGCAGAGGTGAAACAATTAGTCAGTTAATCTATTAGCCGGTCTTTGGAAAATTAATCAGCAACTCTTGATAATCCAGTAATAATTTAGTTAGCTGAATATTTTTTTGTTTTGAACTGTTTGTCGAACAATGAAACAAACAATTTTGAGGTGCTACCTTGGTCTCTAAGAAGTTGTGGTTATTTTCACTAATTTTGAATGGTAATGTTGAATGTCTCACTATTGAGAGGCTTTTAATGGGTCAGGTTATGATAGAAAAAATATATTGAGTTAATCTAATGTGAACCAATCCACCACAATATGTCTGCTTTATCAGTTTTTCTAAGAAAGTACTACAAAAATATTTGAGTTGAACTAGATACAAACACACATTTGATAGAAAATGACTAAAAAAAGATGACTTAAGGCCTCTGACCATGAGGACCAACCATGTGGAAGCATGTGATTAATGTGCAAATTGTTGCCAGTTTATGCCCGTTTGCTTCCTGACCCACTTTTTCAGTGTTGTTGTCCAACATGCAGACATGCTGCTATCGGTGCAGTGTGTATTTTTGGGTGTCGTAATATTAATCTCTCTCTCTCTCTCTCTCTCTCTCTCTCTCTCTCTCTCTCTCTCTCTCTCTCTCTGCCACAGAGGTGCGGTGCTGTCACATTTAAAAGGTCGGAGCAGAATGCCATACACGTTCGCATGCTGGGTAAGAGCGCTAACTGACCTGAATACCTCGGTGCTAAAGATTTGTTAATAGGTGTAGTCAGCTGCAATTTGGTGGTGGAGAATGTTTCCAAATACTCGGTATCTCTGCTTCAGGCCTTCACTGGTTTAATCTCTATGTCAAACAGAGAAGCATTTTTCTACTATCTCTGTATACACTCTGCACTGTCTAGTTGAGTGGCTTTTGTTCAACACTGTCGGTTTCACATTGTTAAAAGTCATGAGTCCACCTTGCTGAGAAACCTCTAAATGTTCTAACAATGTTAAATTTTTCCCAGTCCTGTTTTTTGAAACATTGTCTGCACTGGAGACAGTAAAAAGTAGCTGTTTATCATAACTACAGTCTGAGACCTTGATGATTCAGACCTTGAAATGTAGCCAAAGCTGGTTGTTTTCCAAATGAATGTCAAACTTTTGTTTAAAAAAAGGAGAGTGAAAGTGTGAAGCAACCTTAAACACATGAAAGAAAAGGTAAGGCAGACATGTAAATTACACACGCGTCCACACACTTTCACATGCACAAAGACAAACAAGCAGAAACGTAGATACTAACACAAATACAAACAATTGCCACTGTTTTCTCTAGACAGACCATTTCATTCGCTGGCTGACCTACTTCTCTACAGCGACCTGCCAGAAAACGTGACCAGTGGCATCATTAAAAGAATCAAAAATAAGAGTCTGTTACTCACAAGCACACATACAACTCAGAGAGCAGAGACTGCGTGGTATCTCAGTCGTACTGGATACTGTGCATCGTGTGTGTGTGTCTGTGTCTGAGAGGGAGTGAGCGATCATTTGGAGCCAGCAGTCCACAGCCTGACCAAGTTTACTCATCAAGACCCCCACCGACCTCTTCGACCCTCTTATATCTTTCTCTCATTCTGTGACATCGCCACTGTTTTGTTTGTCACATGCTTCTTTTCACATATTCAGACAGTTATGAATCTTTGCTCTGTTTGTTTGCTGCTATTATTCTTTTGCAGCTTTATTCACTTTTTCATCTGTTAAAGTCACATATGATTCAGCCCTTGGAGTATGCGACCGACCACTGTCAGTCTCCACAGATCAATTTGTTTCAAGTGCCAACAACGAGGACAGCTATCTGTCTTCATTTTGCCGCTGTTGCACTTACTCATAGTGATGATGATAAAGGCTCTTTTAAATGCTTTATGATTGTGGGGCTGGTGAGACTTATGATTTGGCACCATGACTGAACATACCAAGATGAGTCTGTTATAGCCCGAGATAAACATCATACAGTGCTTGGTGTTTCAAGATTTTAATAATTTTTGCCTTGTGATTCTCTCATTCTCTTAAAACACGTCAGATTTTTATGATGAGAGGAGGCAGAACAGAGTCATGTAGCAGGGGAGGAAAAATGGTTCGATTGCAGAGCCACAGCTCACCTAAAGTTCACCTTGTTCTTACACTCACTCTACTGCAGTATAATTTAGCAATACAATACAATCAATTTTTATTTATTTTTTTTGCACTGGAACATGTAAGAACTGAGCTGTGTATGTTTGTGGGAGTAGGCCAGGGTAAGGTGAGGTATCTAGTTGTAAGTTTCAGTCGTCTTCCTACATGTTCCTGACCTAAAGGAAGAAACTGGGGAAGAACTTGACTGTTTCTGTTCAACTAGTCTGAAGACATCAGGTTCTTGTTGTTGATTATAGAGTTTACTTAATGAGTACGAAATAAGAGACATGCTTTGTTCCTCATGATGTCACTACACCCTACAAGAACATAAAAATTTTACACTAAATACCAACTGCTCATGACAGCGACAACAAAACAGCTATACTTTGAGTACATAGTCATGGCGCATTTTCAACCATCTGTACATTGTCTCACTAACTGAGACTGTGGGAAACTGAGAAGCAGTGTCTTTTATCGTAATGCTCTTTGCCTCGTGATTTCTTGCAATCAACTTCTTGCATCTGATATGTGACATTCAAGGCTATGTGCCTTTTCTGTGCCTGTGTGTGTGTGTGTTTGTCTGTGTGTGTGTCAGTACTTTTGTCAGCATGTGACTGTTTCTCAAGGGAACATTTCAGTGGAAAATGAAATGGTTTTAGCTCTGCATCTTCCATGATCACACAAAGATCTACTTACATTCACTTAATTGTAGTGTCATAATTAAAGTGTGGTTTTCAGCAGCCACAGGGAACCCTTTAGGTGTTTATTCTATTTAAGGGTGACATAGATAGAGAGCGGTTTCAGTCCCAAAAGGAGGTTCAGTTCTGCACAGTTCATCTGAGTTAAAGCTGCTTCAGTTCAGACCATTACAATCATCTTGCAGAGCACGAATAGTAGATAAGTGTAAGTAAGATTTTAGATGTTGGAACTGATAGACAGTGAGACTCTGATTACTTTAGGTAAGTTATGGACAGAGTTGGTGTTTGCCTTAGTCATCATGAATTTTCACCTTGACGTTTCTTTGAACGTCTTTCAAGAATTTAATGTTTCGAACAAATCCTGTTCTACTGCTTTTGTCTTCTGAAATCCTGCTTGTGTTCAAGCCTAAGGCTGGTTAGTCACCTGAACAAGTGACAAATAAATCAAACAAACCCGCTCAAGCGCTACTATTCCATAGAAGCCTCAATGAGGAGTGACTCACTGCGTGCTGTTCACCTTGTTTTACCTTCAAGAAGTTCATTATCTTGTTCTGTCAGAGTGGGAGCTCGTATTCTCAAAGGTTAAACAAACTCTGCACACAGTTAGTACTGAAACAATTAGACAGTTAAATGATTAGTTTATCAATTCCAGCTTCTCAAATGTAAGGATTTGAATCAATATAAGTTTTGGTTGGACAAATTATGGACCTCACCTTTGGCTCTGTTTAATTTTAAATTGGCATCTTTCTCCATTTTCATTATTTCTTGGCAATCTATAAATCAAACGGAATGTCATATAAAATAAAATAAAAATACTAAAAATAGCCCTGCATACAATCTGCTTTAAATTAAAATTTTAACAAATAGGCTAGAGGATAGTAATTTTAATATTTTCTAAAGAAATGTGTGCATTTCATACAGCCCTGTTTCCTCTGGCCTCACGGTGAGACAGAGGATGCGTCTGTGAACCCAAAGCCCCATGAACGCTTACACAAATCCTATTGGTCTGTGGTTGGGGTAGCAGCATATAGGCAGAGTGAGAGAGTGTGTCAGTGAGCTAAGAGTGGGGAGAGGAGGGGCTATTAGACTCCATAACAACACTGGCGCGAGTGAGACTGTAGAAGGGAGAGAGAATGCGGCAGAAGGAGGCAGCAGACTGTCAGTGGCTGAATCTGGGAGAAAGGGATACGGGCGGATTCTCCTCTCTTTTTTTCTGGCTTTCCCCAGCTTTGCATTTTTAGTTTCATCTTTTTTATCACTCTGCAACCCTTTGCTCTTAATCTTTCTGTCCTTTTATCCTCCCTGCAGCAAGTTCTGTTTTTCCCTGCAGTCTTTATTCCTCTGCCCTACATCCAGACTTGCTACTATCTCAATCTGTCCTCCTCTTTCTCACCCATGGCTACCTGACAGTGAGCTTCTCCTTCCGCTGTCTCTCTTCCTCTCCTTGTTTCTTTGTCCCACCATCCTTCTTTCTCTCCCCTTCCTCACTTACTCTCCCCTCTTTACCTTGATCTCTCCTTTCCTTGCACTTGTCCGTCATCCATCTATCTTTGTGTGGTGTGAGGATGCCAGTATTAGAGGGGCTCTGGGGCCCAGATCTTAGGATGCGGGACTCTGGTCTTGGTGTCGGGGTTGACGTTGGCGTCTGTCCAGATGAGGCTTCCCGCTCACCAGTGTGGGGTCCTCTCAGGACTCCTCCAGTTACTTGTGGGGGCCTGTCGCTGGCCCTGGAACTTCCGGCTCTCATACGGCAGCTCAGGGCAGCCTGGAGGGCGCGCAGGGGAGGCCCTCGGGGGTCTGAGAGAAGTGAGGCGAGCACTTGGGTGGAAGCAGAGAAGGAGGAGGTAGAGGAGGGGAAGCAGGACATAGAGGACAGGAGCATACATCTGGAAGGTAACTTCCACATGATACATGTTTCAAGTACAGTAAAGCTCATAGGAGTTTTCTGATAAATGTTTAATGTGTCATGTATGTTGTCTGTTTATTTTGACCCAGCAGCTGTGTGTGCTACATGAAAAAAAACATTTATAACAGAAACCCCATAGTGTGTGACTTTACATTGCATTTTTTTGGGCACATTCTGTCACAATGTGTAATGATTTGTGCAGAATTTGTTCTCTTTGTAGTGGTGTTTGTGGTCAACTTTATGAATAAGGGTGTCTGGGCTTGTTTTTGTCTGTCCTTGTGCATCCATTTTTTCATTTAAATATTCAACTTTTTGACTACGTGTTTGGGTTCACGTTTTAATTTAATAAAGTGCATGCATGTGTGCATGTGTGACATTATCTTTGACAAGCACGCCTCTGGCCGCATGTTTACGTACATGTGTGTCCGTAAGTGACGTGGGTCCAGACGCAGCTCAGAGCAGTTCAGACAGCCGGCCAGAGTAGATGGTGAAATGAGGGATTTGGGCTGTAAAGCCAGAGTGTCCATTAAATAAAGCTTTGTAACCATCTGCTGAGCTGCAGCTGTACTGATGACACTGATGTGACGCCATCAATCGAGCCTGTGTCCGTCTGTCAGGAGTATAACACTGATGACGCAGAGTAACATTGTTGCCAGTTTGGTATGAATTACTTTAGTGGAGAAGTGATGATTTGACAATAAACCAATGTTTAATGTCAATGACAGGAAATAAGGTGATGAACAACAGTGACATTACATTGATATTTAATAGGCTGTTGACTATGGTAACACTAATGCTGACTTTAGGAGAGGTGTTTTTGGCCTTAGGCTTTCTCTCTTATACATTGATATCATTTTACTGTTAATGTTAGATTGACAGAAGGCCTGACTAACTGTCAGGTGTTTTTTGATAACGTTGATCTCATTGTCATTTAGTGATACAAGTATGATGCAGTGAAAGTCTTGACTTTGATATTTGCACAACCAGCTGATCAAAAAATGGAACAATGTACATTTAAATCTTTGTGTGTTTGTGCTTTTGAAAAGTTGAGATGATTCACACTGTGGGGAATTACCTGTGTGCAGGTAGTGACTCATAGGGGGGAAAATGGACAAATGTATGCCCTTCACTGCCTGTGACTTTCCCGGTTGAATTGTGATGATCTCATTCATTTGATGACTTCCATACAGAGGGTGAAAGTCTGTCTGCGCATTGTTTGATTTCACCACGTGTGTCAAGACACTGAGATACCTTGTCTGTGGTGATAGTGAGTCATTCTGACATTTAGCACTATAGCAAAGACTGAAAAGGACTGAAAATATCAGAATTACAGTTTTTTTTTTTTCTTTTTATTAAATAAAAGGAGGATTATCTAGCAGTGCTAACTGGCAGTGTTTTAGAGTTTGGTTTAGAGTATTTTACCGAAAACTACTGATCATTTTAGTACCTGAAATGTAATTAACAATTGTCATATTTTCCTTTTTTGACAATTGCATATAGAGAGCTATCATACTCTTAGTTTATATGATATTGAACAAAATTTGTTTCGAATTTGGGCTGCTGCTTGGACAAAAAAAGATATTTGAATATGTCAACATGGGCTTGAAGAGTTTCTTTTGCTATTTTCTGACATTTGTATAGACAAAATAATTAATCAGTTGATCAAGAAAATAACTGGCTAGATTATTCGATAATGAAAATAATAGTTACTTGCTGCCTTAGGTCATGTCACACATCTGTCTGCTGTTGCAAACACACAGAAACAGAATGTGTTAGCTCTGCCACTGAGTTAACTGTGTCTGGACATCACTGCCAGCTGCATGGATGCACTGTATGTATTTATGTATCCCCATAAAGCAGTTGCAGGCAGAAGGAAGCATCATCGGCCACTGTGTGTTTAAAACACATTTGTATTCGAGTGTTGGTGCTGCGTATGGCATCGATGTGTCTGACCGTCTCTTTCTGAGAAGGCAAACAGCCCCAAAGCACAAGTTGTGCCATAAACACCGAGAGATTCAGTGAAACCAAGTGAACATATTCCTACCAGAG
Source organism: Seriola dumerili (assembly GCF_002260705.1). NCBI lineage: Eukaryota > Metazoa > Chordata > Actinopteri > Carangiformes > Carangidae > Seriola > Seriola dumerili. The sequence continues at coordinate 11,108,667 of NW_019174280.1, forward strand.
CTGTGTGTGTGTGTGTGTGTGTGTGTGCACGCGTGCGAGAGTGCGTGCGCGCGCCAAGTGTGTGATCTTGTTTTTCGCATTTTGAAATCAGGGATTTGGCCTCATTTGCAACTGTGTGTGCGTGCCGTGAGCGTTCGCGCACAGGTTGATGACAAGACGCGTGTGCGTTGCCACATCTTTAAACACCCTTTCCAACTGATTCACATTTTCATCCTAAGTGACCCAGTTCTGCTCAGCATGGAGACAATGACCTATTTACCACACAAAGAGTTAAAAGAAGAGAGGGAAAGAGGAGAGGGGCGGAGGGGGGCGAGACGAAAGGATGGATCAGATGGGGAGAGGGGGTGTTGTTGTCGAACACGAAGGAATGAAGGATGATGGGAAGGTTGAGGGGGTGGTGATGGAGAGAGAGAGAGAGAGAGGAGGATGTGGAGACGGGATCCAGAAGTAGGGGAGGACAGAAGGATGGAGTGACACATAAAATAGAAGTATGGGGAGATAGCTAGAGCGAAGGAAGAGAGCCAGAGGCTGGTGTGTATGTGTGTCTGTGTGTAGGGGGTGATCTGAGTGTTACTGCGGTGTTTTTTCCAGATGGTGTATTTCCTCCTCTCCTTCCCTGCCAGTGCGCAGGATAAAAAAGCAAAGAGGCTTTCCCCCTTTTCTTGCTCAAACTAGGCCAGCAGGACTTCTGCCTCACTTTAACAGGCTGAGTCACTTCCCCCAAGTGGTTTATATTTGTTTGGTTGACTATAACATGCATAAATAGGGAATGATGCCAATTTTCCTCCATATGTTTTATGTACAGCCACCTTGCCTACACTGCACACACACTTACCAAAACCACAATGCCTGCCTGCAAACTCTGGTACTTTTGGCAACCCACACTTGCAAGGGAAGATCTGGCAACCTGAGGGAGTTACCACAGTGACTCCAGCCCCATTAACAGATAGTTTAGCTGCTCTTACAAGCGGGAGTCACAGAGGTGATGTGAATTGGCAACCTCTGGGACATAATACGCTCCAGTTCCTCACATCTGATCTGTAAATTATTCAGTATTCCCATAGTTTGGAGCTCATTCAAGTGTAAATTTCATGTGTGTGCATGTAAGCGGTGACCTAGAGCCTAGTTTTGTTGTGCCTTGTTGTCACTGGCCTCTTGTGCATTTTAATAGAGGCAGTATTTAGTGTTCAAGGACCTGTTATGCTGTTGTGTTCCCGCTCCATCTGATAGGTGCTCACACAATGAGGGTTACTTTTGGGACTCTTCCTGTGGAAAGAATTCATACAGTAGACAGGAGACAATGTGCTGTCAGCATCTCCGAAATAAATGGGCACTTCAAAAAATGGGAGAAGTACACGTTTCCTTTTTTTAGATTCAGAGTCAAACAGAAAAGCTTTGTTTTGCAGCAGAAACAACATTTCCACTCCTTCTGCTCGGAGCACAAGGGTTATGAACGACCTTTGTTTAAAAAATTTACCACATCAAACGATCAGCGTCAGTGTGACACTACAGTAAAAACAAGAACAATTATTGTATGAACGAAACGCAGCAACAGTCTGGTAATTAATAAGTGTTCAGACATGCACCATAACAGCTGCACCGTGGCATGAAATCCATTCTCCTCAGGCAAACTCAGACCAGATGCATGATGTCCTGGTGGTTCAGCGAAGTCAAAGATCCTCTTGTTTAATAGAAGCTGATTTAAAGACGACTCTAAATCTGCTTTTATGAGGCTGATCATGTTGAACATCTATGTATGGCACCGGGGGAACACTTTGCTCTGTTGTCCTCCCGTCACCCCGCTGGCTGCTCGACTTATCCTTCTATCGCCTCTGCTCTGCTGAGTCTCTACACTCCCCTCATCTGTCTCCTCTCTCCTTGAATGTTTGATTCATGGATTTTTTTGAGGGGGGGGAAGCATGTTTACCAAATATGGCCAATACAAAACCATCAATAAAACCACCAAATATTTATATATTCCATCCTCTCCTTATTCTCCCTTCTTTCTTTCCCTCTCATGTAGCTGATGGCAGACTGAACACTGGTCATGCTGGTGTGTTGCTGGCTGAGAGACGAGGCTCCTACCCGCTGATTGACCTGCACATCCTGAAAAGTAAGTCTCCTTACCTATTTAAGTAGAACACAGTTGTCAGTCCCCTAATAAAACCCTTATTTATTCATTTACTCAGAAATCACCTTTGTTGTTAAAAAAAAAAACTGAATATGTTTCCAGGAATTCCAATCAAAGTTTCTAATGGTGAAAGAAATGGTTCTATCTGGTTATACGGTAACACACAAAGGGTAATCATTTTTGTGACTACCCATAACAGGAATAAGTGTTCATATAAATGTGATACCTGCATAAAAAGTACCTCAGTTATATGAAGAAAATACACTAAATGAAACTCGTACTCATTTCTTGGTTCACGCCCCATTTTTCAAACAAGACCGAGGCTTTGTCCCAGTATTTGCACTCAGTCGGATGTGATGAGTTTCTGGGAAATGACATCCGATACCCATTAAGATAGCAAATGTGTGGAGGATTTTCAGAGAATGTCTCGAAACACGTGGTTGATGAGGTCATCCCACCGCTCACATAAATAGATGGATATGTGTCGTTCTAGCCCTGATCCTTTTTGATTTTAGTTTCATGTAAATGGAGGTTGCAAGAAATAAAGCTGTTACACTGGGTACTTTTTTCTGCATGAATTAGGAGACATAAGGTGATATTATTTCAGGATTTTTTTTTAAATCAAACTCATTGTCAAAATAAAAGAAGGAAGCTTATATGATATGATATAGATTCATGATATATTTATGATATTCATGCTACATCATTATCATTTATACAGATGTGGTATTAAGGTTGATTCCAACATGTCATGAACTTTAACTTCTGTGTATTTGTTGATTATTGCCAGTGGTAGAATGATGAATTATGGGATACACTTGTCTCTGAATACAGCTCAGAGACAGAATCAGGGTAATTGTGCATTAAATGTAGGTTAAGTGTACTGTGTGTTTTTTCAAAAGTGGGTCACACAGATGTCTACTTACCTGATGGGGCAAGAACTCTCACTAATTACTCAAGACCAAGGATTTGGGTGTTTGGACGGATCTGCATACAATTCAGGAAATCCTAAAACTGCTTTTATTAGATGTGTATCCGTCACTACTGCACCACCACCATTTGTCAGGTCCTCTGTTTGCTAATGATAAAATAAATTTTGTGTCTTTGTAATTTCAGCCAGTGCCCAGCAGGGGGAGGTAGAGTCCGGCAACAGGAGAAAGGTGAAGCGTCTGCTGAGCTTCCAGAGATACTGTCACGCCTCCAGGCTGCTCAGGGGTTTAGTGCCCCACACCCCCGGGTCCCTACACCTGCTGGACGACGACTATCTAGGACAAGCTGGGGTAAGTACACACACTCACATGTACATACACTCAGAGGTGCAGACATACAGGTATCCTCAGGTCTCTGTATCACATATGCACCGCATGTGAATCACAGATCACTTCTGATAACTTTGTCCTTTTGTTACAGCATATGCTATCAAAAGTAGGCACATGGAACTTTGACATTTTCCTCTTTGATCGTCTTACAAATGGTAAGATGACTTATCAACATTATTCACTTTCTTAATTTATGTAAAATACAATCCTGTTGTTGTCACGGTGTTATCTACTGCCCATTTCCTTACCTTGTTTTTACTGTTTTGTTTTAACATGCAACTTTAAAAGAAAAAAAAAATGTTCTCACTGTTATAGTCTGCTACCACATCGAGCTATAAAATTTAATTTTTGTAAAGTTGACATTACTGTATGTGTCCTCTGACATAGTAGTATTTGTATGTGTGTGTGTGTGTGTGTGTGTGTGTGTGTGTTGTAGGTAACAGCCTGGTGACGCTTATGTGCCATCTCTTCAATGTCTACGGTCTCATTCATCACTTCCAGCTGGACATGGTCAAACTGCACAGGTTTCTGGGTAAGCTGCAAGAAAGTGGCAGTAGTTCCCATCAACCCTCTGTCCTCTGATATTATTGGCTACTGACTTTGATTAAAAAAAAAATTGTCGAACAAATTACACAAGTATAATAATTTTGTATCTTACACAAGTATGATCATTTTCTAAGAATGTTTTATAACATCTAAATGGTAAGGAGGACTGATATGATCACACATAACATTTTCTCCCCATTGCCACCACCTATTCCACATAGAAAGCATTTGCTTTGTAAAAGGTTCACTCGGCGTCTCTTTAGGCAGGACAGAACACACGTGAAAGCTGAGCAGGGTTTAACGTTTCAGGAAAGCCCAAGCTGATGTCGGCTGCTTTTTCTCTGCCAATCAGTCATTACAAAGGAGACTCTGGGTTTATTTTCCCCACAGTAACAACAAATATGGATAAAGTGACAGATGTGTGTGCGGATGTTGTTATAGTAAATAAATATTAATCCAGTATCCACAGCATGCTAAACATGCTTGGCCTTTTATCTGTGCCTTAAAATCCCAATGTGTGAACACACCCTACTCTCAGCTTTGCTACTGTACTGTGTCAAGTTATTTGTTTAGTGGGGTGTTGCAGCTGTTTGAATAATTGTAAAATTCTGCATCTTTTCCTCAGTGAATCAAAATGTCTTATGTATTAACTGGATTACACTGATCTGATAATCAAATTAAGGCTTTGACATGTTTCAGCGGTGTTTCCTGAATTGCATTAATATCAGATTAAGATATGCAAGGGTAAATAGTTTAATAGGATATGGTCTCATCTCCTGTCTTGCCAGGCATGGTGCAGGAGGACTACCACTCCCAGAATCCCTATCACAATGCTGTTCATGCAGCGGATGTCACTCAAGCCATGTACTGCTATCTGAAGGAGCCCAAGGTAATTAATAATACTGTATTCACAGATACGCACACCCTCTCCGTTTCGCTCTGTGTGTGTCTCCCTCTGTTTCCCACAAACACACACACACACACACACACACACACACACACACACACACACACACACACACACACACACACACTCTCTCTCTCTCTGCAGCAATTCACTAGACCTGAGCTTCTCCTTGACATATTCTATTAGCTTTGCTCCCTGAGGGATAATTCCTGCTCGCTTAGACTCGGCAACACATCTATCCACAGCCTGGAGAAATCCCTGAAGCCCTCTGACCAGATTAAGTGCCTCTGCATCTTTCCCCTTCATACAGTAATTGTTTTGTGTCCTTGTTGCTCTGTAAAGCACTTAGTGATGCACATATTTTGTGAAAGGCATACGGCCTGGTCTGCTTTAGATAACTAGGACACACTCATATAAGATGACAAGCCTGCTGCTTCTCCGATCAATATACCATTTTGTCCTTTACTGACCATTAAGCATTCATCCCCATGCTCCGACACACACCTGGATCTGTTATGAATTAAAATCCATAACTGTGAGTGAGCACTTCAGTTTACAGTGCAAGATATGAGACCATTTGAATAATGAGGTAAGTATATTTCTATACCGTGTCCTTTTATTATATTTTAATTACAACAAACACTTTTTTTCTCAAAAGGAAGCTGAAATATGAAAAGTAGATTTGCAGAAGACAAATTGAAGCGGAAATACACTTAAGGTCACAACTGAACTGAAACCTAATGTATAGTGCATTCAGGCAGTGCAAGTATCAGGACAGGTTTGTTAAGACTCAGTGCTCCAGAGTATTGGGCTTGGAATAAAACATAAACATTTAAGTTGAAGTTCTGACTCTCATCTTTAATTTCAGGTGTTAGATTGCACCCAAAACAATGAAAAACACAGAGTCTTCATACTCCACACTGTATGTTCTGTAAGTCTCTCTACAAGGTGAGCGTAGCAATCAGGTTTCATCTGAAATGAGTGTGTCTGTGGACCTTCCCTGTGTTGTAGCTGGCAGAGCAGCTGAGCCCACTGGATGTGTTCCTGGGTCTGATGGCAGCAGCCGCCCACGATGTGGACCATCCTGGAGTCAACCAGCCATTCCTCATCAAGACCAGACACCACCTGGCATCCCTCTACCAGGTGCACAGCTCGGGGCGGTGCTGGTTAATAGTGTGTGTTTCAACATGTGATTGTGGGTTTGGTGTCAAAGCTGCAACTGAGTCCGTTTGTAAAATTACTTATCTTGAACAGAACACATCTGTACTGGAGAGTCACCACTGGAGGTCCACTGTAGGCATGCTGCGAGAGTCAGGACTTCTGTCCCACCTGCCTGCTGACATGTGGTAAGAACACACACACACACACACACACACACACACACACACACACACACACACACACACACACACACACACACACACGATATAAACAAATATTTTTTACAAGGATACCCTACTCTAGTCAAGTGTGAGCAAGATACTGTACGTATGAAATGGGACATTTTTACCAGTTGTAAAATAAACTTGTCAGTGCTCTGCAGTAGATCTTTGACTTATTGCAATCTTATCCTTTGCATTCTGCTACTGCAATTTCTTAAAAACTTATTATTGAATATATAATATATATGTATGTATATATTCGATATTAAGTTTTGATTAAATAATCATGATGCATTTATTCATTTGAGCTCTCCGTTTAGCGTATCACTGTAAAAGCAGTAGAAAAGTGTACAGCCTATGGTAACTAACCAATAAACATACAGTATATTTCCAAAAATGTAGCTGTTGCTGGTACAAGTAGAGTCAGAATTGAGCACGTTAGTGGTTTTGACTCTGTCTCCCCCCCCTCTGCTCTGCAGGCAGGACATGGAGCAGCAGCTGGGCTCTCTCATCCTGGCTACGGACATCAGCCGGCAGAACGAGTTCCTGTTGACCTTCAGAGAACATCTGGACAACCAGGACCTGGACCTTCAACTGGCTTCACACAGGCATTTTATGCTGCAGGTATACTTCACATCCACCCCACAATAGAGTATATGCAAGCATTTTTCACACAATTTTGGAATTATAATGTATACTTCAACAAATAACTTTCATATGAACAGTAAAGCAACGAATGCCTCGTCTCTTTGCCCTCAGATCGCTCTGAAGTGTGCTGACGTCTGTAACCCGTGTCGGGTTTGGGAGCTGAGCAGACAGTGGAGTGAGAGGGTATGTGAGGAATTCTACAGGCAGGGTGAGTAAACTGTTTGAGATGAAAAAACCATCAGAGAGAATGGTTATGACATTGGAAGTATTTTTTAGTGTACCTTTTTAATTTAAGAGAACTACCTTAGTATTTAGAAAATAGAAATTTTGATACGTTCAAGACACCGGAGTCACTGCTGAAATTCTGTGTTTTAGATCTGAAAATCAAGAACTACATTTGTGTGACCTACGTTATATATTTTGTTGTGTACTTACATTATCCCAAATGTTTCCAGCACTTTTCAAACCTAGCGAAATCCATGATTTTAATCATGGTAACGGTCTGTTTCATTGTTGATAGAAAACATATCTCCTATGCGCGTCAAAATGAACTTTTTATCCAGTTTTAAGCCACATTTTTAAGATGCACACTGATTGTAACTACTTAAACATAATGAATTAAAGATTTTATTCAGGTCCGCATCTCTATCATCTTTTCCTACATCTCTGCTTTTCTATTGCATGTTCTGATGACAGTTTTTATTATGATCTGTTATTCTGTTTATTAACAGGTGACCTGGAGAGAAAGTTTGACTTGGAGATCAGTCCTCTGTGTAACCAGCAGGCGGACTCTGTCCCAGCCATCCAGATAGGTGAGTACGAAAGACACAGGCATGCACCAAGAATATTATATCATCATGTGTCCCTGAGAGAAGATGTACCTCAACTCATTGAGAGATGGCGAGGGACTGCAAGTAGTGTCAGGATCAATATAAATCTATCAGTCCCCACCCCATGAGTTCTCACTCTCCCTGCCTTTGCTATGTGTCTTAGGTTTTATCTCCTACATTGTGCAGCCTCTGTTTGAGGAGTGGTACCGCTTCACTGAGCCCAGCCTGCTCAGCCAGACCATGACGGGTCACCTGCACAAGAACAAGGCCCGCTGGAGCCGCCTTCGTTACACACACACACATTTAGACACGCAAACACACCCCCACATTGATGAGCCTGAGCCTGAAGGAGGAGGTGGAGAGGGAGAAAGCATCCCTTAATCTTCCTCTTGTTTCTTGGGGTGTTTCATCTTCCTTTGTAAATGGAGGAGGAGTGTTTATGAGGCTCCTTGTTTGTCCTCCAGTGTATTTCCTCCCACTCGTGGGTGTACGCGGGCTCTGAAAGTGGGAGCGCAGGATGGGAGTCTGGCCTGGGTTAGTGAGGAATGGCTCCCTCAGCACTGCAGGAAAAAAAAAAAGAAGATGGAGACAGATCCATGGTAGAGCAGATGGATTGATAATCTTAGTAAATAAATGCCAATTTGACAAAGTCATGCCTTGCTCTTTAACCCTGATATCTGCTTCAAAGTTACTGAGACGCAGATACAGGACGGGAAGGTTATGGCTGATGGCAGAAGAGGGATCAGCAAAGACGAATATTAATGTGTCTGCACAATGCTGCTAGAAGAATAAAGAAAAGCCAAAATTATATACAAATTTAATAAGTCAGCTGGACTGTGCTGAAAAAGATGCTATAAAATATATGAAAGATTATGAAAGGAATATATTAATATATCAACTATACTATGCTTTTTAAAGTTTTAGACAATACATATTAAGCTCTTTTCACTTTTTCTCTTTTTTTGTACAGCTTGCACTTCTATTGGATGCTCTTTCATACAAGTGTCTCACTTGTCTACTTTTCACTGAAGTGCGTTTTAACTCGAGCACTAAGTTGGTATTTCAAGGTATTGTAAACTGTAACACGTATTCTGTTTTAACTGTGTAACCTGTAAGACTGACCCATACAATTAATGACTGACACAAAGTGGCTTCAGCTGCTGTTGCCGAGTTGCTTGAATTCTGATATCAACCCTCCGCTGGATGTTTTTGACTTGACCCGACTCACCGACGTGGAGAACACAAACATGTAATGTTCTAAACAGTATAATCTTTTCATACTGTGATGTACGACCTCAGCACTTCACATGCCAAAACACACCACAAGCAATGTTATCAACCGTTTTACTGCATATGGATATTGGGAAACATAACTCTCCTTACACTGGTGTTACCTTTGTAACAACTTAATGGGTGCATTTATTTATCTGATAACCTCACTTTACAAGCTCATACACAACAAAGCCTTAACAGCAACTTGGTCTGTCTATGAAACACATTTTGTAATGGTGTTTCACCATTTTCTGGACAAGCTTTCTTACATGATCAAACTGTTGTTGCCTGTTTTTCTTCAGCCATACCAGCATACTTAAACACACACACACACACACACACACACACACACACACACACACAACACACACACACACACTCTCTCTCTCTCTCAGAGTACTGTAGCCGTTTGTTTCCTATTTGATCTCCCCACCAGTGTCAGGGTCAGATTGGGTCGTACACTCAGTGAGCATTGCCAAAGTGCCAATGTACTGTTCTGATACATTGACTCCCTGCTCTGTTACCTCTCTAAGGCTTTTATATGACTTTGTTTTTACACTTGCTGCAGGCACTGTGTGCACTGTATCTTCTGAACAGACTTGGGCCAATTAGTAGCTACAGATATTTACAATTGTAATAACTAATTTATTATATCCTGCAGTAAATATCAAATCAATTGAGATGGTTGTTACAGAAAAGTATATATCATCGTTCTTTATTAAAAATGTGTACAATTCTCAGTTGTCTAAAAATGGAACTTATATATATAATCTCAATGGTGAAACTTATCCGTATGTAGCTGATGTAACTTAAAACCAAGTATTTGTAAATACTAGTTGGTCCAAGTGTGAAATGCCAATATAAAAAGGTTTTTTTTTTTTTTTTAACCAGTCTGCTCTAACTATGTATAGATAAGGTTGTCAGTCTTTAGATTCACGTCTAGTACACGGTGCTAGCAGAGGCCCCGGCTCCACGTCTTCCCTGAGCTATTATAGAAGAATAACCTGAGCTTTATGATTCTAACAACCCAGCCAACACACAGTGTATTCTACATACAGTCTATTCTGTAAGATAATCACACCTGAAATACTGAGAAGTTATATTCATGAAAAGTGTAAAACCAATGATGAAACAAATCATTTCTATGGGTTTTTTTTTTTTTTAAAGAAAAGTTACACTAACTGTGATATAAGCCTTTTCTATGAGGTGCAGTGCAATAAAGTTAAGTCACAGGCCAAGATGTATGAAAGTGGCCATATTCATATCTATCTGTAGCTCTGGTTATTTGTAGGTTATTCCTGTCCTCACTATAGCACTGTATTAGCTTTGCTTAAACTCCAACTATATTTATGCCCCATACTTATCACTGTTTTTTATGCCTCTACTGTAACAGGGAGTCATGGACCATCTCTGAAAAGCCTGACACTGTTGACTGATTTGATTTACTCTAAGGTACACTCTTGCCTGTTCGATCACCAGTAGCTACAGACAAAGCTCACTGACTCATTCAATCTTGTTTTGAGTTTTTTTTTTTATTTTTAATTTAGACCTTCCTCCCAGTACAGCTGTCTGTGTCAAGAGCAAATTGTTTTTAAACTAGAAACACAGAACATTGTGAGACATCACTTCATGCTACCTAAAACCTACTGCAGCATTTTATTCTTTGTTACTGACGATGTTACTGCCACAGTGTTGATCTTGTCAAGATAGCAGGCCTCAGGCTGCCTTGTATTTGAATACCTCTCAGAATCAGCACTGATACAGGGTCACTGAGCCATACTGGTTTCACTACCAAGTACGAATATGTACTGTAGTTTTTATACCAGAATAGTAGTTATAGCAGATTCACTATAGGTATCATCTTATTAAAAAGAAGTTAGTTTCATAAAATCAGTGAATTGACTGTGATGGTCAGAGGAAGATCAACCAGGATCAGCTGGTATTATATATAGAGTACAGTAGTTTCCATTATAAGATTGGACACACAGAATTTAACAGAAAAGTTATTTACATTTTTATGCATATGCACTGACATGGGGCTATGTTTCCCTTTTTTCAGCCTCTTAAAGGGTCATCCATGGTCAAAAGTAACCACTTTGTTCAATAAACTAATGCTGTGGTGCAGTTCCACCTCAGATTTAACTGTGTTTTAAAAAATTAAATTTCTATCTTCACATAAAGTGTAATCAGTCGCCTGATGGTTTGAAAGATTGTCATCCCGGTGCCCAATACTACAATAATTTTTTGTTGTTGTTTTTCCCTTGTATTTCCCTTGTGTTTTACTGTGATCGACTTGCTGCAAAGCTAAAGCAAGAAACACTGAGCCTGACGGACCAGTTGTCATGGAACTGTAGATGTTCAAATGTCTATTTTCTCTGAATGGGTTTAAGACTTCTTATCCATGTTGACTTTAAGGCTGAAGTTCAGAGTTCATTCTTGACCTTGAAATCAGCAGTTGAGAAAACAATCTTTACATAATGTCCATTTAGTTGCTAACTACACGCTAGCTACCTGAAGGACTTAACGTCTTCGGAGAAAAGTAATCACCAGCTTGGTAATTGTAATAGAATTTTTCAATGGCCCCTTTGAAAATTAGCCCATTGTATCCAAAACTGATCATCTGACGTCTTGACTGTATATTTCTGTTCTGACAACCAACCTCTGAGCACTGTGAACAATGAGAAGTAAATGTTTTTCAATTAACATTGGACACATTACTCTGTGTGTGTTTGTGTGTGTCAGTTTTGTATGTCAGAAAATGTTATGAGTGTGATCGACCACTAGATGGCAACAAAATCATTTCAGTGGCTCTGTGCATGCAGAGAGAAGCTGGGGGGGGGGGGGGGGGCAGAGTATCACTCCTCATGGCAGGGGGCCTCTACCTGCTGCTTTGTATACAGTATAAATACAACAGACAGCCTGTAAATCAACATGACAATTTCTTTGCAGCTGGGGGCTATGGGCCCACATGTAAACAACAAAATTACAGAAGAAAGACAGGGTGAAATCACACAGCGTAAAGTTGGGTTTAGTTGTACTTTGCAAGACAAACAACAGACTGAGAAGCTGGATGAGTCACACTGTTGGATCATGAAACTGTATACTGAAGGAGGTTATTAGCATTTTTAACCTGTTGCAAATCAAACTTTTACAGAACACAGGAGGCGTATAAAGTAGAATTTGTTGCAGAATGTTAGATGGCCAAGAGGAGGGGGAAATTTAAGGTGAAAAAGTCAGAAGGGAAATTACTGTAAAGAGGATTAATGGGGATTTTGTATTAAAGAAATAGAATAAAGAAATGTGAAAGGACTGTTAATACAGGTTTGATATACTCTATTGATAACTATTAATGTAGTGTAGTGAGCAGAGAAATGATACAGACCCAGTCTGTGTTTCAACCATTTGCATATCTCTGATTTGCAATGTAAATGAGGCTTGTAGATTGTGACAGAGGCAGAGTCCATTTGTGATTGGTCACCTATTAAATCACATTACACTGTACTGGTTGACTTCTCTAAACTTTATCTTGTGGGAAGGTTTCTTTCAAATGCTACAACTCAGCTTTTCCAAGTCCTCCGGGACTTTGTGGGTCCTGCTATTGGAGAGATCCGAGTACCCACACTCACATACGCACAAGATAAAAGTTCTGTTTTTTAAGACTTGAATCTGTTCATCAGAGCATGACATCTGACATCCATTTTATACTGATAATGCTGTCTTTCTGTCTCCCGCTCAAACACACACACACACACACACACACACACACACACACACACACAATTCATCCCAGTCAGTCAGCATCCATCCAGCATGTGTCACTGTAAATATTGACACTGCAAACAGAGCCCCCTCTTTTGCCCCTTAAATGACAGTCAACCAATCCAACCACTCCCACTGTGAAAACACTCACTCCATCAGCCCATTGTGTCGATAACCATCTACCTCCATATGCAGACCTGTAAGAAGGGCTTTTTGTCTTTTTTCATCAATAGCTCTGTGAGAGTACAAAAGAGTCAATTGCAGCATTAAATGGAACACACTTTTTTCTCCCTTTTTGTTTCACATAATTTGAGCTGATGCTCTGATACCTATTTGGCCTCACTGCTCTGAGATGGAGAGTAAAGACTGTGTTTAGAAAGCGAAAAATGAAACTTCTGTTTCACACTGCTGTGTCTGTCTCACTTTGTCTGTCTTGGTTACTGCACTCTGCACTGAAAGGGTTAATCTCTTGTTGTTAGTCACCTGCTATATGCACCGCACATGCTGTCTTTATCTCTTTGCATTATCTTTCTTTCTTTGAAAAACCATCATTTATTACAGTTTACTGAAGTGAGTAGTGCTGCAAAAACAAAAAAACACTTCTTTTCTGAAGCATGTGTTTCTTAATTTGTCCACCCTCTGCACCCCTGCCCTCCCCCACATAGAGTCAGTGTGTGTCCTCATCCCCCGATACTCCTTAAAAACTAACGTTGCATACCTAAAGTAGCCAGTTTTCAAATTTAGATTCAATTCAAGATGACGCTGACAAAGAAAGCGCACTGCCCCATCATCACTGTAAATGAGCAGGTAAATGCTGCCTGTCAGAGTGTGTTACACCTTATGACACATGTTGTATTCATAATAGCTCTCTGCATCACAGAATTGGATGGACGTCTTTACTGACAATAAGGAATAATCATCTCATGGCATTCGTCCATAAAACTATTCAATCCAGTGAATACTTAACTTTAAATATTTCACATGTATTGTATTTGTGCACAAATCTAGGCAGAACTGGTTTCAGGTGTTACGAACCTTGAACCACAAGCTGCTCAAGCTCAATTATTTAATTTCTTTTTGGAGGATTTAAAGCCTATTATCTGATGGTTTGTTTTATTGCTCGAACATTTCTATTTGTTGTTAGACTTTGCATGTGTTGTTCTTGTTTACTGGCAGCTTGGTTGTTTCACTATGAATGTTTCTTGTTCTTAGGTCCCCCTTTAAAAAGAGATTTTGATCTCAATAAGATTAACTGATTAAAGTTACTAAATCCACTGTGGTGAAATTCAGAGACACATGCATAAGATAATACACAGCAACTGCTTCAGTGAATGAGTGAGACAACTACATACACACTACATCAGTGATATATACAGTATATCATCATAAAAGAGTGAGTTCAAGTTGTGACTTCCAGACACTGATCATCAAAAGATGGCCAACAACATTTTTTACTTCTCAGATTTCATTCATGTTTTTGGTTGAATCTCATATAAATTGTACATCTGCTTGATAAGAACTATACATTTGGGTCGTATAGACTAAACTGAAACTCTCTGTAAACTGGATTTTGGCGGGTTTACACTCCACTACATCCCTGTGTTTGAGTGTCTCTGTGCAGCAGGTGGTTTCCAAGCAGCACTCTATGTTGTGGAATGACTAAAGCGTACACTTAGGGGAAAATAAAGGGTTAATCTGTCATGCAGTATGTGACATGCAACACCCACACATTCACAAACAACCCTCACAAACAAATATGTACATGATCAATATCCAGGAGCAAAACTCTTCTTTGCTCTGTGTGTGTGTGTGTGTGTGTGTGTGTGTGTGTGTGTGTGTGTGTGTGTGTGTGTGTGTGTGTGTGTGTGTGTGTGTGTGTGTGTGTGTGTGTGTGTGTCTCTCTTATCTGACTTATCTCACTTTCTAAACCCCTATCCTTCTGCTGTAACTCTGACCAAAAGATACACAACCCTCAGCTTCTGTGGAAGCACACCTGCCACATTTCACCTGCTCCATTTATGTAAGCCTTGTCCCCATTTAGAAAAACAACAACAACAACAAAAAAAAACAACAGATTTTTTTTTCTGTCAGTGGTTGTGGTTAGGGCTAGGGTCAGGACAAGGCCAAGGGTTGTAGGTTAGGGAAGGTCTCCTGGAAATGAATGCAATACCCTGTAATATGTCCAAATATGACGTAGGACAACATGTGTTTTCTTGTGTGTGTGTGTGTGTGTGTGTGTGTGTGTGTGTGTGTGTGCGTGAATGATGGACAGTAAGTTCTGTACATCTCAGTACAGTCATTTGTGTCCATAATTTCCACTGTGTGGTTATTTCAGTTTTTCGGGGTTAATGCGTGAGTACATGTACAGATTTGTTGGCTGCTTTCGACAATTTGCATACTGCAAATATGTGTAAGAATGTGTGGGCAGATGAGAGATTTTTTTCTTTTTTCTTAACCATCTGAAAAGTGCATGATGTATATTGGGTTTTTCTGTGTTTTCTGACCAATTGACACAAGTCTCAGCAATCATTATTATGCACAATGAAAGTGGTTTTTCCACCAAAATATGTAAGTGGGTTCTTTATGGTTTCCTGTGTTTTACTGATGCTTATGTTGTTCAAATCTATCTTTCCTGTGTTTTACTGATAATGTTCAAATCTATACCTTCATACTGACGTTCAGTCTCTACAGTGCTGCACAGAAATTTGTAGTCGTATCTATCTATCTATCTATCTATCTATCTATCTATCTATCTATCTATCTATCTATCTATCTATCTATCTATCTATCTATCTATCTATCTATCTATTCTATCTCTCTCTCTCTCTCTCTCTCTTTCTTTCTTTCTTTTTTCTTTCTGTCTTTCTTTCGTCGAGCAGACCAAACAACGTCTGGCTTGAGAAGTTCAAATGTTCTAAAGAAATAAATGGTTCACGTCAGTGCTGTATTGTTACTCTTCCGTAAAGTAAGGATGCACAAAAGAGAAAAGAAGATCAGTCAATAGATATCCTGACTTTAGGACTTTTACATTTCCCATGATGCAACTAAATAGGGAAGATACTTTAGGAGTGCCAGAACTCCTTTTAATAAATAAACTGAACTTCATGTGACTCTTTAAAAGACTTTTTGTGACTATTTCCTTAGATCTTTTTTTTTTTTGTTGGCTTCAAATTCAAGATACTAAAATACTAAATCAAAATCACTGCCACAGGGACCTTGTTTGTGTGTTTTATTGCAAATATTCACCACATACAAGAAGCCAAATCTTTCCAGTCTGTGCAATTCCTGTACAACACTGTACAAGCAGCTTCCTGTAAGTCACATCTCCTCCTGTTATTACAAGTACGGTCCAACCTGCTCGGCCTGTTCCTCCGGCTCTGCATCATTAGTCAAATCATATTGTTATCAAAGTCATAATTATACAGGCTCAGTGATGTTGTTGCTGCTGTAAACATGGGGTTTAGTTTTGGATTAATCCATGCGTGCCGTTGTTTATTTTGTCTAGATTTGGGGGATTTGTTCTGTTTGTTGTTGTCCGTGACCACGTTTAATGGTAGGGTTGCAATAGCATTCTTATACTGGGAAACACAATCTCATTTCCAGAAAATTCCCCCCCAGATCAACTTTTGTTTTGTTTTGAAATTCACTCTCAAGAATTTGCATTTCAGACTAAAACTATTTCTTGCCTTATCAGAATTGTGTTTACATGTTTGCGCCACATACCCTCAACTACAGCAGAAGCAATGTAAAAATACTTAGCATCAATCATGTTCTCCTCTGGGCTCAAAGGCCTCATCTCTGAGACAGACTGACATGGAGCCTGTGGAAGATCCAATAGAATCCTTAATTACCCAAAACAGAGTAAAATCAGCTTCAATTGTATTCTAACTTAAGGACTGAATAGGCCACAAGGCAGACCAGCATTTGCATAGTCAAAATGTCAACTTGTCAATTCAAAGAAGCTTGATCAGGGCGGTGAGCTTTTTGTAGTCCTACATCTTTAGTTCAACTCTTCTGCAGATTTTACATCCTTACTGTATGATTTCAGTTGTGATAAAATACCTATTATGCCTATTATGAAAATTCTTATTTATGTTTTAGGGTAATTTATTAATTTATGCATATTATAGTTGTTTTTTTTTCAAGCAGTTGGTGTTTGGTTTAATCATAGAGTTATCTAAGTCAATAACACAAGAGGTAGCATATGTTTATTAAAGTACTGCAGTGTATTCCAGGCATAATGAAACAATGCACCTCTTATGCTGTTTATGAGCAATACAAGTCCAGTATGCAACCAGGAAAAAAAAAAAAAGAGATAGGATGCATTTAAAACCTTGACCTTACCATGAGGGTCACAGTCATACTGGTGGTAGACTGGCTGCGAAGTCAAAGCCTGTGAAGGGCAAGGTCTTGACCCCTCAAGCATCAATTAGCCGGACACAAAGACAACATTTCCATCTCTATCGACGGCGCATCTACAAGCAAAACAAATGGCCGTGACAGGACTTTTACTTCAGCAATCTGCCCTCGGGCTGATTTGGGTGAGGTACACTGAGAACATCAATATAGTGTTTTTATTCCCAAATGATTTTTGAACAACGCAGACACGTGCACGTTCACTGCCCAGTGTCTTTGTAGCTGTTTCAAAGTCGTGTGCAGTGCATCTTTTTGTGTAAATCCATTTAAGCAACCCCCAGAAGTCAGTACGATGATACCATTTCAAACGAGACACAAGATATCATCGGATCCCACCTGACCCTTTTCTTGGAAGTGATTTGGGAGTCTCCTCGATGAGGGAAATTCTGGGGGAGTTTGCTCTCCAGAGCTACACTCCTACTTTCCCATGCATCTCATTTGACTGGCAAATCTCTATGCAAATCTGCTGTGGATGCAGGGAAAGATGGGCGATTGAGTGCACACACTGGTGTGTGTGTGTGGAGAGAAAGAGGGATTCTTGCTTGCATGCTCCATCTTGCCCCCTCAGATCCTTCGTTGTCCCAGGGTTTTTTGTTTTTTTTTTGTAATGAAAATGTACCCAGGCCATCTGTAATATTTTGCATACAAGCCTGGATAACACACGGGGATAATGTGGGTCTGTGTGTGAGAGTGTGTGTGTGTGTGTGTGTGTGTGTGTGTGTGTGTGTGTGTGTGTGTGTGTGTGTGTGTGTGTGTTCATTGAATTGTCCATGTTGCATCACAAAAGAATGAGTGACACATGAGTACCTTCCTCTTTCTTGTTGCAAAACAACTCTCTTCTCCTTCTCTCTCCCTCTACATGTGTGTGTGTGTGTGTGTGTGTGTGTGTATGTGTGTGTGTGTGTGTGTGTGTGTGTGTGTATGTGCATCTTCCTTCATTCATATGCTGCCTCTAGTAGTAAGTAGTACTGGTAGTGAAAACTGGGGAAGTTGTCACAAAGAGGGGAAGTGTGTAGTAAAAATATGTCAAGATATGTCAAGTATTGTTCACCTCATTGAAAGAGAATTTCCTCTTTTTCCTCTGTGCATGTGCCATCAGGCGGGTGTGTCTGTGTGTGTATTGTTATTGCATGTGTGGGCATATTGCATTAAAAAGGATACACCCAATGCACTATTACTAAGGTGACACACATATCAAGCGACTGGATATTGCTTTTGTTGTTCCTCCTGTAATCAAACTTCCTCTAATGTAAGGTTCTCCGTGGGGCGATTATACAACAAAATAAAGATGGTTCCCCCTTTTTAACCAAACGGCTTCCCAATAAAACTTTAATTTAGTTTTAACATTTTGCTTCCCGACAGCACGGGCTCACAAACTCTCAATCTGACCTTTGCTATGACCTTCCCCACAAGTGAAGAGACCAAACGCTTCGGTTTACATCGCATGTGTGAAAAGATGTGAGAGAGATTTTTTATTTTATTTGTTATGTGTGAAACTGTGGCAGAAAATAGCATAGCATAGCATATGTGAGTTAGATGTGTAATTGTGGTTATGTCACCATGGTGTCAATTGCGTGTGCATTTGTCTGAGTGACCCAGGAAGTGTCGCTTCGTCTCTGTCATACTCTTCCCCCGGCTGATCACACTCACTTCCTGTTGTCTCCTCTTGTCCACCCTCTTTGCATCCACTCATTCAGACTCAAGTCCGAGGGGGAAATAATCTGGTTTTCCCGTTGTTTTCATCTCTCCACACAACGAAGCAAAAGGACATCAGCTGTTGTGTCATCTCGGTGTGAGTCTCTGACTGTGTCTTGTTCGCTTCGTTCATTCTTCACCTCCATGTGCTCACTTTCAGCCTCTCTTTTTGTCTTCCTTTCCTGTTTTTAAGTATCCTTCGTTGCACAGGAGTTTGGACATGTGGCCTCTCAGCTTGCTTGCCTACCCACCTGTCTGTGTGTGTGCGTGTGTGTGTGTTTTGCTCTCTGATTTGCTGTCTATCATTGTGCTATCACGGCTGATAGGCTTTGACGCAAACCAAAACCTAAGCCGTTTCTTGTCTGAATGACATGATTCTGAAAGTAGAGTGGGGATGTGGAACTACTCTGCTACTTTAAAGATGTACTGTACATTAAAAACATCTCAAAATAACAATACATGAGTGGCTAATGCTTGTGGTTTCCTTTCAACTGTGTTAAATTTAGCAGTGACAGACTCTTGTAGTGAGGAATATAGACCAAAAAAAGTCCAGATGAATTCCCCTGATGGGGCTTGTTTGCTGGGTTGATTCTGTTAAAATATACACACTAACACAAAGATCTGTATTTTAAAAAGAAATGGCTAATCCTGTTTTCTTTTCACTACCTGGGAAACGTGGAGAGAAGAAAAGGAATGAGGAAGTTTGTAGGAGAGATCTAATTTCTTGCAAATTTTTGTTGATATCATGATGTGTGATCTTAAGTCATGTTTTAGATATCTGGAACTTTCAAGACACAGAAATGGCTGTTTTAATGAACTGCAGTCAGAAACTTTCCATTTTCAAAAATAAAACAGCTAAGTGCAGTTCAGGTTCTTCAAAATGTGGAGTTTGATCGATATTTCACACAGAAATTATTATTAAATATCACACAGAATTTTCTAGAACGCTTATCTGTTAAATCTCCTTTTAACATACATGAGGACATGTGTTGTTTTCCTGTAGACACGTGTGAAAATAGGCAGGCACTTTCAAAAATACTTAGCAGGTGATTGGATGAACCATCTGTCTATCATGTTACGTAGTAGGACAGCGCCGAAGAGGAAACACAGCAAAACAGCGAGCTGCAGTCTGAGAAGCTTTGACTCAAAGTTCGTAAGTCAGTAAACGACTCTTTGTAATGGAAATGTGAGCAGAAGAGTCACTCTCACAAATACCACAACACTCGCCAGCAGTTCCTCCCTCACTGGACTCTGATTGGTCCGAACCACTGTGATTCGGCCACAAGTGAATAGCTTGGAGCCTGTCAAGATGGAGTCTCACTTGCAAGAAACCCAGCTGCCTTGCAAGGTTAGAATAATAGCTAAGTAAAAATAAATTTCAGTGCAATTTGTACTTCAGATTTTGAAAGTGGAAATTTGATGCTGATGTAAACAAAAAGGTCATTTGTTCACCCAAAACTCCAAAGGAGTCTTCCTTTGAAGATGACTAATTCAATATGTTTCAAATGTTATTGTTAAGATGGTCGAACACGGTGTGAAACGCCCCGCCTCTCCCAACTTTCTAGGTCCTGCACGACCGGAGAAAATCTGCAGCTGTCTGCAGACATGGAAAGTTTGTCCAAGGTTTAGCGTAGTAATTGGAGGGGACGAGCAGGGGTAGACTCTCTTTTAATTCTTCACACACTAACTTCCTTAATTTTTCATTTGTGCAAATGAGTACAACATCATGAATACCTTCAAGCAGAGATGTGATTTTAATGCAAACACAGCCACCAGTTTTGTCATGGACTGAAGCATAAGTCACAGGGGGAAGTTTATTTGTGACACATTTAGAGTGAGAAAATCTTCATTATATCTTCATGATTCTTTCACACCCCTTATTTTTTTCCCCTCAAGAAGATTGTTTGTAAGTTCCTGAATGTCTGTCTTTACTCCCTATGTGTAACATATATTTCATTTTTCTTCATAGTGAGTGTCTACTTGCATTTATCATTTAACAATTTTGAATTTACATGTTAAAAAGATCTCAATCTGCAAGCGTTGCAGAGCAGGAAGTCTCACTTTCCTTTTCACCATTGTTTTTCCTCCTTAATGGTGAAGCCACTTACTGAAAATCATGTGACTTCTGGAAAAGACTTTGGTTTGACTTGACTGGGGAGTTTGACAGCAAGTATGAGGACACAAATAAATGTTGCTTTAGTTATTTTCTTTTATTATCCTAAGTTAAAAAATAGTTAAAAGTAATTAAATAGTTCTTTTAAGAGTTTAGATTTTATTTCTTAACTTGTGGTTAACATTTGAATGAACAGAGAGAGATCATTGAAAGAAACCTCTCAGGAAGCATGAGCTGTGCTTAAAATCACATAGATTGAATCTTTAAATGCAAGTGTGTTCCTTCCATGGAAGCATGGGGCTGAAATTCCGATGTATAAGAGAAAATGAAAGAAAAAGAATGATGAAGCACAATGATGATTAAAGGGAACACAAAGTGATGCAGTGAAGGAGCAAAAGGGAAGAGTGAAACAGTGCATAGGTCACTGTGTGCAACCAAAACCCCAAGATCCGGCTGAGCGAGAACAGACGAGAGTTTCTTAACACCGCTGCGAGTCCTGACACGACGCCGGTCGTGACACCGAGCTTGGGATGGGATCGCGGAACAGGGAGTAGGTCTAGACCCAGAAAAACGGGATTCCACTCTCACTCCCTGCTCACGGAGCAACATACCTCCCCGAGAGTTTCCCACGAGAAAAACCTCCGGCGTTTTTCGGTCCAGGAGAAGCCAAAAAAAAAAAAAGTAGGAGTCAGCACAGACAGGAGAGACAGGGAGATAGATATATAGATACATACTGTAGACAGCAGCATGGGAAGAGCAGGAGCATGTTTCGATGAAGTAAAGGTGGGTGAGCCTGACGATTAGAGACTCCCAGGCAGACAGGTAGTCAGAGGGATTAGGTGTGAGATTCATGAGAAAAACACTAGATAGGCATCAGCTGGCCACCTCTGGACCACAAAGTTTTCATAACTGTCTGCTGAGTTGTGTTCAGCTTGAAAGCCAAGGAAACACCTGAGACCTCGCAAGTGTTCAAATGCACCTTTGCTGTTTTCCATGCGGACACACATACGGACACATTCATACATCTCATGCAATCCACTAATGTACCTGGAAATTCCGGTGATGTGACTTTTATTCTCTTCTTCCCTTCTTCCTCCCAACGCCTCCATCCATCCCTCGCTGGCTTTGTTGGGAGGATAAAGTCATAGCTGTCAAACCTGTTCTTTGTCTTCATTTATCAGCTGGATCTGGAGGGATATCTTCCCTTCAACACCTCTTCCTGATCTTTTGAGGAACATACAGGGGAATTATTGTGAGCTAAGTAAGAACGTAAGTAGTTTATTAGGCCTTTAATCCCTGTAAGTACTACGTATACCACATCATTTATGTACACTGTGAGGGATAAGTCCAAGAAGGTGATGACAAGCACCTGCTCAGCCTAAATGCCCTCCAGCAAGGTTCCTAACTGTGGCTGACCCCGACCTTTGACCTCCCTGTGGAGTAACACAAGAACAACAAAAACGTGATCTACTGTTATGTTTTTGCATTACAAAAGTAAATGTTCTACATGCAAGTATTCTTGGTAAAATGTAATTAAAGTATCAAAAGTAAAAGTACTTGTTTTGAAAAATAGGCTGGGTTCCCAACCTTGTTGTCAGGGGCCTTCTGTTATAGCTGTCTGATCATTTCAGTGTAGTAAAAAGTACAATGTTTTGCTCTGACATGCAGTGGAGCAGAGTGTAAACTAACAGAAAGTATCTCAGTACATCAAAACTGTACTTAAGGACAATATTTGAGTAAATACTTAGTTACTGTTGCATAACCATGACCAAAAATCTTCAGCGTAGTCACTTTTTTTTTTACTTTAACACAGTAGTGAAAAGGTGTCTCTGAGCCAAGATGAAATTTTCCATCATGGCACTGACTCACTTTGCATCTTATTTGCATAGTTTTGCATTTAAACATTGTCACTTGCCAAGTTATCCATTCACCTGTATATTTGTAAAAATATATAGCTCTTCAGCATCTGCCTGAAGGTCCGCATTATGATAAAGTAAATCCCAAACTGAGATTTTGATCTCTGGTAACTCTGTTCTCCCTCAAACTGACAGGGTAACAGGTTGTGGTAAAGTCCCCACCATGGGTACACTACGGACCTGACGCATACAGTAAAGGATCTGTTTTGGTTTTTTTGTTTTGTTTTGTTTTTTTTGCTGTTTCATCTCTTGTGCAAACACAAGCAAAAGAAACTTTTAGGCGTTTGCACAGCTACATCCTGTTCCAGAGAATCCCCCCCCACACACACATTCACCCATACCACGGCATGTACTGTAAGTTCCCCATAATGATGGCAAAGACCAAACCATACCTTTGCATAGTGTTTCTCTTTAGTATCAGGGGTCAGATACATATTGTCTCTGTGTCCAGCTCCTGCAGGAGACTTCTTAACTTTACCTTTTGATTTATCAGGAAAAAAAAAAATTTTGATTGGTGCTGTAGTGGTTTGTATGTTGCTTTTAGGAATGAAGAAACCGGTTCAGTTTGAATAATTGCTTATTATAAATGCTCTTTGGATGTGAAGCAGCAGTCTGTACTCATTATGATTATCATATGACAGAAACTAGATAAGTAGGCCTCCACCAACGTAAATTCAACTTTGTGCAGCAGCTTCACAGTTATAAAGCATCAAACACTGCTTGCTTTATAACTGTCTACAATGTAAATTAGAAAAAAATTAAAATGTAAAAAAATTAGAAAATGTATATTAGGATTCAACATACAGAAGCAGAGACAAGTGTCTCTTTCACTCATGATGACCATTAAAACTTTTCAACCGCTCCCTCAAACGCCCATGTTTGGGCATTTGCTTGAGCTTTTTTTTGTAAATCAACAAGGCACCAAATATTAAGATGTAAGCTCCCATTAAGCAAGAGAAGTAGAACAGAAAATATCAAGGCTCCTGCAGGTTAGATGAACAGTGAGAATGATAACAAAGGTGTGAAATACATTTCAGATTAACAAGAATTCCTATGAGATAAAAGAAGTAAGAAAAGAAGAAGCCATAACTACAGGCAAAGAAAGAGATGCTTGTGTAATTTGAGGAAAACTTTAACCACAAAGATATGATGAAGGTAGATATAATGATTTTTTTTTCATGCTAACAGGAATATAAACAGAGTGGTGGCCACCTAACTGTGCCACACAAGGATGTCGGATCTTTTGTCACAATTAAAACAACTGCAACAATAACTGCCTCATGACACAACCCTATTATGTCTTTGATGAAGAGCTGCTGCCTTACCGGTTCAGCATCTGTGTGTGTGTGTGTGTGTGTGTGTGTGTGTGTGTGTGTGTGTGTGTGTGTGTGTGTGTGTGTGAGTGTGTGAGTGTGTGCGTCATCATGGGCCGATGTGCATGTTCAAACTTGTCCAGGATTCACAGAAAAGAGTGTGTTGAATGTGTGCGCTTCTGTGTATTACACAACAGAGAGAGATGAAGAGAAGGAGGTACTCATCCATCTTAATGACTGCTTACTCATGTTAGTGTTCCCATCTTTCGCTTGTGATGTTTTGCCTTTATGTTTTGTTTTGGGTTTTTTTTAACCCCAGGCCTCCCTTCTTTGGTACCTGTTTGTCCTGCAGAACGACTGATGGCCGTCATATCATCAATTACACCTTGTGATCATCTTGGCACATACACAGTTAGCTCTAAACGCATCTTCAGAATCACACACACACACACACACACACCCCGTACTTACTGAGGTGTGTAGAGAAGAGTATCAGATGGGTCGCTGTCGCTGTGACACATAAACACACACTCTTTTTCACTCTAACCTATTTCCAAATATGCCCTATGCAACATCCCCACACACGTTTTGTATGTGCAAGTGCCCTGTGTGTGTGTGTGTGTGTGTGTGTGTGTGTGTGTGTGTGTGTGTGTGTGTGTGTGTGTGTGTGTGTGTGTGTGAGAGTTATCAAGGCCCTGTGTTTCCTGTTTTGCAATCCTCACCATGCCCTCCCAGAAAACGTCTGCCACTGGCTACATCAGGAACAGCATGTTTTCTGCCCACCCTTAGAGGAGGCATTGAATACTGAGACATATGCAGCCTATTGATGCAGTCTTTTAGAGAAGCTTAGCATAAATATCTATTTGTTTTAAACATTTTCATATCATTAAGTTTTAATAAAATACTTTTAGGTGACTCTTTCCTCTGGCAATCAACAGAGGTCCTTTAATCCAAATCAAACAAACTTTAGAAGCAGCACAATTCACCGTCTGAAGTTTCTCTTAATGCATCTGTCAAGCTTTCCATTCTCGTACAGCACATATGCAGTTTATAATGATAACAGTGGCAGATTTGAACTTCTCCATAATTTTTGAAGGAATGGATCCTTGATTCCAGATAGTGGTAGACAAAAAAAGGCTGCTCATTTCAGGGCCAGCAACCACTGATTTGTGGCTGCTGTCTGTTTTTATTTTATCAGCTAGCAAGCTAATTAAGCTTACGTTAACGCCATGAGTTAGTTGAAAATTCGGACTCCAGTTGACTTTTTAATAAAGTTTCCAACAAACTCATTTAAAATTAATCTTAAAGAAGCTATTTGTTAGTTTTGCTACTGCTACATGGCCAACGTTAGCATTAACAGCTACTTACTTACCAGCCTAGAAGAAATGTTGCAATTTCAGCATCAAACTTCATTCATTTACTCACAGACAGCTTTGGCCAGCAGTGAAAATGCCACTGTTAACTCGTCTCTATCACATCATTTCTTCTACTGAGGGTAGGACGCTAAGCAGCTAGCCCCAGGTTGTCTCGTCACTTTCCTATAGCGATTCACTGTAATCTGCCCTGATTATAGTATGATAGCATTGCTCAGAGGGCGTATTATAACCTCTTTTCTTATAAAGACATTGATGGCTTGAGCTCTTCTCAGGTGACAATCACCACTACCTGCCCCTAACAAGAAACCACGTTTCTTACAAATAGCTCCTCTAAATATGCACTTGTTGGCTCCATAGATGATAAGAGACTGCGGCTAAAGCTAGTTGCCGCAGGCAAAAAGTCACCAGACATAGGTGTTTTCCTTGTGTTGCAGTGTAGAATGAAAGGAAAGTAAAGAACTGGAATTCCTGGTTAGTTTTTGGATAAGTCAGAGTCCGTGCTGTACACACACACACACACACACACTCTACATACACACAGTTTGTGTTGCAAGCTAGCTACGGCTAATGTTTATACATTGGATGTGCAAGCAGTCCAGTGATCAAATTTGTGTGATTAACAAGGATTAGCTCTTTGTTCCGTCTGGACACACTTTTAATTGATTTGTGACAGTATTGTTCGTCATTCCTTTCGTCAATTGAAAAAGTGTGGAAAGTCTCATTATCCTACGCTTTGAGTTGGCACAAAAAGTGTGGGTGTTGTGAGTGGTTATCGGAGAAATTGAAACATTATCCGAGATGATAAAATTGCATGACACCAGGTTATCTACTTGGATGCATCTGTGCGTGTGTGCGTGTGTGTGTGTGTGTGTGTGTGCGTGTGTGCGCGTGTGTGTGTGTGTTTGCATATGAAAAACTCTTCCTCGCCCTGCAGTTATCTGTCCAGAAGGCTGTGCACCTGTACTTTACAACTCACCTGACTAACGTGCCAGACAATAACATTAATGACAACTGAGTCAGGCCAAATACCTCTATGCGGTGCCACTGTTATATGTAACTGTGGGGGTTTCCTGTCCATATTTATTGCTGCCATTTTGTTTATTATAATGAATAATCAATTTATCTAAGGCCATGCCCATTGAGGTGGTTTCCCCTAGAGGCAGGTGTACCTGTTTGCATATGTGTGAATGTATGAGAGTGACTCTGCAGCCAGGAGTTCCCCTGAGGTAAGTAAATAACAACTTTTGCTAATCAATACTTCACATTGATGAATGACTAAATGATTATGTAAGACATATTGTTAATACAGCAAAACATCAAGTCAGGGATTCCCATTATAACAACAAACACTAACCTCAGTGTGTCTGTTAGTGAAATGAATGTCACTTTGAAATTTGCATTACCTCTGTCTTACATAGCAGTAGGGCTAGACCAGCACGTGCCTTCTAGGTGTGGCCATGCTTTATGCTAGGGATAGGTTTGATTGTAGTCAATTGTGGTCAAGAGACATACCTACTATAGTCAGATACTGTATGTGTGTGTACGTGTGTGTGTGTGTGTGTGTGAGTGTGTGTGTGTGTGTGGTTTGTGCTCAGGATGGGTGGAGTTGGGCAGGGCTTTTTGCTCCTATCATACCCACAAAAGGCTGGGGCCTCTTTACTAAGAAATAAAAGTGATAAAGGTCAAGTCAGCAACGTGATGTCACAAAAAGTGCAGAAATTGTTCGCCACAAGTATTTCCTGCAGAATGAATGTAGAACAAAAGGGCAAAGGGAATTCCAGGACAGAGTGATGAATATGCTGGGTTAAATTGTGTGTAACACCTCTGGTGTCTGACCAAGAGTCTGTTCATGTATGTGATGCTCACAGAAAGAAAAGAATAGTGCACCCTTTAGGGCCATGGCTCTCAAAGTGGGGTCCCCCAGGGGTCCTTGGGGGGCTTCCTAGGGGTTCCCAGCAAAAAAGGGGAATCATTTATATTCACTATAATTCCATCCATACATAATGCAATGACAGAATGTATGACTATTTTGGTCATGGGTTTTCACACACCTTCTTTAATAAAACATCTAAAAGCAAAAATCTGATCAGATGGGGGTTCGTGGTCTAATTTGTGTCAGTGTAGGAATCCTCGATGTGAAAAGGTTTGAGAGCCATTGCTTTAGGGTACCTCCAAGAAGAAAATACACAACAATATTTCAGCAGATACAATGTTTCAGGAGTATTGCTTTTGTCAAGGCAAAAGAGACCAAACAAAACATATAACTACGATGTTGACAGAATTCAGTATTCACAGCATAGATGTTAAAAACACACACAAACATTTCTGATTGATATTCCACAGTTTTCACGAGACAGGTATGAAACTTTAACCAAACTGTACTTTACATGATGGCACCCATGGACTTTTTAAAGATTTCTGTCTACAAAAAAATACCTGTCAATAGTAAAATTCTTTGCGTACTGTTTGTTATCAGTCAGCAAAACTGTACATAGCAGCCAACATCTGGTCAACAATGCTGTTTTAACTCACAATTTAGTTGTTCTCATTTACATACATTTCCGTTTCTGCTGTTAAACAACTTAATGAACATAAAACAGTAATTTGAATATGGCTCATAAATATTACTTTGCAACCAGGCAAACAGTATTACATCTGCTGCTCTGCTGATATGTTGATGATGATGTTGTCTGACGGAATAAACATGAATTCAGGTTGTATATTGGGACAATAGCTGTGCTGCATGATCAGCTATACTATACTGTTATATAGCCTAAGGCAAACTAGGAAGCTTCCTACACCGTTGGTTTTCCAAAGGCTCCCCATCCACACTAAAACACGAGACCCACATTTTAAAAATGTTCCACTCTCCAGGCGGTTTTTCCATTTCTATGAAAAACACCAGTTCAGTGTTGATGGACGCATTTGATGTCACAGTTGTGATGTGGGAAATAAAAAAGTACAGAGCAGAGTGATAACAAACTATTGCACTAAACAGGATGATGGTAGAATAATAACTTCTTCATTTATAAACACAGTGTATGAGTGTTTCTGTTGGTGAAAACAAACTCTGAAGTCAGCGACAGATTGCATTTTTTTCAGAAAACATCTCTTGATGTGATTGGCAGACAGAGGGAATATTCATCTTTAGTGCAGATGTACTCATATGTTTTTGCTAAGTTATTTAGCATATTCAGGTTTGCCCTCCATGACCTTAACAAAGCAAAGTTGAGCAAGCGGAAGAGGAGGAGGAGGAGGAGGATAAAAGCAGGTTACTCTTTGTAAATCCAAACCAATAACAATAGAAGAGATTTAGATTTTTAAAAAAGCAGGAGGAGTTAGAGAAGATTTTTAGGCTCAGGTCCTGGTGTGCATTGTGTAAAAGAGGCCACAGCTCATTTGGATACATTTTCATCCATCAGATGTGTCCATCAGTCTGCTCCGCCTGTCAGCCAGCGTGGTGGTGGCAGCCGCTCGGTGCCGTGTGTGTGTGTGTGTGTGTGTGTGTGTGTGTGTTTGTTGTTATGGTGCAGAGGTGATCCCTCATGTCTCTCTCACTGAGCAGCTGTCAGCCCCTGCACCTCTGCTGTTGTTGTTGTCTTGATGAGGTACTTTCCCTCCCTCACACTTCCTCCCACAGGACCCTTTGTTTATGACAGGGTGTGTGGTGATCTGTGGCTGATGTGTATGTGTGTGTGTGTGTGCCCAAGTTGTGTGTGTTGTGTGTGTGGTGTGTGTGTGTTGAGTGTGTGTGTTTTGTGAGTGTGTGTGGTGTATGTGTGTGTTTGTTAGTGTGTGTGTGTGTGTGTGTGTGTGAGTGTGTGTGTGTGTGTGTGTGAGTGTGTGTATGTGCTGAGTGTGTGTGGTGTGGTGTGTGTGTGAGTGTGTGATGTTGTGTAGAATGTGTGTGGTGTGTAATGTGTGTGTGTGTTGTATGTGTGTGTGTGTGTGTAGTGTGTGTGAGTGCTGGTGTGTGTGTGTGTGAGTGTGTGTGTTTGTGTGAGTGGTGTGTGTGTGTGTGTGTGTGTGTGAGTGTGTGTGTGTGTGTGAGTGTGTGTGTGTGTGTGAGTGTGTGTTTGTGTGAGTGTGTGTGTGTGTGTGAGTGTGTGTGTGGTGTGTTTAATACATTTGGCACATGTATCTGATGTGGGCCCACGGATTCTCAGAATATGATTTAAAGTGAATGTACCTTCATTGGTTATGATGCTCATGCACACACACACACACACGCACACACACTCAGTCAGGCACAAAGACGTACACATCAGTTTCACAGTGATCTTCTCCACTGACAAGTGCTAGCAATCACAATCCAAACTGATCATCAAGCAGCGCTTTCACTGAGCACTTTGTCATTTTTTTTACTCATCCAGATAATGACACGCTGATTGTGTGACGAAGTCGTGTCGTGTGATTGTTTTTGCATAACTCCTGCTTCTCTTTTCCTCACGCGCTGTCATCTCGCTTCCCTCGGTTTCCACTGCCCTGATGTCCACTGTGCAAACGCGTGGACGTCCTTCAGGGGGGAAAAAAAAAAATCAAGCTTTTCCTCTGGAAGACAGGAAATGACAGGTACTCTGTGTGTGTGTGTGATATGTGTGTGTTTGATGAAGGGTGTGAGCTACTGTGTGAGGATAGACAGAAAGCTGGTTTTAACAGCAAAGACAAGATTTGCTTACCTCAGCTGAGCCGTGCTGCGGGTGTGTTTGGTGAGAACATTTGAATGCCCGCTTTGAAAGAATGTGTGTGAAAGTATTGTAACAAGTCTTTGCTGCATTTGTTTCTCACCTTTTTGTTTTATAGCAACACTGTAAATGTACATGAAAGGCAGGTGTGAGACTGAGCTGCCTTCTTGCATGTGTGAGTACACGTGTGCAGGATGTATGCGGCAGCTATAGTGGTCCTGCTCAAGCTTCCCGACATGCCCGTGTGTCCATGTATTTGTAGCAGCAGTGCCGAACACGCATGCGCTTACCTTGACCATCATCCTCACCGCTTATTTGGATATCAGTGTCGTGTGGAGCAGCATTCAGATTCTGGTTCTGCTCTCTAACACTCTCTGTTCTTTGAGGAACATTATCCAACAGTCTCTTGTCTCTGTGTTCACTGGACTTCTCGACCTCAAATCGCAGGAATGAGACTCTGGGAGGAATTGGGAACCCCCTGCTAACGGCTTCTTTGATAAAAGAAAGGTAGAGTGCTGCACCCAGCAGATGGTACGTGGTGAGTGGATAAGGGCTGAACATGACAGATGTACATTATTCACGTTCTCCAGAATAAAAGAGGCTTTAAACATTTATTAGAGCGGCATGAATTCTTGGTTTGATGATGCATAAAGTCAAATGTAATACTGACATTATGTAAATCAGATTACTTCTTCATTGTATCGTGAGTTACTCTTTATTTTCACTAGTGTTCAAAACCAGTAAAAAATCATGCCACTCTGTTTATGCAACAGAAATTCATTTCTGGGCTTCATGTTGACTATAAACAATGTTTTTTTGTGTTTATGAAAGCAACACCTCAAATTGATTCTTTAGTGGGACAGCATTCAGCAAAAAAAAAAGAAGAAGTTTTTAAAGACAAGAAAAAAGTTAATATTTTAAAGAGCTTCCGTTCAAAATGTGACCCCTAATCTTGTGATGGCTGCAATGTTGTGTAGTTGTGGTATAAACACACACACACACACACCACGCAACAACAACACACACACACACACACACACACACACACACAGACACACATACACATATAGACACAGTCTCTCTCTCATACACTTACACATGCACACAGTCTCTACATCCATCTGTTGTTTCTGCTTTTTTTTCCTCCCTCTCGACTCGACAATCCCACAACTTCTTATCTCGCTGCACGGCTGTGTTCCTACCACCCTGAATCCTGCCCCCCCATCCCCAGCCCCCCCTAAACACACACACGCACACACACAGACGCACGCACGCACGCACACACGCACACACACACACAAACACACAAACTCTCCACATCGTCTCTCTCTCACACACACACACACACACCTAAAAACCCTCGTATTCTGCTGATGAGCCAAGGCGCCTCTGCTTGGTCACATTACCCCAATGTTGCATCCAGATAACTCCACTGTGAAGCCTGTGGTTTTGTGTGTGTGTGTGTGTGTTTGTCTGTCTGTGTGTGTGTGTGTGTGTGTGTGTGTGTGTGTGTGTGTGTGTGTGTGAACCAATTCTCAAGGTGTATATAATAATTATTCCAAGATGCTAGTTCAAGACATGAATTAACAGATATGAAAATGAAAATGAAACTTTGTTGTGTTTTCTTTGCAAAATGTGATACATCAATGTGTTTGCATGCATACTCAGGCATAACATATATGCTTCACCAGTATGAAGCTTCATATTAAGGTAAATGTTTTACCATATGTTTCTAAAATTGCAGATCAGCTTTAAAACTCATGTCTATTGTGCTTGAAAAAAAGCCCAAACTGAACCTCAGCTATATTTCACATCTTTTGTAATCGGCTTCATATAAAAATGAGTTTCTTCACTGTAACACTCCAAGTAATGTATATACTGGTGTAGAGTATGTGTATCATACTGTAGTTCAGTTGCCTGTGTTAAACCAGTAAACCATGTAGTTTTTCAGTAGGAGAGATCAAGGCAGCTGATCATCACGAAAGACGGCGGACGATATCACAATCAGTTATGTTAATAACAAATCAATAATATGACAAGAATAAAACAAAAATTAGGCCAACAAGCAATGTGCTGCATGTTTCTTCTCCTTGCTCATCACACTGTGCATTGCTGGTTTATCAGTCATAATGCTGACACTGCACATCTATTTAAAAGCGTTGTGACGCAACACGTTTATTTGAGCTTGGGTTTTAAACAGGACTTGTTTAAACATCAACTCCTCCATACATACATTACATTACATTACATACATTCATTTACTTTGCCAAGCATTGGTAATTGATTGGCACTGGTGTAGCCTATTGCCTATATCTCATTCAGTACTCCATAGATAACATTTTTCATTCTTCTATAGGGTTTCTCCCTGATCAGATCTTTTGATAATGAGTGTGGTTTTATAAATAGGAAAAAAAAGGAAACACTGCTGTGTCGTTCTCCTAAAAAGTCACTAAACTCTTATCATAAGCCAGTGTCATTTTCTCGAAGCATATTATACACTCACTGAGCACTTTATTAGGAGCAGAATTGTACTGTAATACCTGGCAGGGCCTCACTTTGCTCTTAAAACAGCCTCAGTTCTTTGTGGCATCGATTCCACAATGAGCTGTAAATTTATTCTTTGAGATTCTGCTCCATGTTGACATGACTGAATTACATCATCTCTGCATTCTAGTCAGCTGCACATTCGTGCTGCCAATCTCCTGTTCACTGAACCCATTGTCATGTTCATGAAACCAGATTGAGATGACCTTTGCTTTGTCATAAAGGGACGTACATGGTCAGCAGCAATACTCAGATAGGCTGAGGCATTCAAACCATTGTTCAAACAATTGACTGATTTGAATAAAGGCGCCCAAAGTGTCCCAAGAAAAGATTTCTTACACCATCAGAAATAGTCAAAACCAGATAGATAGATAGATAGATAGATAGATAGATAGATAGATAGATAGATAGATAGATAGATCTTTGTCCCATATTGCAAGAGCATCGGCTCAGATAAGACCTGTGACACACACACCTTTCTACCTCTCTGGTATCTGCTGGTCTTATCTTTAGGGGGACAGGTGTCTCAAAACTTGCTGTCTGCATCACTCAGTATATTTATCACATACACATACACACCCACACACACACACGCGCAGAGAACTGTTTGCTCAGAATTTCCCGCCACTGATAACATCATTTCTCTACACCGACTGGAGACGTATGGATAACCCACACAGGGAACGATGCACGAGATCTAGTAATTTTGATATTTATCTGTTGTTGAATTGGCTGTTTGCAACTTTTGTCATTTTTGTTGTGTTTTGTCCTCTAAACTTAATGACCACAGCCCCGAATACTTGAATGTAAAATGTAAAAAAAGGTTTCTTATTTGGACAATCAAGTGTATCCCATTCTGAAGACCTCCCTGCTCTTCCTCCTTTTCTTTTATTTGCATTTGTGCCACTTCGGCCACAGTGACTAATCAGCCCGCAGGCCTTTTACAACTTTTGCTAACATTAAAGGCTAAAGACGAGCATTGTTAGCATATACCATTTGTAACCACTGATCATGCGCACTCAGATTTACACTCAGAGCCATTTGGGTGAGTTTGTACTTTGTCAGCAAAGCCATTTGCCGCCTCTTCCTGTCCATTTCCATAGAAGAAATGAGAAGAAAGAAACTAAATTGCATCAGCATTCATGGTGAGATATGAAAGTCAAGAGTTGCCACTGTGTGTGTGTGTGTGGTCAGCTCTTCAGTTTCAGGTGACTGTAATGTATGTAGTTTTCATGCTGAGCTGCATAAATCAGAACAAGACACGTTAAGCCTGGCCCCTGATGTCTCTCTCTTATGAGATGGAAATGGAACTTTACAATTTAGCGGTGGGTCTATTTTACTATTTTGCTTTGTGAAATAAACCCGTGGAGAGCTGCTTTGCTTTCCAAGAAAATCCAGGAAAGTGGATATGACCAGCATGTCACTTCCCCCAGAGGCTCTGGACACGTCTAACGTAAAGAGAAACACACTTGCATGTGCAGCTGTGTTAGAAAATGATTTACTTCTTCAAAATGAAAGTATAAACTCATCAAGCACTTTCTTACGAACACACTGCTAACACTCAAAACAGCCCCAGTTATTCTTGGTATTCCTTCCATTCTAACACAAGGTTAGGGTTATGTTTCTGTTGAATTCAGATCTGATGACTCAGGAGGTTACTGAAGTTAACTAAAGTCACTGTCATGATCTTGATGAAAACTTATGACTCTGCATTCAAGTCTGGTGATGCATCTGCACTCAGAGCAGCAAAGAGAAATCTCCCTGCAGGTATAAAGAGGGCCAAAGATGTAGATGCTTTCAAAATCCAGGGTCACTTCTTCACCAACAACCCTCGGAGCCACATGGAGGGACATCAAGAACATCATGGACTACACCTCTCCTGGCTCCAGGCACACGCAGGGATGCGTCCTGAGCCCCCTACTGTTTACAGCGCTGATCTATAACTGCTCAGCCACACATCCGAGTAATCATATTGTGAAGTTTGCAGATGATGCAGCAGTGACAGGACCAAGTGGTCTAAGTACAGGTTGGAAAAACCCTCCACCAATGTAAATAAAAAACAAAGGAGATGATTGTGGACTTGAATGAAGACTCCCCCTCCCCTCCACATCGGGGAAGCCACTGTCTCTGATAACCTCATGTGGAGCAGCAACTCAACCAGTGACCAAGACCCCACCAATACCTCTGCTTCTTAAAGAGTCTGAAGTGCGCTTGCCTTGGCACCTCAGTGCTCATTTCCTTCTACAGGTGTGTGGTGGAGAGCACCCTCACTTCCTGCATCACCGCTGTGGTACAGCAACTGCTCTGCTGCACATACACAGGCACTGCAGTGGGTAAAGGTAAAGACAGCACAGAGGATCACTAGCAACAGCCTACCCACCATCAGTGGCACTTACAACAGCAGGTGCAAGTATAGGGCCTCCTGCGTCATGAGTGCCACTCTGCCAACGGACTGCCCCCCCCCCCCCTTCAGGCAGGAGGCTGCGAAGCACCAAGGCCACAACCAGCAGGCTGAGGAACCTGGATGCTGTGAGACGAACAAATTCTGCATCCCACTGAACAATTGCTGCTATTATTACTATTACAGAGCATTGGTGCAAATTGACTGATAAATTCTTTAATACTGAAAACTGCAACTCTCTATATATATGTATATATATAGAGTACTCCACACCATAGTTTGTATTAAGTAATATGTATTACATAAATATACATAAAAGTTATGTGTTTTATGTTTGTGTATCCATATTGACCGTTTCACTGCACACTGTACACAGCATTACTGTCCTATAAAGCTGTATGATGCATTCACTGCCAGCTGTACTGTTTTTCTTTTTTGTTTGTTTCCCACATCACGCACTTTCCTCCCATATGTCTCTTCAGCAGAGGAACATTTGCCTGCCTCAGCTGTCTTACTTGGAACAAGGATGATGTCAGAATGTGACAGTCATAGCTCTATTCACCCGTTTATTTCATAACAGGTGTCATACATACAAAGAGCAAGTGTGTGCGCCTATCCGTGTTTATGTGTGTGTGTGTGT
Source organism: Seriola dumerili (assembly GCF_002260705.1). Classification (NCBI taxonomy): domain Eukaryota; kingdom Metazoa; phylum Chordata; class Actinopteri; order Carangiformes; family Carangidae; genus Seriola; species Seriola dumerili. Next base: position 11,144,560 of record NW_019174280.1, read on the forward strand.
GTGTGTGTTTGCCTTTTCAGCCTGTCTGTGTTTTGGACTGCAGACCACAAAAAAGCCTGAGGTCTGAGTATTGTTATCTCATTGGTGTAATTATACCCACTCACACACACATGCACATGCACACAACTTTCCCATTACCTCCAACCACACCCACCCTCCAAATGAGTTCAAGGGCAGTAGGGGGTGTATCTGAAGGGGGTGTGTGAGTGTGTTTTGGAGAGTGGATGGAGGGCAGATTTATCGACGGCTGGGGGACCCTGGTGACAAGTGCCCTAAATCGGGGCGGTCAGGCGTGATCATGCCATGTGAATCGACTTGTCAGGATCACTTAGCGACCACAATGGAGTGGACAAATGAGAGGAGAGGAAACAAGAAGAGGAGAGGGGTGTTTTAGGAGACTAATAAGTGTGTGTGTTATTGGAGGTTAGATTGAGGAAGAATTGAAATGTGAGCATTTGTGTTGTAATGTTGGTGTTATGAGGCGGTGGCAGGAGGGGTGGGGTTATGGTGAATGTGTGTGTGTGTGTGTGTGTGTGTGTGTGTGTGTGTGTGTGTGTGTGTGTCTGTGTGGGTGTGTGTGGGTGTGTGGGTGTGTGTGTGTGTGGGTGTGTGGGTGTGTGTGGTGGGCTTCACTGAAAGGCCCTTCCTTCTGCTCTATTTACCCAGGTGAATAGGGAAGCTGGACCAAGCCTGAGCGGGAAAACATGTCATTTTCTACTGTGTAAACGTGTGTGTGTGTGTGTGTGTGTGTGTGTTTGTGGCTGGGTGGGTGGGTACTTGTGACTGTATATAAGCACAAGTTCTCAAGACAAAAAGTTAGCCACATGAGCCTACATCCCCACCCCCCACCCTCAATTCTGAATCTAAATAGACACAAACACTAGTGCACACACACACGCACACACACACACCCACACTGACACACATACAGGAACAAACACACATCAGAAATTCCCAGACATGTTTTGGATTCATAGTAGCATAAAACTACTTTTAAATTTCTTCTCCCCTCTCCTCCTCTCTTTCTTTATCTTTCTGTTTTCATGCGCGTAATGAAGAGAACCTAAACACAGCCAGTGTGAAAGTAGACAAAATGAGGTCTAGCTTGAAGTGTCTGCAGTGTGTGTGTGTATATGTGTGTGTGTGTGTGTGTGTGTGTGTGTGTGTGTGTGTGTGTGGTGTGGTGTGGTGTGTGTTTAGGGGTGCTGCATGGGAAAAGGCCTTAGCTTCAGCAAGTCAGGAAACTGGGTGACAAACCTGACCACACACTCAGCACCAGAAGGCTGTGGGGGATGTCTGCATGTGCATGTCCATTTCTGTGTGTATGTGTGTTTGTGGTTATTTATAAAGATCCCGTTTAACTCGTGACACCTGCTTCAATGAATTAGATTTATTTTCAGCCTCGATGAATCTTTTCTTCTTTTTTTTTTCTTGTTTTCTATTCGTACTTCAAGCCATCATGTTGTTAGGAATTGTGTCTCTGTCATACTTGTCTATGTGTGGTATGAAATCACTCATATACGTACAACCCTTCATACCTGGGACTTTGTGCTGTAGCAAACTGCTTTTCTGAGGTCCTTGTTAACAACATAAGGTGTAAGCACATTCTTCTCCAGTCCACATTATAACATTTATGTGAATAAAGGTTTTGCAATCTAACTAGGACTAACACAAATCAAACAGGTGTCAGACGACTCATGAGACAGGCAACACGCCTTTGCAATTCTGGGACATAAACAATTCAAATAAATCAATGTCTTTGGAAATGTGCATGTAAACAGTTTTTGAAAGTACAGCTTTACTTTGTGCACTAAAGATGCTTCTTAAGGTAACAAGAGATTCTGTGTAATCCAGCTCAATTATATAAAGCCCATAATAAAATATTACAGAATATAACTCTTAAATCAACATTTTAGCTACAACATTTATGCTTTATTTACACAAATAAATATTCATTCATACATCATTTATACACACACATTATTTCAACTTTTGTTCCGCAGCAAAAAGCAGCGTCAAATATACATTTGGAATTAGCATTGATTATTTGATTAATTGATTAGTTGAAAATTAATCTGCTAACTATACTGATAATCAATTAATCAAAAATAAAAGTACAAAAGTAATTTTTAAAGCACAAAGTTCAAACATTGGGCTGAGGAACTGCTGCTGATTTTATAGTAAACTGAATCCCTTTAAGTTTTGGACTGAATTTGAGTTTTGGACTGATTTGAATATAATCATTTTTCACCATTATCTATTTGTTTTATAACAAATGGTTAAACGATAGATCAAAAAAAAAATATATATATATATAGCGGATTAAATGATAATTCAATTAATAATTGCTTACACCCTCATTTTGAAGCTGCATGTAGCTTTGTGCTGATATTAAATGTGTGTGGTTCAGAAATCATTAAAAAAATTGTGGTAATTTTGTTCAGATTATTGTCTTGATTTTTTACTAAATGTGTGCACATTAACAGACCTTGTATGCAACAGGTCTTAATTTCATTATTCAACCGAAACCAAATGCAAAGATTATTTTGGAAATCTGTCAAGGGAACAAATGGTAGAAGTATGTCAGGGTTGTTCTTCATGAATACATCATCACCTTGGACCTTGGATAAGTATGAGTCTAATATTTTGTAAGTAAACAAAGAACCCAACAATTTTTTTTTTGTTGTTTTCTTCTCTGCAGATCTCCTCCCTTATTTTTTTCTGTTGTTGTTTATTCCCCTCTTTGTCAGTTATTTATCAAATGGCCAAACGTTTGGTTTTTGATCTTTGACCCCTTTGGCACTACTTTGGCAGTACTGACCCACTTTCAAAATGTTTACAGTTATTGTTTTGGGCTATCTGCAGCAGGCACATTGGTCTATACATTTTTTGGTCCTGAAAAACAACAAAACAACGGCCAAACGTATTGCAGCCAAATCTGGGAAGACAGTAACTGTTAGAGACTAGTCTAATCACCTCAGCAGCAGCTCCAACAGTCCCCATCTCTCTCTCTCTGTAGCTCTCTATAGCTCTCTCTCTCTCTCACTCTCTCTCTTTCTCTCTCGATGTGTTCACCTCTCTTACCCTCTTATCTCTCCACCCTCAGTCTCTCTTTCCTCATGGGGTCTATCTGCTCAATCTGTGTGTTCTGGTTGTTTGTGAGTATGTGCATGTATGTGCGTTTTGTGATTGTGAAGCAATGAGTGCACGTGGGTCATATTGTGTACTGTCCGTGTGTTATGGTCCTCACGTGGCTGCAGACAAACTTGGACGTTTTGGGCAGGGGTCCTGCCCCTTTACCTCTATCTGCAAACGGACAACAGAAACCAGCAAAAACTGTGGAAAACCCTTTTGTTCTCACTCTGGATGGACCCCAGATAAACAACACGCACACTTCCACATATATACACACAACTTACATCTTACAGCAGCATTCATCATTATTGTTGTACTACAGTGGACTTTCCATACCCGGGGATTAAAACTGTGATGTATGTTATATTATAGGGGAAGAAATAGTTTGTTTGAATGATCTACTACTGAATAGTGTATAAATGTGTCACTTATAAGACTGAACAGGCCTGACTTTGTGGTGTTTGGTCACATATAGGTTACACCATCCCATCTGTGTGTCTGACTGCGGGCACTGAGGGCAGGCTTGTCCCATATGTTTCATTTATAACACTTTTTTCACAGCAAGCACTTATTTGAATGAACCTTGCAATCAAGATTAAATTCATATTGTATTTACTACATGCTGTATATGACTAATTGCCCATGCTCTTAACTTTTAAAACTTTGAGTTGTTTTCATGTTGATCAACGTTCACCTTAAAAAAATAGTTTGACATTTTGGGAAATGCACTTATTTGGTTTCTTGCCAAGAGTTAGGTGAGGAGATTGATAACACAACATGTGTTCGTTAAGCCTAGAGCTAATGCTGGGGGTCAATAAAAAAAAAATCTCTCTTGAAATCCCTAAAATCCCTCTAAAACTCATTAGTTAACATGTTTGATTTGTACAAAACTGTAAAAATGACAATATGTGGTTGTAAGTAATGCGCCCACCTGTTGTTCCTTAGGTAGCAACATTATTCTGACAAATGCTTGGGCCACATATTGTGTTTCTTTTATACACCTAGTTCCTCGACCCAAGTCTGGCCCACATACAGCATGGACTTCCACATCTGGACCGATTCTGATGCACAGAAAAATCTTCCTGGCTGTGAGACAAAATTGGAGGATAACAGTCAGTATCAGCCCAGATGTGGAAGGTTATGGTTCCAGACTCGGGGCAAAGGCCCAAGTGTATGTTAGGCCAGAAGCTTCATTTTGCTACCATGTACCTCTTACAAATTAATCAAATGAGATATGATGTGTTAATTAATGAGCTGTAGAGGTGATACCAGTCAATTTTTTGTAACTTTGGATAGAAGCAGGCTAGCTCTTTCTTCCTGCTTGAAATCTTCCTGCTAAGCTAAGCTAGCTACCACCCAGCTCTAGCTCCATACTTCACGCAGACACGAGAATGGTTTCAATCTCATCTGATTCTCGGCAAAAAAAGTGAATAGTTGTATTTCCCAAAGTGTCCCAAAATAATCCTTTAAAAACAAAGTATTATTTGCAACATTAGTTTTTACACTAAAGCCCCTTTTTACACCTTAACCACGGTTAATATTTCTACTCTCAAACACAGAGCGTCGTGTCTGGTTCACTTTTGTTGGTGTGGAATAAGATACAGAAAGAAACCAGACGACTCTCTCTCCCTGTCTCTTCATCACTTGTCTTCTTCTTTTGCCCCCAGCTCCTCTCCTCATGGATGGGTAGGGTAGTTATCAGGCCCGGACAGCCCAGCCCAGCCCTCCTACCTGACCGCTGCCAGCAGGGAGCGGCTGCTCTTGCCTGAGTATCTCCAGACCACAACAGCACCCAGGGAATGAGGAAATCGGGCGAGAGTAATCTATGAAGGCCCAGGGCACGCTGGCCACCATGTGAGTGCACGGAGTGTGTGTGTTTTGTGAGTATGCACGCGCGTTTTCAGCAGCCCGCCACTTCTGCAACATCCGGCTATAAATCTATTGTGACATGTCAAACTGAATTTATGAGCCAATCTGCTTGCGACAGACATGTTTGATTTGAAAAGGGAAAGGAGGATGGAATAAAAAATGCAGTAGTGAGAGTGACATTTAGAGCTGGGTATTTCACTAAAAATCTACTATTATTATTTGAAAACAATTATAAGAAATCTCTTTTACAAATGTTTACCCTTTAGATTGTGCAGTTTGGGTCAAAATGGAATCCAATTAAGTCTGAATGTGAAAATAAAATCTGAAGCGCTTGTTTGCATACAAAGTTGTTTACCAGTCACCCTTCATCCAGGTCTTTCTTGACTTATCTTACTACACAGCAACGTCTTTATATCCTTGTTGCCATGGCACCCTGGACCAAAAGCAAAACTGGAGTCCAAGTGGAGGAGGATGCAACTGGAAACATCTCACCATCTGTAAAGGGAACGCTATGGAGCCCATATTTGGATCTTTCTCAGTGACATCTAATATTACAATTCATCATTTTTTCTGTTAAAGCGAATATAAATAGGAGGCATTTAAACTTGGTTATAGTGGCTACATGATTTTATAAAACACAACAGTCCTGCTGTACCTGTTTAACTTTAGCACAGCTAAAGCAGCAGTTTTAGCCTTTTACTTTACAGTACTATGAATCCTTAGTTGTCCTATGCTATTTTACATGAACTTTAATGGAAATAAAATATGTTTGCCACTTGGAGACAATAAGTCTCTTTTGAACGAAAATGAACCGAGCATGAAAAACACTGATGATATCCAGTATCTGCGTGAATACACTGTAAGCCAGTGTATTGATGATATTGTGCAGTATCACACTCTCCTGTTGCCTCTCTTCAATGATTGCCGCGCTGCACTGTTAATGATAACATAATCACATTCCTCATATATTCAATTTGTCACTTGATAACAATGAGCAAACACTGGAGTCAGTGATGCCTTTTTCTACAGCCATGTGTCGAATGGTCAGCGGTGTCAAGATCTATGATGACCAACTGTTTTCTCCCTAATAGTCTAAGTTTGAATCCTAAAATGCCCTGACATTGATCCATCCTTTTTATCACTACAGGATGTTAATGTCTTACAATATTCATCCGTCTATATTGTTTTTGCCAATAAACCACCACCCGTCCACACACTCTCACTCACACACAGGCAGCTGCCTTCTCACTCAGTGGAAGCAGGTGTCTGTGAATCTCGTGGGGTTTGGGGTTTTGAGTCTTTCTTTTCTTTTTTCTTTTTTTCTTTTGGGTGTTGTAGAAGATGGTGAAATTCCCAATGTGAAAGTCTGCTTCTTGCTCTGGCCTCTTTCCACAAGACAACCACACACACACACACACACACACACACACACAAACACACACAGACATGCACGCATGCACGCATACACACACACACACACAAACAACCACACACACACACAACCACACACACTACAGTTACTGACAGGGAATTTCACTCATTCACACTCATCTCTTTGCCGTCTGTTTACACCATTATTGTTACTATAGCTAAAACCAAAACTTCAGATATATGAATATGATTATATGCTGTATGTGTCACTTAAAGGTGCAGCAGGCAGACACACACCCCTGAGGAAACTATTTCTGTTTGGCCTCACCTCAGATGTCACAGTTCCTGATAGCTGTGTCGCTGTGTCTGTCGTGATGAATGTCATTTCTGTTTATGTGTCCCTCTGAGACCCATACTTGAGATGGGAATCTATGTTTGAGGGCACTGTGGTGGATCAATGTGAGGTGGGGGTGCAGGTTGCAGGAGGGAGGGGGTTGTAAATATAGCTCCTGGTCTGAGTCTGGGCCCCTTAGCTTTCATGGTCTCACAGGAAAACAAGTCTCCTCAAGAGACTGAATGTGGAGCTCATACATGTGTGCATGTGTTTGTGGAGAACAATGAGGAGCAAGTGTTTTATACAGTAACTGTGCACTACTCACTTTCACTTGTGCTCACAGTCTGAATTAAGACTCAAGCTCTGCGTAAAGGAGTTGAACGTTGAACGGAGTTGTTCCTTCACCAGGATATTTCAGGAACATGTAGTCCCCCTTATCCACTGAAAAAAAAGAGAACGGTTGGGGACATTTGCTTATTACCTTCACTGGCTGATAAAGTTATGCACACTTAGTAATTGGCAGATGGAGGGAAAGTTTTATGATATGCTCTGCACAATACACACAAACCTTTGTATCTGCAGGTTGGGGGGGGGGGGGGGGTATCTTGGAATACTACAGTCGTCTCAAAAATTTGAATACTACAGATAGGTTACACTTCTGCCAACACCAGAGAGCAAACAGTTCATTCACTTCAAATAGAAGAATTGCTCCAGACAATAGTGTGGCTTCACAGTGCTATTTACACTTGTAACCACTACAGGTTATTTGGACTGAAGTTATGACTAATAAAAGCATATTTACATCTTAAATATATGGAAATGTTGTTTATTGCCTTAAAAGGGAACAACTTTTGAATTTCTATTGCACCGTCTACTCAAGATATTGTTATATTCTTTAAGATATTGTTAAAATAATAATCCCAAAATGACACTGAACACAAGGCTGTAATAAAACAACACACTTTATTTTCTAGGCAGTATAGAAAAGTATAAAAAAAAACATCAAAACTTGGCATGTATAAATGCTTTTATAAAATCATTTAAAAGCTAGTATAAAAACAAGGCATTAAAATGTATAAAAAAAAAAAGATTGTCTGCTAAGTGTTTGACATGGGCTACTGCAGTTTTAGTATAACAACAAAATGATTGAAGATGCATTATAAAACAATACAAACTATTCAAAGAAATGTTAAGAAACAACAACCATACAAAAGTTTCAACTGGGCTTTTGTTTGTAGCATAATATAAAATATCAGTGTTTAGCACTCTCGCTTTTTTATGGAGAATATAAAATTCAAGTGCAGGTTGGTCTCACGCTTACTGGGTGAAAGCTCATGGTTTCAAACATACAAGGTTATTCAAGGTTTTTAATTGTATAATTATATTATATATGTGTATGTGTATGTGTGTGTATCTATATACTTAGATTTTAACAAATATAATTGTTTGTTCATGGAATGTTTCCTCGTACATGATACTTTGAAGGTCGGATATAAATTGAAAGTTGAAATGAAGGTGCCAATGTGGTGATCAGGTAATACTAAGAAGGCTGGCCCCTTCTGGTGTGAAAAACATTATAGGTCATAGTTGAATAATGATGTAAGAACAGACGTAGCTGTTCTTGTTTAGTAATTAGTAGTATTTAAGTGTTTATATGAGGTGGCACAGACCAAACACTTGAAATTCTCAGTAGACCCAATATATTCTATTAAAAAAAGCAACAGAAAAGTTTCAGAGGTCAGTTTTGAATTCATTAATATGCCTTTAGATATATGATAATGCTAATAGGGCTTAAATACTTAACTTACAACACTGCTCCATTGGCCAATTGTAAAAAAAAAAACAAAAAAAAAACATCAACAAAGTCATAATAAAAATAAAAGAAATAAATTAATCAACTTGTTCTTTATATTAATATCAAAATTCGTAATTAATAATACAGCCCAACGCAAATTATATAGCAACCATATCCCATTTATAATACAACACTGATAATAACACAAGACAAAAAGTAATAGGACGAACATTTATAAAAACCCGAAGCATATTCTATGTAAAAGATATAAAAAACAAAAAAGTTATAGTCTTTGGTTGGTTGAAATCCAACAAGTGTGAGTGTAAAAACACCAGTGGCATAGAGCCTCTCCCAACTGTTGTACCACAACAAATATGAAACCTGCCGCGCTGCGTCCAGCGCAGGAATGTCGATGTTTCCAGATCAACATGTGTCTCTGTCTACATGACCAGTGTCCTCGTAGGGTAAGTGTTGATGTACTTGTGGCTCTGCTCTGAGGCCAAAACGTGCTCCTCTGTTTTCCCACAGGTCGCCTGCTCCCAGGTACTGAGCTATTTTTTGAGAAAGATGAAAGAGGACGATGAGTTTTTATATTTAAAATGCAATAGCTGCAATTTCATAAATCTAAATCAATACATACACATATGCAAACATATACACACCTGTAGTGGGCTGCTCATGCCTCTGCGAGGGAGGTGGTAGACTTTGTGTCCGTCTTCACTCAATAATGAGCTGGTAAGTAGGTCCTGAATGAAAATGTAAAAAAACATGTTATACACAAGTCGAGCTGATGTACCCAACCAATATTACACTTCATCAGTACTCAAAGTACAATAGCAGAGGAAGCAGTGGGAGGCATGTATTCCATATATTTTAAGGGTAAGTGTTATTTTAGGTGAAGATTAAGGTTTGAGGATATTGTGAGTATGCAATGTGGTGTTAAAGGTCAAATGTAAACTTACCGGTACTTCTTGTGCAGGACCACTGGGAGAGAAGAGCTGTGCGTGAAGGTCTTGTGGTTCCCACTGCATGCACGGGCTCCTCTCACATGGGGACTCCACCTAAGACCCAAAACACATCATAGTCACGTAATGTACATAATTATCATGAGTCATGCAAAACTGGCTTCCTTGACTACAGCTACTTCCAGTTATTCCTAAAGTAGATCAACAATGTGTTGCAAAACTGAAAAAAACCCGAATCATTTACCCACATTTTCTACCACAACTGCAAACAGAAAGTACATTCCACTTTTCATTCTTGCCTTTGCTTTCTCCACAAATAAAAACTAAAACTTCTTATGTTAGTCTCACATTTGTCTGCATGGTTTTTGCATATGTGTAAGTGGTTATGTTTAGTGGAAAGTACCTCTTGTTTTATTTTCTTCAGTGGAGGCGGCTCAATGGCACACTCCATCGGCTCCTGCTTGATGGAGTTGACCATCTGCTGCTCCAAAGGGGTATTCTGGAAAAGACACAAATCCCCCAGTGAGTCTCAAGCGTACTATAACAAGAAAAACAGTGGTTAAAAAGATTATTTTTAGTGTCTTTCTTACCAGTAGTTTGAGGGGTCCGTACTTGGCTTCCTGCAGGGCCAGAGCTGACCTAAAAGGTGTGGGTGTGTGTGGTGATGACTCCAGGATTGAACGACAAATGTTTGGAGTTCTGAACCTGAGAGAAGAGAGAAACCGCTGTTCGTAAAGCGTCACCAACAGCAAATCTGCATAATAAAATAGATTGGAGACAGAGCCACTCACATTTCATTCTCTTTCAGAGGCCTGACAGAGTGGTCGATCAGAGGCTTGGAGTCCACAGGTGAGTTCATTGGTAAGCTGTCGCTGTCGGAGTGTTCTGGGCTCATTGACTGGTTGAGAAACTGTGAAACAAAAGGAGGGAAGCCAATCAATTAAAGAGGTTTGACAGGTTGAGTTTTAGGCAGTAACAATCTGGCAAATCACAGGAGCACACTCAGCTGAAACTACAGAGATGGAGAGGAAATGAGGATAGAGGACTAGGACTTCAAAAGGTGGAATAATTGAAGTAAAATAAAAAAAAAAGATGGAAAACAACAGCAGAAACACTAATTCTGGATGATTGTTTTTTGATGTCATCAGATGGCAGTTTGGTGATTGGATGGATTCTGATCACATGCAGCTGCTTTAACTACCTGCGAGGGTGAAAAGGGTAGATTTCTGACTGGTGATTTCTTGGGAGTTGAGCAGATGAAACCAGCCCATGCTCCGTGAGCATTTCTTGAGCCCTGATTGGGCAAGACCCTGTCTGTTTTGAGAATGCTCTTATCCAAGAACCCACTGGTAGGGGCCTCACCCACTGAGGAGAGGCTCTGGGAAAAGGGTGGGAAAAAAGGGGTCAAGGCCCACTACTGTGATCTATGTTGCTAATTGCTAAGCTATCTTTTCCATCTGGACACAGTTGGCCATAGCACATAAAAATTAACAAAAAAAAAAAAAAAAAAGTCTTAATACACATTGCAGATACTTACTGAATCAATGACGGATTCCATGAACTCTGGAATAGTATTTGAGAACGTTGGGCTACTGTGATGACTGTTGCTGTTGTTGTTGTTATTATTGTTGCTGCTGTTGTTGCTGTGGGCACGTGTTGCAGAGGCGCTCTCCTCTGGCAGGCAGCTCTGGTCGAGAGGCAGGGCAGGGGCGGCTGCCAGGTGATGAGGTAACGACATAGCCACACCCTCTGAGCTGTTGGACAAAGAGCTCTGGCTGACCCAGCTCGGATAGGGCAAACTCATCTGGGGGGAGAAAAGAACGTAAAGATTAAGGGGCTAGAAATAAGTGTCAAGCAATAATTATCTGAAAATATAAGAGTGTAAAAAGTGTCAAACAAGCACAAGAGAGAAAATGCAAGCCTGACAATAAGGGAAGAGATGTACAAATTGAACGAATGAGAAAAAGAGAAGGAGAAAGGGAACTTTAATGTAAAGGGCGACAGATGTGTTAAGTAGAGGGTTGCACAAGGGGTCATGCACACAAAAATGGTTATAAGGTCCTGTTTCATCACTTTTGCAGAAACAGACCCCCCAGATGTTTCCTCCTCCTTATTCACAAAAACACACAGACCCAACCACTGTCCTTAAAGCCAGGGTCAAATGCACATGCACATAAATTGAGCTGTCACACTTTCAAATTTCAACGCTCACCCACACCCAAACTTGCACACATACACACACAGACACACAGACACACACACACACACACAAATGACTCACTGGTAGTGATGGCTGGCCTCTCAGCTCATTTTCTGTTGACATGAGCAGCAGTTCGATCTCTTTCACCCTCTGCTCCTTCTCGGGGTCCTCCTCATTATAGTGTCTCTGAGAGAACAAGAGCAGAAGGCAGGTGATTTTAGTGAAATCTCCTGTTGCCTCACTATGGTGATAAATCATATTGCGTTTCCTTGCTTTTTTTTTTACCTGTATAGCAGCGGTTCCATGCTGGGGAATGTTCAGGATGTTCAAATGCAAGGCCATGGGGAAGGGCACCTGTTAACCCAATGAGAAACATGTCTACATCAAATGAATGAATCTCCCGGAGGTACACAGTCACAATCAGGACCATCGAGTTTCTGCTGCCCACATCCCAAGTTTTAGTTTAAAGCCCACTCACTCTGTGCGTGTTGGAGATGTAAGTGTAGCTTGGCGACAAGTGAGGCAGCTGCGCTTGATTGGGCGAGTGGTTGGGGAAACCCATGATGTGATTGGTGGTCTTGACGTAGCCATGGCCGATGGAGAGTGAGGAATTGCTGTTCTTTGACGTGTTCTGCAGGTAGCCCTCTTGTTCCACCTTTCGCCTCATGGTGGAGTTCCAGTGGTTCTTTATAGCGTTGTCAGTCCTGCATGTCATGAATGACACTTATTAGCTTACAGGTTATTTATTATAAAACACATCCGCACACCCACAACTATGCAAATGTGAAGACTTCTACTGAACCTCTATTGGTACTTGATAGTGTTATCAATACAGGCAAACACACAGACCAACACAGATAAAGTCTCAGTCAAACACACACACACACACACACACACACACACACACACACACACACACACACACACACACACTCAAAATTGATAAGGTTCTCAGTACAGAGCAATTACAATCATGTCCATACTACAGTATCTTTTTTCTCTCATTCTCTTTGTCTCTGTCATTTCATTGTAGGCCTTTCTCTAAAAAAAAAAAACAAAAAAACATCCTGTGCTGACACTGTATATTTCAACTTTTTTTCCCATCCCAATTATTCTGTAATCCTATCCTATGTAATCCTAGGGAAATGTATTCACCCATCCATCTTCTTTAATGTTCTGTGTGCTTCTTCTCTTTTCATTCCTCCTTCAGTGCCCCCTCCATTTCATCCTCTCAACCACAACATTGCGCAGCCAACCAACAAGGGTTCAGTGATTCATCTAGCTTCTCTCTTTTTTTCCACCTTTCTCTTTTCTTCAATCTCTGCCTCACCTGCCAGGGAGCAGCTTCGCGATTTCGGCCCAGCGATTGCCCAGCTTCTCGTGTGCCTGGTAGATAATTCGGTCCTCCTCCTCAGTCCACGATGTCTTCTTTACCTCTGGGTTCAGGTGGTTGTGCCAGCGCTCGCGGCACTGCTTGCCAATTCGCCCCTTCAGGTGCTTGGCAATCACCGACCAGCGCTTGGCTCCATACTTCTGGACCAGCTCAATCACCTGGGGTGGACATGTTTGTGTGTGTGCGGGAGTGAAAGAGGAAAGGCAAGAGGGGGGAAGGAAGAGCGTTGAAAGGGAAGAGAAGTGAATGGTAGTGGAGGGGGATGAGGAAAGAGGAAGGAAGGCGCAATAACAGGGAGGAGAGGGAGAAGTAGAGGGGTACAGAGAAAGAAAAATAACAAAGTAAAGAAGTAAAAAGTATAGGGGGGTAAAATAGATAGCATATGACAAAATAAGAGAGAAAAAGAAAATAAAATCTTGTTAGTTATCCATAAAAATCTCAGACACTGTTACACTGTATCACTGAACCCTTCCCCTCTCCTTCTTTCCTCTCCTCCCTCCTTCCCTCTTTCTTTATCTTTCAACTTTGAAGAGGTGATTGAGAACACCTGCTGGTGAGCACTGAGGGAGTTTCCAGTGGAACGTTAGCCCCTCTGCTAATCATTACAGTGGCATCTGGGTGGAAATATAACTCCTTTGGACGAGTTCAATAAACACTTCACAGGTTGTAAGAGACTAAACACGTTTCTTGTTGAGTAATGGCAACTTTTTAGGAAACTAAAAATGTGCAACAGCAGCGTAGCAGTTGCTACAGAATAGTTGCTTTAATCACACAATCAGGAACATAAAGTAATAGTTTTTTTTTTCACCCTGAATGACACTTGATTGCCTGTTTCCTGTGAGTAGTATCCACCTAATGTAACAAACCCCTCTAGTGTTAAAGGTCACCACTGACTGCTCTCTGCAGAGAAGCATCTTCATGTAGATATTATAATGCTATAAAGAATTTAATCAAGATTTCTGCCACAGTAGGATATTCACTGTTTCATGTGTAACCCACAAAGTACTGTGGGTTTCTAAAAGAGTATTTTCTTACCCTCTGGTCCTCCTCTTTAGTCCAGGGCCCTTTGATGAGTTCTGGATTCAGCACCTTCTGCCATCTGTGCTGACACTGCACATCTGTACGATTCTGGTGGGTCAGAGAGCAAGGGCATTAGTTATCATCCTCATACTATGGGAGATTACATCCATATAAATCAGTAGATCTAAGTTAGTAGTAGTAAAAAAAACGTTGCACTCATCAAGAAATTAAACAAAAATCTCTTGAATTGTCATCACTTTGCCACAAGCGTGCATTGCTAGATATTGTTATGCTTATTTCTCTGTCTCTGTGTGCCTGTGTGTCATTGTGTATACAGTATGTACATGCATGTGTGTACCCACAGACCTACTACTTACAGTTAATAAGCTTGCAATGAGTTTCCAGTCTTCTGATCCATGAAGTTCAACAAGTTTCTTCAACTTCTCATCCTGAAAAAAAGAGAATTCGTGTTGCACTTAGTCACAGCAATTAACATCATCCACAGCCCTTTAAAATGAGCACATTAGTCTGTGAATGTGGTAAGACCAGACTATAAAAAAATTTTTCCCAGGTTCCTGGGAAATTATCTCTCTTGAGGCAATTTCTTCAATTTCTATCTAACATGTGAAGTGTGAAATATTTCGTAATTAACAGCAAATTTTGTATTGTTTGGGCAGGTGTCTGTGTTTCTACCTCTTCTCGTGTCCAGCGTGTTTTGCCGAGGTGGCGTTTCCCTGTTTTGGCCAGTGATCCATCATAATCGTGTTCATACATCTCGGTCTCCTCCTCATCCTCCTCACTACTGTAAACACTGCAGAGAGAGAGAGAGAGAGAGAAAGAGAGAGCATTTTAAAAAAAGAGGTGGTGGCTGTGTGAAAAAGAATAGTGTAAGGTAATAGAAAAGTAAATAATAGCACAATAAGTGCTTGTCTATTTTCAAACTGCTCCCTAATCATCTCTTTACAGAGTGCATAAAGAACTCAGCCCACTCTTTAACTCATCAGGTGTCAACACAGACAGAACCAGTCATTCTTGAAGGTCTGGGTGCAGGCTTTTAGCCAAGACACCCACAAGAGGAGAGAGAGAGAGAGAGAGAGAGAGAGCGAGAGAGAGAGCAGTAGGAGGGAGGGGGTATGGATGAACAGGTTCCAATGTTTTTAGTTTCCACAGATACTGGGATTGGCACATGCGATCATAATTTCATGACTGGCGTGTTCAGACCTGTAGTGGCATTGTGGAGCACAGCCATGCATGCACACACACAGACAGGTTATTTTTGAGAGAGAGAGAGAGAGAGAGAGAGCGAGAGAGAGAGCAGTAGGAGGGAGGGGGTATGGATGAACAGGTTCCAATGTTTTTAGTTTCCACAGATACTGGGATTGGCACATGCGATCATAATTTCATGACTGGCGTGTTCAGACCTGTAGTGGCATTGTGGAGCACAGCCATGCATGCACACACACAGACAGGTTATTTTTTAACCAATCAGAATGTAGACCATGGAAAATGTGGAAGCTAGGTAGGGTACTCTGGCGTCATACAGTGCAACAGGTGAACAGGAACCTGTGAACACAGGTGTGTGTGTGCTTGTACAAGAGGATATTTACTGTGGACAATCTTCCTTATTTTTTGTCAGATTACTCAGATGTGTGACTACCTGATTAACAGCAATGGCCATAGGGAAAATCAGACAAAAAAACTGTGATATTAGACACATTTTAGGTTTAAAAAACTTGAAATAATAATTTAGGTAAGAATTTCCCATTTTAACCAGCAAACAACCCTAATGTATTTCAGAACAAAATAAAAAGTATTTATCAATAAGAAACAGTCAATATTGTGTGCACACACAAGCAAACAAAGGACGATGACTCATATTAATAGTGATGAATCAACTGAAAAGTGCACCGTGGAGGAGTTTAATGTTGACCACTGCTCTTGTTTCAATCAGTCGGGTGGTTTTGTGTCAACTTTCGTCACATTTTTCTCAGGTTATCTGCGTCAGACCATGAGAATAAACCAACAACCCGCACTTGACACGCATGCTTAATTTAAGTAGTCTAACCAGATGCTTTTCAGGGGAAGGATGTGGCGATCGATGCCCTTCAAGAAAGTGTAGTTGTAAAACGGTACGTTGGTGAGCGGGTAAAGATTCAATTTGAGGCGAATGGTGTATCAAAACAAGGGAAATACAAAAAAACGCAGCCTCGCCTCGGGGGAAAGTGCACATAGAGGACCCTATGAAAGCGCAGTTTCCAAAATAACAGTGGGCGCCCTTCGCTTTCTGAGATGCTGCGGCAGCATTCAGGGTGTATGCACATTTTATCAAGGCGGGTTTAAAAATCACCTTTATGCCAGATATATATATCCAATCTGAAAGTTGAACAAATTTGAATATGAAAACATCTGTCTGTGTGGCTGACTGGAGTGATGGTCACCAGGAAAACCAAAGTCTGATGAAATATAAATATTTTCAAAACCATCATAAACTAAATTTAGTATATGAAATTGCTTGTTGCAAAACACACTGAGTGCGTTTAAGCAGATATAAACAGGCGTCATGTTGCATTGTGTTTATTATAGGCTCCTATTAAAACCAATATCCACGCACAGTCTAGCGCACAGCGTGACACGCGCCTGTCCACCCGCCTAACGTTATTAATGCGCGCGCGCGTGTGTGAGAGGGGCAGTGACAGAGATAGAAAGAGGCTCCTTTCTCTCTCTCACCACTGACAGCAGCGCGAGGAGCGCACATGCCAGATGACCACCACCTGTCATGAGCGCGCGAGCGAGACACCCACACCACTACTCAGTTTCAACGGCCGAGAAAACAAAACGGTTCACAAACACAAAAAGAGCAGAAAAACACAAATATATCATGAAAAAAAACATAAATTCTGTCAGTAAGATGCACCCGTAACTCCTCAACCTCACGCCGTATCCAGTAGTAATGAGAAGAGAAACAAGATGAAAACAGCAATTGCATATAAGACGCACATGAAAAAAATAAGAAAGTTAGAAAGTTAAAGAGCTGTTTGAGCTTACCTGTTTCTCGGCCGCCGAGCCATGCTAAAGTGTGTAGAGCGGCTCGCAGGTTGCGCTGAGCACGTACTTTCGCTATCTGCACTGAGTTTGTTCTGCCGGCGAGCAGGAAGGTTGACATTAATTTAAACTACTGCTGCCACTACTGCTCCTCCCTCCCCTCGTATCCCGGTAAATTTGGCGCTCCTGAGCGCGTGCGGCCGATTGCGCATGCCCAACTCAGAGTCGGCCTATTTCAAGACAATACGACATTTTGCTATTAAGATTTGAACAAACACGGGAAAAGCCAGAGTCTTGGTTCATATCCAAGAAAGCGATAAAATCTTTCTTTGATATCTTTATTGTATTTCCAGAAAAAATATTAACTTATGCTCTTTTGTTGAGAGTGAACATGTACTATCCAGGTCTAATCGGGTTAAGACTTCTAAGCAAGAGCTACACCATAAAATTACAATTTACAAATACCATGATTAAAATGTGACAGAATAATATGCTACAAATAAAAAAAAAGTGTCAATTCAGAGTTTGTTGGATAATCTTAGTTGCTTCAAGGACAACAGTGTAGAGAGCTAGTGTGTGCAAATAGATTGTTCTAACAATTTACGAGGTGTTCTTGAAGGCACCAGGACACCACAGCTTAGACTTGTTAAACGCGCGTTTTGCCTGGTTGTCCGCGCTAAACACTTTTTGTCAACAATTTTCATGAGTTACTTCTCCTCTGCGGAAAAGGAGAAGGAAACCAATGCATCTGGACGAAGTAAACAATTGCGGAATGGGTTGTTGGCATGCGAGGAAAGCGATGCTGAAACGCTTTCTGTGCTCGGCTACCTGTTTGTAGAGTGCCTGCTGGTGTTACAGATACAGATGTTTCTCAGTGATAAAACACGCAAGACCATGTCTTATCGTTTGGCGATAAAATGAGCCTTTGTGCTCGTCTAGACAAAGAACGTTAAATGCAGAAATGCAGTGACACTTCTACTTTTTGTGTGGATTTATGACACATAACTCAAAGGGCAAGCTGAGATAATATGTGCAATAAATCCGAGTTGTTCCTCAAGTTTCATTTTGAGTTTCTTAAATGGCAGCTTGCTGATAATGTCTTTCAATTTATTCAGAATAAGACATAAAAATCAGGAACAAGATGAACCTGTTTTTTTTAGCAACCCTCTTTTACAGATTAGTAATAACATAATTAATAACATAATTCTCCTGTCTGAGTTGTATTGCATAACTTCTGCATATTGTATATTATGGCAACTGGCTACCATGTATTATGATTATTTTGTTTTGGTTGAGTTCTCCATCCTCCCTGTGCCTAGACTGTACTCACTGAACCATTCATTGCAGGGAGGAGCGGGGTTAATACTTTATTTGTATAAATGTGTCTTCTCATTGTATTAGTTCCTCCATACGCGACCGTATTGTCCTGGTCACTTGTAATTATCATCGCCCCAGACCAGCCTATTGTCCCAGGGCAGTCATCATAATCGTGGCCTTATAAAGGGTCACACACACACACACACACACACACACACACACACACACACATGGTCATGGAGTGCAAATTTCACTATTTGATGCAACAGCGTGGACAGAGTGCTCACTCAAGTGAAGCTCTTAGAAAGAATAATAGAGACTTCCAGGAGTGGGCATGGGTTAAAAGAAATACTTGAAAGATATTTTTTCTTTGTATTATTATTCACACTGAGGCTGCACATTTTGAAACATGAAAAAATGTTGCTGTTAACTTAAATGCCACTACATCCAACTGCAGGCCCTGTAAATATAATGTATTGCATGGTTGCCTGGTTGCAATCACCTGTAGGATTCAAATCCTATACACACCTGTGTACACAAGCATTGTTCCAGCCATTTTTGCTTGGAAGAGGTGGTCCTTCTAATCTTTTCAAATCAAACTTTAATTATATAGCAGCTAGATTGCAATACAAGATGACCAAAAAGAGAAAAAGGTAGGTCAGTGAAAGAGATATAGCACCAAAATTAATCACTAAAGTCAGTTTTAATTCGTGTTAACAACAGGATTAAAAGTATGTAGTGATAAAAATAAAGTAAAACAAATCATTCTTCATATATATACTGTATTTCTGTATGGGTCTTTGGCTGTTTTCTACACAAGCCCTATGTGTGTCTTTTCCCTCGAGGGTAATATTAAAAACTACATCTTGTTATCTGAAACCAAATTGAAGGAAGGGAGTCAGGGTATGCAAATATCCTTATACTAGGATGAGCAGGAAGCCTGAGACCCATTGACTCTTAGCTGAGGACATTTGCATGGGCGCGATTGGACAGGTTAAGGGCAGGTATTGTGATGGCTGCCCCCTTTGCAAAGCTTTGTGTGCACAGGTTGGTTCATTTGAATGATTTTTAATGATGGCCCCTGGGCTTGAGATATCATCCCACCAGGCTTTCAAATCCAGAGCTGGGAAGGCCAAATGTGTATTGTTAATTGTCTGTGTGTGTGTCTGTGTCAATGTGTATGTAAAGGCCTGCGTTTGGAAAAGGCTGATCCCACATCAAACAGGTAGTGAATGTGATCCTGTATGGTTATGTGGTCAAATAAAACCACATGTTGAGCAATGGCAAATATCTGGTATTGTGTAAAACATGTATTTGATTTCTGTATTTTTATTGTTCTACAGTACATTACTTTACAGAAAACCAGCAATCATTTTTCAGGATCTTGTTTTTATTATTATAAATAAATCCTTGACATGGAAATTGTAAATCAGATGTAAAATTAACTTGAACAAATAACTATTACTATTGATTTAGTTTCAGAATTTTGTCTTTTATTACTTTGAACTTCACAACATGCCACTTTAAGGACCTCACATGTGTTTCTTCATTGACTATAGTTGTTTGGACCACCTAAGACTGCCAAGAGTGCGGGTTTTACATTTTCTCCAGGGGTGAGTTCCTCTTCCCATGATGCCCTGTGCCTTTGGCAAATTATGTAAAGCATTACCTCATACCCATTGCCAACTTTTTTGGGATGGACTTCACCCCTCACCCACTTGTACAAAGGCTTTGTCTTCTACAATTACACCAGGATTAATGTGTTTTCAGATTTACATGCTGTTGTTGACAGATTTACAGTCCTTTGCCTTTCACTTGACTCCATAGATACGACTACCATCCAATTGCAAACAAGCATTTTGTGACATCCAGAACTGAATATTGTTCTGTTACAAAAAAAAGTATGGTGGATACAAACCATGAAGTTTATTAATCATTCAGTAATATAATTTATACATCATTTAAACAAAGCAGCCATCCACTGATCCGCCCATTCTTCTAGCAATCTGTCCATCCATCTGTTTAATCCATCTAATCAGTCCAACATTAATTCTCTCAGAAACCCTTCTTGCTCATCACTGATTCACTGATTGGGCTTTCCATGAACTCTGTGGCCACATCGGCAGCACAGATTTGACCAGAGAGTGCTTTAAAGACATTCAAAGGAAACAAATGTTCAGCTCCTGTGTAGAGGTGTGAAAAATTGCACCTCAGCCTCCGTGCAGCACACAGCAAGTATTTAATTCATCTCTAAATTTGACTGCACAAAGAAAGAAGAGAGACTTAACAAATGAAAACAACAATCAAAGCATAAAAAAGGGGGAAAAAAATATTTATTTTATGTGCTAAAGACTTGGTTTGAGTAAAGTTATTGTTGGGTTTTGCAGGTTTGTGTTTTTTTTAAATACATATGGTTATGTAGGTTATGTTATATAAGGTATTTGTTGAGACTGTTTCTACTTCTTACTTAGGCAATATGTTCCATTTCCATTACAGATCAGGTGCTGTTTGCTACCTTTGGTTTTAAAATGTCCTAGAAACATTTCAGTGATGGAAAGGAAGAGTTCCCTCTGTGTCACCTGTGTGACCCTGTAAAAAGAGCATGTTTGTGTGTGTTTATTTGTATGTGTGTGTTCCATGTGTGCATGTGCAGTTGTTTATTTTGACATGTAGATGTGCAACCAAGACTTCAAAACGCAGGAAGTGGAATTTTAGAGGGGAAACCTCCACCCACTTAGACACACATGCACGCGCAGACACATACACACACAGTCTTAACCAAAGGTAAAACTTTGGGCACAGTAAATAATAAACTCCTTGACTAAACATCCCCTCCTGATATGAATGTTCCAACTCCTGTTCTTACTAACCTCTGTCAGTCTGCTCTTTGTCAAACTGCCGGTTGCAATATGAGCCATTCATTGTGAAAAGTTCTTTACAATTACCTAAGCAGACGTCTTTCTTTATTTTGCTCTATTTTTAGGCTGGGGAGACACGCCAAACCTCATATTTCATTTCACCATGCAGATGTGCAAGTGTACTTCACCTGCATCACTGGTATCAGATTATTGTCTGACATTTTGATCTTCTTCTCTTTCACTGGCACATGGGCTACTATAGATGAGATCAGGACAACACAATGTATTAGAAACCACGATTGCATCCACCTGCACACATATTTGTGAGTATAAAGTGCATGTATTTGCAAAGACTTATTTGCAGAAAAACAAGTGCACATGCTTGCAAATGCACAAGCACACACATTGTATTTCTTTCCCCTTTGTGGTAGATAGGCTATAGGTTTCTAGTGGTACAAAGATAGTAGGAAAAAATGATGTCACTCATTGGGTGCGTGTGTTTGTGTGAGGTGTTGAGTGTGGGCTCAGATGGGCTAGGCTCTAACCATAGGGCATAACCTTTGACAAAAAGTGGCTTAGACATTCACACCCCTAGACTATAGGTGGGTTTGAAAGCTGGTATGTGTATTTCATGCACTGCTTATGACCTCATGACAATTATTTTCTCAAACGTGCTGAGAACAAAAAAAAGCTGTTCATCACTTTGCCACTGCTCTTCTGTGGTATTGTGCATCCTCTCTCACATTAACAACACATGTTCACTAATATGAATTTTAACTACAACAGAACAGTGTTTGTGTGTAAGCAGGCTATTTGCCATCATCATTATCATCTCAGCCTTCATCATCATCACGAGGCTCACTGGGTTTTCAAGAACAGGACTAATGACAGATTAAGGTATTAACCCTTTACTGTTCCTTCTGTTCACACAACTTTCTTCCTGATATGGCCCTGGTGATTAATGATTGAATTATACGGAATATTATCGTTACCTTTTTATTTCCCTCCTAGTCATTCCGATAAACTGTGCATGTGTCTATTAGTGCTGATAATTATCAGGCATGCAAACGCCACCAAGGAGTCACTTTCTCTCTGTTGCAGACAGCGTGCAAAATGTGCTGCTTGTTTGGGAGATCTGATCCCAGGCCGCGTTGGTGGAACTGCAACAGGAAGTTACGTCAATGAAAAAAACCCAAAAACTTGCCTTGAAAGCAACTTTTTAAATTTTATTTTAATGACTAGACTTTTGGCCATCAAGCCAAAGACACAAATGTCACAAAATTTAAGAGTTAAAAAATACCTCTGATTTAATGTATCTGAGGCTGCAGAATTAAATCTGTCCTGCCTGCTGCCGTAACTTCACGCAGCAGCAGAAGCAGCAGCAGCAGTAGCAGTAGCAGTAATGGCAGCCGGGCGGTGAGACACATGTCACAACAGTCTGTGAGCCGAAAAACATTATCGCTGGGGCCGAGAGACGACACTTAAACAAAATGTCTCGGCACAGAAACGTCCGAGGTTATAACTACGATGAAGGTAGATAACTATTACTAAGTGTTGGTCACGGTTTTAACGTCATGGCAAGGCCTCGAACCGCTAAACTCGTTAGCCGCTAAGCTACAATCCATGTTATTGATTGTAGCTCTAGCAGCTAACAGGTAGCTAGTTTAGCTGGCAGGATAATGTTGGTGTCGTGTCACTTGGCACCTGGCACAAGATAAGTGGCAATATAATACTAGTATCTAGTTACATATTCAAGCTATTAGGCTAATGTTATACTTTTTAAACTCGATGTGATATTTCTAAAGCGAGTTAATATTGTAGCTAATGTTCTTGTTTACTAAAGTTAACGACAGCTACTTAGCTAGCTCGCTAACTTTCCAGTGTTTTGGTAGGAATGTTACAAGCTTGTAATTCATTGCTGGCTGTGGTATAGATACACCCCCCTGTCCAGATTTGTCAAATTCTACAGTCAAATAACTATAGAGAATCACTTCGTTCCCAATTTATTGTTTGTTATGCGTTCTGTGAAGTTGCTGACAAGGCAAAGTGACAGCTGTCACAAAGGGCTCTTTCTCTTTAGTACAGCTGCATTTCGTTCATGTGAATGTTTGTGTCAAGCACAGGAAAGGACACATTTGATGCTCTGGTATATTTTTTTCTAGACTTTGAAGATGATGACATGTATGGGCAGTCTGTGGATGATGACTACTGCTGTATATCACCAGCAACAGGTTGGTATCTGTGAATAATGGTGAACTAATGCCACCCTAACTGCAGACTGTGGCAACATGCAATGTATACATCAACAAGTATGTATGTTCGTAGATAAACAGCCAATATTAATACACCAGAATTAAATTTTTTCCATCAGTCAAAGAAAACAATGTCATCTTGCAATACATTAATGAAAAGAATGTGAGCATTTTAAGTGAATTTTAATTTGTAAAGATGATTTGATGAGATCAAATGTACATCATACAGCATTAGTTGAATATAAAGTTTAAATAGAGATGTTTTTGGTTTATTCAGCGAATCAGTTCATCTACTCGCGTCAAGAGAGGCAGCCACCAAAAGAAGAGCCTTTAGAAGAGGAAGAATATGAAGATGAAGATGTTCCTATGTCCCCTACCATCAGTCACAACCTTGACCCTCTTGATCAAGGTAATCTTTTTAAGTTCAGGCAACGTGATATTAGTGACAAATGTCAGAGATCATCTGACTTTTATCTTTGATTTTTGTGTATGAAAATTGAAAGACAGTAAGATCCTGTTGAATTAGTTGTTTTATTTTTACCCTATGTATTGTTCAATATTTAATCTGTTTCTGGATCACAAATACAATGCCTGTGACTAACCTGTGAATTGTACTTTGTAGCCAAGCTGTATTCTTGTCTGGATCATATGCGGACAGTGCTGGGAGATGCAGTGCCAGATTCAGTCCTCAGCCAGGCAGCCATAAAATATGGATTTGACCCACAGAGGGCACTGGATGCAGTCCTGTCTGAAGACACTAAAACAGCCCCTGTTAAAAGAAGTACCAATGAGGAGACAGCTTCGGTAGCAGGAGTTAGCCAAGAGAAAGCGCCACTTCCACAAAGAACCAAACGAGAGCCCGTGGCTGACAAAGGTACGCCTGGAGCAGATCAAAATTTGGTTTACAGTAGTTATATAATAAAGAATGTTTTTAACCAACACTCAAAATTATTAAGATATTTCACAGATAGTCATGATAAGTGTATTTTTCTTGTGATGTGGCTAGATAGATCTGATGAAATAAGATTAAGATCTGGAAGCTTGCCAGTCAAGAGGACTGCAAATACAAACTAGGAAGCTATCATTGCTTTGAGGAATGAAAGATAACAAGTATTGCCCACAGAATGCTTTGTGATGAGGCAACGAAGGTATTGATATTAAAGAGGATTCAGAGAAACACAAGAAGCGGACTGTTGCACAATAGATTGATAAGTCACTGAAATAGAATTTGGTGACATCTAATACTGGATCATGATATTTTTGACTGAATACCTGTGAGTTCTTCAAAAAATACTTGACCAAATGATCAAATATTATTAATAAGTATTGTGTACATGAAAACAAAACAGCAACTGTTCATTTCACACAAATGTGTGGGATGACACATTTAAGTCATGCAAATGTTTAACAAAGTGCCTTCTTTCTGTTTTTCCCCCCTCACATTTATGGTATGATTCATCTGGCCTCTTGTCTCTCCTCTTCGACACCTGCAATTGGCTTTCGTAAGGTAAGGAGCCTGCTTGTTTGCTTTTCACACAGACATTACATCCAAGGCACATAACCCCCAGCCCGATGGGTGCAAACATTCACAACCACGTACCCCAAATTTGCATGACCACTTATCTCAACATAAGGCTGACCTTGCGGTTAGCAGCTCTGAAAATCTAAATGTTATCCGTCAAAGTGTTGGTTCAGGTGTTAGCAGTCTAGCACAGCTCATGTCTGAACATGAGCAGAAGAGTAACGGGACAGCAGTAGTTGATAGAGGGCGAGGTTTGGGTGTTCCCCCATTAAGTGCTCTCGCCATAGGACCTAATTCACCTCCGTCCACTACGTCTAATCCAAATAGTCTTTCATTGGGAACGTTGGCATCTTTAAATATGTCCTCAGCATCTCACAGCTCAGCTCCCTCACTTCTCTCAGTTTCACTCAGTAGTCTGTCACTAAATTGCCCTAAACTAACAACTGCAGGCTCTTCTGTGGCTGCTCCCCCTGGGTTCGGGAATCTCACTTCTGTCCTCCAGAGCAATCCGCTCTTAGTGGGAGTTGGAACAGGAGGCAAAACCACAATGGCTGATCCTAAGGGAAGCCCATCATTGGCTGATTTAATCCAGGAACACTCAAACCACAGCCCAGCTATCAGTAACTATTTCCCTACTCCCCATAGTAGTGGAATTTCTGTAAAGTGTCAGGGTATGGCTGCACCAGCACAAACTTTCTCATTGTCTGAGCTAGCTTCACAGCACCAAAACAGGAGCTCGCATATTCAGTCTCAATCACAGAGCACTGAGCGACTGACAGATACACTTACCCTTTCTAAACCACCCAATATTACCGCTACATGCCAGGGTGGGACTGTCTCACTGTCACAGCAAGCCTTGCAGCATCAAACCAGCAGTTCCTTAGCTTCCCCTCAACCCGTCAACACTGAATCTACTGCAAATGCACTGAAACAACCACCTGGCCTTTCTGAGCTGCTCTCTTTGTCACATTTGGCTTCTGAACACAAAGGCAAAACCTCAACCACCTCATATGGGTTACAGTTCTCCCTCACTTCACTGCTGTCACCAGCAAAACCAGAGAGGGCGGGTGTGTTGGCAGAAAATACTTCAGAATGTGGCATCAAATGTAAGCTCGACCACAAATCGAACCACCAAAACTCCAGGCAACCTAATCTGGGCCAGACTATTGATTTGAGTGTACTCATGGCCCAGTCACATGGAGCGGGCCCTCGTCACTTCAACAACGACCTCCCTTCACTCTCTTGTCCAGCTTCAGGATCCTCGGCACAGGATTCGTCAGTTTTTGCAACACCTTCAGTATTTGCCGTTACTTTGTTGACTCAAAGCCGCAGACAACAGAAGATGACGAGAAATGTATTGAAGGGAAAAATAAGAAGTCAGAGGTCAGGAAGTGGATACCAGACCTTCCTCTGTAAATCGCAGGACAACTCCAAAGAACAGCTTACCCCACTTTCACCAATTGTACCATTCCGCTTTGACACGCCATCACCCGATGACATCGTCCGTGCTAATCAGCGAAAAGCTTTCACCAGGTAGACGAGTAAATAAAAAAACCCACTAAATTCAGCCACGTCCAGGTTGGTGCTAAATTGACTCACTTGGGATGAGAACCTCAGATCTTTGTGGTGGCCTCTACTCCACCAACTGAACTGAAGTCAAAAGAGATGCAGCTCTTAGGGTCATCAGCCCTAATGTGTCTTTCTAAGTACTGTGTCCCACAATCGGTCATGTGGAGTGAGGAAACTTTGGGACCAACAGATCAACACAATGACATGCTCGCTGCTGAACACTACTAAAAAATATCTGCTTGAAACAGTATTATCAAGGTAATTATGCATTTCTTACCGAGGCAAAGAGACAAATCTTATGTTGCTACTATAGACACAAAAATAATGTTTTAGTCAAACAGGACAAAGACCGAACTACTCAGAACCACTCTGGCAGCTTGAAATCAATTGCAGCTAATGTTTCAAAGGATTTTAGGAACTTTTAGAAAGATTTGTCCTCATTTTCTGTATATATTTTAAATTTTGAGTCTTATTTTTGTATGCTTAGATGGCCATTGGCTTTTAATTTTTGTATGACAGTAAAGTAGTGTAATCTTAGCCAGGGAAAATTAAAGTGTCTCTTCTGGCATGGCCTCTTTTTTTTCTAGCTTTGAGCTGCATGAACCCTCAAAAGAGAAAAAGAGGTTGATTTGGTTGCAGGTGTGCTGCAGCTATTGGAATATGGATCAGTTAACCATTGTACTGGTTTACTGCTGCCTGTGTTTGAGATCATGGGGTTGACTTTTTGCTTTAGAGGACACCTGGAGATTTTCCCATGAGAGAGCGAGAACACACACACACACACACACACACACACACACATAGATGCACACACACACACAGACAAGAGTGAACAGTTTTTATTATTTGATATTGACAAAATTAGTCTAATATGAGTGCAAGCACTGTGAATAAAGAAAGTACTGATTAATTCAAAATGAATGCCTTCACACCTGAGGTAAAGGTTTTTCTTTCCTTGCTTTTATGAGCTTTTAATATTACGATGTACAGATGGGTTTGATTTACACTGGGTGTGTCATCACACATTGCCAGAGGTTAATTTGTTCATTTTGAAATAAAGATGACTGAATTTATGTACTCTTGAGTGCGCCTATGTCTGGGCGTGTCCTCCTGGTGGGTGTGCGTTTGTCTGTCGGTGTCTAAAAAAACATAGTTTTGTGTTTAATGGATTCTACAGTTAAATCAGTACTTTTTTCCTTACTTGTTACAATCTAATATATAGGGTCACCGAATATGTACGACACCTGTTTGTTAAGAAAACGTCTATACTTAAGGATGAAGTACTTGTCATCAATGTAAAACCATTTAGGGGTTGAGTACAGGGCGTGACTATTATCTGAGAGAACTATTTAAGAAAGAAAACTGCATAATGTATCTGGTGCAGTGTTTGCACTTTTTAGGCAAGGCCAAAGTTTTTTAAGTCATCTCACATTTTTAGTGTGAGTCATTAGTATTGGTTTGAACGGATAAGAATGAACAAGGACCGCTTCAAGGCATGGCTGATAACATCTTGCACTAACAGCAACAACTGTAAGGTGCCCTGTTGTACACATGTGGTCGTGCAAACCATAGAAACTGGTGGTCCTACTCTTTTTGCCAGGTCACTTGTTCGTACTGTTGTTATGAGGCATGAGAAAAGGAAAAGAGCTAAAAGCAATATTTTCATATGGTTGAGTCATTTTCTTGCTCTGCCTTATGTGTCGGTCACACTTTTTGAGTTAAGAGGAAAGGTTTAGGTTAGATGTGTGTAAGCTTTATACAGGTGCAGAAAGGTGAGTGAAGTGGACCCCCAGGGTGTCAAACATAGACTGATGAGCCTGAGGGAAATGATTGACAATAAAGGGCACAAAGTGGAAATAATGACAAGTCAAACATTAGAAGTCAAACAGGTTTCTCAGTGTAATACTGGGAGGATAATGATGTTAAGAAACAATTAGGTATATTAGTGATGCTACAGTCTGCTTAGAGAGTGCATGATTTGCAGTAATTTTAGATTTTGCACTGAGGAAAATCTACAAACAATCACGTACCTTATTAACAAGTGGGTTTGTCCATGAACTGTTTTGTCCTTTTCTCTAAAGGCGAGCCAGTGTGTGGGTTTGAGCAGGAAGCTGCACTCTTGGAGAAAATGTCACCCCAAGCACACATCGACTCGACACAGCAGCCGATCATCTTACTCTGTGTCTCTTTTACACCACCTACGTAGGAAAATCTGATCATGTCTCTCAGCTTTCACAGCTTTGTCAGAGGCTTTGATAGATCAAATCATTTTGTGTCTTTACAGGCTCTGCATTTCTGCAAGGCGTACTTGTTGCACAAACATTGTTTTGTTGTGATGGAGTGCCAACGCTGGAAAATACCATTTTATTCATAGCAAGTGGTCAAAAGAAAACAAGTGCATATGGACATAGATGGCTTCAGTATGCTTTGTTGATGTTGAAGTGTGTTTAGAGGAAGAAAGGCTAAGAGAGACACAGGTCTTTATCTGAATGGAAAAAGCTTCATATTATAAGAAGCTTGCAGCAGGCATGCACATTGGCTTTTCGAGATCATTCTGGTTA
Source organism: Seriola dumerili (assembly GCF_002260705.1). Lineage (NCBI taxonomy): Eukaryota > Metazoa > Chordata > Actinopteri > Carangiformes > Carangidae > Seriola > Seriola dumerili. Next base: position 11,173,763 of record NW_019174280.1, read on the forward strand.
ATTTATTGTTCACTTGTTGGGCTGTTGTAGCTTGACCTGTGACAGCAGTAATGCTTTTGTGCAAATTGACAAACAAATCATTCAGATTCAAGTGTCATGCTTTGCTTGGCCTTTTCATGTCTGTGCTCCAAATCACTTTCTAGTTCACTCATTCACTTTCCCCAACGTAGTAAAAACTGAACATGTAGTAGTAGTAGGTTATTTACTAAATTCAGGTCATGGTCACTTTCTGAATCCTTACTTGGTGTAGGGCTGCACAGCTCTGTATATAATAACTTTTTACTACATTTTCCCCCCAAGATTTGCAGGGAAACTATTTATTACAGATTTTTTGCATTAGCTACATGGTCTACATTAAGACAGACAATATCATCCTAACGCACAGCACAACACTAAGGGTGCAAGTTAATATCCAACTCCTTTATAAACTTAATATTTATCACAGGACTGTACACAAAATATTGAAGCCTTGTCCAGAAAATGAAGGAGGATGACGCTGTCCATTGTCCTCCTCTAAACTCCAAAGGGTAAGCTCCTCCGGGCTGCGGGGGTTTTCTGATATTTTCGAGTCATTGTCGTGGGAATGAAATTACACAGAGGTGTGACTCAAAATTAAGATTTGAATATGAATAATCTTGCAGCCGTGCTATCCATGAAAATTTGCAGGTGTTTAGCTCCTTCCACGGTTTCCTCCATCATTACAGCTACAACCTTCCAGTATGATCACCAATGCCTTATGGGAAATGCAGTAAGATGTTAGTTAATCTTTAAGAATGAATATGGCAGAATCTTTGGCCTTTTATACCCTGTTTCTTGCCTCTTTGGAAACGCTGGATGTGTAGTCATGTCTGTCACTCAAAACAGGCACTGCTGGACTCGAAGCAAGCACTGAATGGGAAAGTGGGTGCGCCACAGAGTATCACTTTAAATAGGACGACATGTTTGTTTAATTATTTTAGTGAACAATATAAATCCAAACGTGCCTCGACATGACTGGTTATTGTGCTGAGGACTAGACATTAATCTCACTATAGTTCTGTTTTGATATACTGCTGTGTTTACAGACACAACAGTAGGTGAGAGTTCTCAGGTAGTTGGTATGACTCAAGTTGACTGCTGAGTAGGTAGTTGTAGAGGATGAGGAGATATAGCTTATGAAATGTTGAGGAGTGGTACTGACACTGTGTGTTTGTGTGTCTGAGTGCAACTCATCTTGAAAGTGGTCAGGTAGGTCTCTACTGAGGGCTTTTCCTTCAACCAGCACTCTCATTTCCTTTATAGTTGTTTTTCATTCATGTCTTCATCGAGTTTTCAAATGTGAATGAAGTCTAACTTCTATTTTGGTTCACAGGTATATCCATTAAGTTAGAGCAAAATCAAGCTATAATGTGCGAGGGAGTGCTAGAATGTAGCTTAACATATACCATGACAGGAGATTTTACTGTGTCCCCTCTGGTGAAAATCTCCTGTGCAGCAGCCTGGACTAAAAGCTGGAATTTAAATATTTGTTCTATTTGCACTATTAGTGGCACATTGTTTTCTACACTGTACCTGAAGATCCTTTGTGGCAGCCAGAGCAAGACGAAACTAATCTGAGAGAGAGCTAACTTTGACACAGTCATATCGGCCTAGACTCAGTCACAATACATGTTTTTCCCCTCGTTTTCCCCCAAGGTAGGACCATAATGATTTGAGTTAAGTCACACACAATTCTTGTCTTTCACAGCCTTTAGCGGCCTCAAGTGGTGGGGAGCCTCAAAATCTAAATTTCCTCTCCAGAATTCTCAATTTTAGTTGTGATGACCAGCTGTTCATAGAGTGTTCAATCAGTTTATTAACCATTGATTTGAGAGAGTGTTGTGCTTTCCTGAATATTCAGAGCATGTGCTCTTGACACTGTCAGACAGGGATAGAGACATTAGAAGACACTTGCATGTATTTGGACAAGGGGGGAGGGGGGGCGGGAGTGATATTTGCATATCCTGGGCGGACTCCTCTTATCCTGTGCTCAGTTGGGCCCTCAGGCCAAGGTGTACAGATGAGTCACTCACTCCTAGTCACTGTAAGGGTCCCCTATCAAAAGAAGTCCTGGATGGAAGGGGGCCAACTGTTTACCTGCCAGTCTAAACAGTGTAAAGAGATACTGCTCCGAGCCTCAGAACAACCTGTGCTGTGAAGCTATTCTCAGGCCGCCCCACTGTTAGTGCTGCCCCTAGGCTAGCCCAAAAAAAATTACCTGGCAAGTCGGTTGTTTGCAAAGGTATTACAGTGTTTTGACAGAGCAACATGTTCAGTAGTTAAAAAGGGGGTTGTTTATTGCTTAAGACCTTGGGGGAGTGTGGTTGGGCGCACCTGTCTGTTTCACCCCAGGTTAAAAATAAAGATTTTGCTGTTCCTCATTGCCCTATTATATAATTTAATCTAAATAGAGCATTAATCTCACAGCTAATGTTCCAAGTAAGTGGACTGCAAGCTGTAGGCTGGTGTCGGCTGTTTGACACAGGTGGTAGAAACCTACATGTCACTGTAGTAGGTGCAAAAAAAGACTCCAGCTGCAGGAAGAACCCAAATTCCCCAGAGTGCTTTTTCTCTCTCATGTTGCTGCCTTCTGCAGGACAGGGCAGCATCAGATGACACATATTGATGCAGATTTTCAGTGATAGTGTTAGAGATCTGTAACTGTTTTGAGGTCCATCTATTACAAGAACAGGTAGTTTTCAGATCTTTTCTAAAGTGCAGCTAGCAGTTTTCATAAACTATAACCCTTTTTAAAAAAAGAAAAAAAAAAGTATAGCTTTGATGATGCTCTACACTGGTTGTCCCCTTTTCGACCTTTTGGACACATGTTGATCACACTGTGGAAATAAACAGCGTACAAATGCCATTACTTTATAAAGAAAAAAAGGCTCTTCAGAGTGCAGTGAACTGCCTAGTTCATATATCACTGTTTCAGAATGAGAGGGACTTTTTCTGTAATGCAGAGACAGTCATCCAGAGAATACTTGGTTAGAGAAAGTCCATTAATAATGCTGTTGAATGACACCTCCTTTCCTCTCATTTTCCCTCAGGGTATTTTTTTTATGATGAATAAACTGCATGAAGCTCACAGAGGCACACAGAAATGATTAGTATAATGTTTAAAATGCATGCTAAAGCTATAGATATTATATATATGTATGCAGAAAGGGAGCAGTGTTTTTCTTGCTTGATGAAGGTTGAAGTGTTGAAATTTTATCAATGAGGAGTGTGTGGGCGTTTGTTTATCTGTTATCACACAAACTAAAAATATAAAAGGAAAACTGATGGAAATTACATTCTCTGACCAACATCAGCCTTTAAAGTTGTCACATCCATTATGGGGTATTTTAGTGTTGTGCGTGTCCTGTCGTGTTAATATATATATTGTCATGTATATACATGTATTATATGTATTTTAATCGATTGAGCGTGATGATACACACATTCACCTCCAGCTCCGCACTTTGCTGATGTGACACTTTTTCAAAAGATTCATTCCGCGAAATGCTTTGTCACGCTGCTCTATTTACGTGGAGACGGGAGGCAACGGCTACTTCTGAAATTAACCCTTTCTGAACCAGGATGACACTGCCACACACATGCACACGGTGTGCAGTTGGGTTGGCTGTGCAACCTGATCTAAATGAATCAGTCACAGGTTGATATGACTGGGACCGGTGGCCATTTGGGACGGGGATGACAAAGCAATGATATCAACAAGTCTCACTGCTGCAGAATATGAGAGTGCAACTGATTGCATCACATGCTCAGACTTCAGAATATCTATGTTATATGCCGGTAAGTGGCAACTATGACCAGAAAAATAGTCATAAGCAGTACATTGTAGTAATATCCTCTGGATGTCCTAACACCACACTGAATGCTATTGAATAAGCTGTTTTCTGTGTTTCATGTTATTTCCATGTGTTTTCTATTACTATCTAGCAGATGTAGGCAGTTTCACAACAAATGTGCTAGACTTAGTCATTTTAAAAGGAAAAGCTCAAATCTCTTCTTTAGACTCAGTCCACTGTCAACTCTAAACTGATTATTGAAAGTGTGAACTTTTACATCAACATGATCTTTATACAGGAATCCTGGTCTTGACAAATATGTGAAAAATACACTTGTGTACAGAGTGGGAGAGACCTTTCAGTCTTCTCCTGGCTATGAAAGATAGAAGAGACTGTTTACCAATACATATAAAACATTTATAGCTCTTTTTAAATAGGAAAAAATGTTATATCCTCTTGTCAGAGGCCACAGTGAGTCATGACTTCCATTATTTTTAAGCAAGTGTGCATTTTGTTCCTCTCTTCCTAGCTAAAAGCCGAGATGCGTCACACAATAAACTGGAGTCTGAGGTGGTACCCAAAGTGGCTCGAATGACTGTCTCTGGCAAGAAGCAGACCATGGGCTTTGATGTTCCCAGGTATCTAAAACACCTCTGCACTTTTGCTGTGATTGATTTTGGAAGCTGTATGCTGGCATAATTCTCATTTGTTGCAGAGAAGACAAAGAGTTGGGTTTCATCTGTGATTTTAAAAACTCGCCCACATTCTCTCCTCAGCACAGCGGAGAACGGCAGCGTCACTGCTTCGGTTCGCCGTGGCGGCAGTCCTGAAAACGCAAACGTGACGCCCGCCACAGAGGCCACCTCCAAACGTCCTGAGACCCCGTCTAAAGGCTCGAATGGAGACGAGCCCTCCCCAGTTCCCACCCCAGGCCGCAAGTCCCGTCAAGCACTCAATATCAAGGCTGAGCTAGAGAAGAGACAGGGGGGCAAACCTCTGTTAAATCTGGTAGTTATAGGTAGGAAGAAACAACATGACAACAACACCACTCATAAACCACCACAAAAAACACTTGTAACATAGAACTTTAATTCGGGATATAGCACATAAAGCGATTGGCACAATTACATACATACTTGTTTCCTACAGTGCACACAAGTTACAGTTAGATTCGCAGAGGAAGTGCTGTTTGCTTTGTTAAGCAACTTAAGTTTTTATTTTTTTGGGATTTTAAATATTTAGAAATATAGCAACTAAATATGTGTTTTTTGAGTTCCATTTTTTTTAAATGAAGTGCTTCTTGCATCATCCCCTGCAGAAACATTTCTTCAGCAGCTCTCCTTCCAAAATTTACTTACATTTCAAACAGTGTGCATGAGGTCCACACATTGCAACATGGCTGGTGTGAGGTGAAAAAAGAAAAAGAAGGAAATCAGCCCCCCCCCCCCCATATCCTTCATTTTGTGAATGCACACTGTATGCTCCTTACACTAGTTAAACCATTTACTATCTAATATTTAAATGTGATGTTTAATCTCCCCCTTTTGGTTTCCATGTTTGGTGTGAATATGTCTAAGCTTAATAGCAGCGAGTGAGTTGAACTGCAGACTAGCGCAGTTGCTTGATCATATTTTGCTCGTTCTCAGTTAGAATAAGTGACTAGGTAGTTTCAGAAGTGCAGATGATTCTAGTTTCCCACAGTCTGTGAAACCTTTCGTTTTACCATGGCCCGTCTCCCTTCCCCCTCTCACACTTAATCCTTGTTCCCATTTCTGTCTACCTCCTTCCACTTGTGCAATTCTGCTTCTGTGGCTTCCCTTCTCCATGTCTTATGTTCTCTCTTTCTCTACCTGTCTTATCACTCTTGCTACAGTCTTCCTGTCTGTGCCAGTCTGTCCCCATCTCTCCCTGGTGTCGTCCCACCCCTCCTCCAAGTCCTGTTTCTCTGTCGCTTCCTTTCTTTTTGCATCCTTAAACGTTTGACATTATTACATTATTCCCTCCTTCTCTGCAGGTCATGTGGATGCAGGTAAAAGTACGCTGATGGGCCACCTGCTTTATCTGCTGGGCAACGTCAACAAACGTACCATGCACAAGTACGAGCAGGAGTCAAAGAAGGCGGGCAAGGCCTCCTTCGCCTACGCTTGGGTGCTGGATGAAACTGGCGAGGAGAGAGACAGGTACATTTTGAACGTGAAGCTACGAAAATACGCATGGACAAAAATTCTGTCTGCGCAGGTCAGGTGTGGTTGCAGATAGACAAGGACACTTGTGAAGTGCAGATGCTTACGAATCTGTCTCCTCCGTCCGTCTGCTTCTGGTTGATAACAAACAAGCCTGAGTCAAAAGTTTTGTCCAATTGCTGGTGTCCCAGTACTAGTGATGGGGCGTCGATATAACATAATCTTGTCCAGGATGTGATCTGGACAAAAATGCTTTCTCATTGGAATGACTAAAACTTTCCTGCATTAGCTGGAATGTGTTTTGCTTTTTGACACAGAAAATAGGTTATTGTTGAAATCATGTCTGCATTTGCCCCCTCTCTGTTGTTGTCACCAGACTGAAACGGAAGCGAAATATGCCAGAAACAGAAAGTGATTCGGGTGGGAATCCGTATTTACTTATCAGTAACTTCTGAAGTGTGCGTAATACAGCGACAGTCTGAGAGCCTCGCCCACTAGAAGACGTTGCTCTTGAACTGAAATTGACCGGGGCTCTAAATCCACATCCTTTTCCTGGTCCAACTACTCCGTACACGAGATTGTTCTATTTACAGTATTTCTCCACTTAGTTTTACTTTTACCGCACACGCTATTGATGATTTTTATCAACTGGGTCATATAGTTGGAAAAAAAAAAAAAAAAAAAAAATTAATTATTTGTGTTTTCTACAGAGGTGTGACAATGGATGTAGGCATGACCAAGTTTGAGACGAACTCTAAGGTGGTGACCTTAATGGATGCGCCTGGACACAAAGACTTCATCCCCAACATGATCACAGGAGCTGCACAGGTAGACCATGTAAAAGTCTTCAAGCAACATGTGCTATTCACAAACATTAAACTAAGTGATGGACATGGGCCACATGAGTGTTTGAAAGTGCAGTAATGGTACTTGCCTTGCTCATTTTGGTTTAAGTCACAAATGATTTTTGAGTGATTTAGAAGACTCAGTATTTCCTTTTTTATTAATTAATTAATACTTTTTTTTTTTTTAACCACTCATATGATTAAATTGTTGCAGCAACACAAGAAATAGGCCGAGCAGCATATAGATACATAGGAGAAAAAACATCTATCAAACTATAGTAATATTAAGTTAAATATAGTTAAACATAAAGTTGAAATATAGCAAAGTGCAATTTACATAAGAGGTGAATCATAAATTATAATATAGTATTAGAGAAGGTGAAATGGATAGAATCCTCTATCACAGTTTATGTAATTTAATAATGCAACATTTACATATTGTTAATATAGAATAGTCTGTCAAGGAACTGAACAGAGAATATTGATTTTTACTCAAAATATTAAGATTCTTCCAGTAGCTCTGAATATATCAGTAAGCTGCATTTGTGGCTTAACCACCATAAGATCTTAACTGCTCCTTGATGTGACATTAAGCTTTTCTCTAACTTTGCAAATCTCACCTCTGATTAAAATCCTTTCCGTTCCTCACTATACCCTTAGCTTGCCACACCCGTTAGTGTGATTTCAAATAACTTTCGTGGTTTGGGTGTTGGTGTCAGGAGGTGTATTTGCCGGCATGGGTGTGTTTGTCTGTCCCTTTTTTTTGGGGCTCTAATGTAATTTCTCTTTTTACCATATGACTGTCTTCACGTTCAGCCTCTTCATGTAGTGACTAAGGGGTTTCTGTTGTAAGCAAATTAAGGTGTCAGTCAGACACGTACTCTGAAGGTTAAGAGGATGTTTGTCAGCCAGAAATTAGCCAGTACAGCATTTTTTCATTAAATTAAAAAGAGCTGAATTACAATATTTCTATATTGCTGCATGTTTGATATATTTGACTGTATTTTTTCTTTCTAATACATAAAGCAAACAAGCAAATTTGATGCATGATTTCCAATAAATATTTACAATTTTATTGAAATATGAACAGTAAATTATATGTATTGTATGTCTTGTGCACAATTTGTCTTTTTTAGTTATTTCATGCTTTCTAACATTATAGACACTGCTCTTAACACTGCTCTTTTTAACAGGTGTCTCATTTTGCACGTGTATGTTCAAACATCAGGATTCAGTTATGAAATTACCTACTGAGTAGGGTTAGTGGTTATGATAGTGGTTATGATACTCACATCTGCATCAACACAAATGGATGCATGTGGGTCTTATCTTTCCTCTGGGTTCTGTCTCCAGGCCGATGTGGCCGTGCTTGTGGTGGATGCCAGCAGAGGAGAGTTTGAGGCGGGCTTCGAGGCCGGGGGTCAGACCAGAGAGCATGCCCTGCTGGTGCGTTCGCTGGGCGTCACTCAGCTCGCTGTGGCCGTCAACAAGATGGACCAGGTCAGATCCACCGCACATTAGTGACACACAGTTGGGATGACTTTCTTTTGCTAGCGCTGTTGACCACAAATATTGTGGTGTATCAGATACAAACAATATTATTCTCATAAAGTGGCAAAGTGGTGTTTCATTTTCACAAATACACATGAATCCTGGCTCCACGGGGACATGTAATTAAAAATCATCTGAAAGTAGTTTGGTACTTTTTAAAAATCTGATAATTTTTAATGAAAGTTGTAGAAGCTGAAAGTGCAGAGCATTAAGAACATGGGGGTTAAAATCGAGTCATCGAGAATTTGTATTGTTTTTAATCAGAGTTCATTAATCAGCACCACACAGTGTTTCTGTCAGGAGAGAAGGCAACCTTAGGGAACTATGTGCGTGTGATTTGTATTTTTGTGTTGTTTGTTTCCTACAATAACTGGCATATCGCTGACACATTTCCTTTTCAAAGCCGTGCTGAAGGGGAAACTTTCGCTCTGTGTACTTTTTCTTTTTCCTCTATGTGCGTGTATAAATCAGGTAAACTGGCAACAAGAGCGTTTCCAAGAAATCATCTCCAAACTTGGCCATTTCCTCAAGCAGGCGGGATTCAAGGTGAGTTGGCACTAACTCGCTCGACATCTTGACGTCTTACAATATTAAACCCTTCATCAGTGTCAGTGTATTAGCTGTTGTTTTATACAGAGGGCTCCAAAAGTCTGACTTATTTTGGCTAAGAGGAAGTATTTCCGACTTTAGGAATTTGAAACTGGTGTTTATCTGTTTCTGCAGGAGTCTGATGTTTTCTACATCCCCACCAGCGGCCTGTCAGGAGAAAACCTCGCCACCAGGAGTTCAGTTTCACAGCTCACCTCCTGGTACTCTGGTCCCAGCCTGCTGGAGCAGATTGGTAATGTACACTGGCATGCATCATCCTGCCCGAAGCGTTTACTCCCTTTTGACTGCATTTCTGCCATTTTTCATCATGGGTTTCTTGCAAATGTGTGAAGAAACAACACAAGAGTCACTCATAGGTTTTTGTGCATGTGCAAAGAAAATCTGCCAATAATTATTCCAACTCACGCAGATCTTTTGAGTATCAGTTATTTACCTTTTCAAATACAGTTTGCTACTCAAAACACAGATTTTCAATGAAACAACTCTTCTAAATGACTTACTGTAGCACAAAATGACTTGGATAACAAAGAAGAAATTAATTACAGTTTCTTCATAGTTTTACTTACACTCTATAGAGCACCGTCACTTCTATTAAAGTGCTGATCATCTGGACTCATGTCCAGTAAGATGACTATATAGTGTTATTCATCCAGTACCAGTGAAAATGATTCATCACCCCGGTCACCAGACCTCTCACGATATTCACTAGCCTTTCCTCTTTTTTTGTCTTCTGTGTTTTTCTTCTCCTCTAAAGATGCCCTCAAATCTCCTCAGAGATCTGTAGACAAACCTTTCAGACTGTGTGTCTCAGATGTGTTCAAAGGTAAAGTCAGCGATTTATACTTTCATACTGTGCAAGATTTTGTTCCTGTCCTATTTCATTTCTCTTTTTTAAATTAAAGAGGTTGCTGATGTTGTGTTCTCTCCTCTCAGACCAGGGTTCAGGCTTCTGTGTAACAGGGAAGATCGAGGCAGGTTACATTCAGACTGGGGACAGAATACTGGCTATGCCTCCTAATGAAACCTGCACTGTCAAAGGTACGCACTGGTGTGTCTTTGCTGCCATTGTGCTATTGTGGCTGACTTTGGTACTTCAAGCAAAAAAGACAACACACACTGCACAAAATCATAAAACATTTGAATTTGTTAAAAAAAAATTTTTAGTTTAAAGTAACTAAGGGCAAACAGCATTATAATGTGTCTCCACGGAGGACGCTAACCTAGGACTAAGCTATGCTAAAATAAAAGTCTCTTGTCCTGTCACTGTCAGATTAAAACACACCTGCATTTGAGTAATGGATGACTACTGAGTGAGTGGTAAACACTGCCATCCAGTGGAAACTAGTTTACTTACACTCTGTTTGCACTACAGGAATTACTCTACACGACGAGGCTCTGGACTGGGCTGCAGCAGGAGACCATGTCAGCCTGACAGTCACCGGCATGGACATCATCAAGATCAAGTAAACAAGTGACATATGACAAATGACAGTGTATTAATTAAAGGAAAAAACAACCTTCCACTGTGGTTCAGCTTTGGTCTTAGTCAGTTGTTGCACAGGATTGTATGGATGCTAGTCCAATTATAAATAAAGGCATACACCTTTACAAGACATCAGTAAATGCAGTAAAACCTGTTGTGCTCTCAATACCCCTTGCTGATGATGTGATCCGGTGTTTTCATTATGCCTAGATTTTATTTATGTGTTACATTTTCTGATACCTGCTTCCTTCCAGTGTGGGCTGTGTGTTCTGTGATCCTAAGGAGCCTATTCGAGTCTGTACTCGATTCAGAGCCCGAATCCTCCTCTTCAACATCGAGGTCCCCATCACACAAGGCTTCCCAGTAAGTGCAGGCAAACAGACTCTGACACTCGTACTACTGAGACCTTTTCATGATAACTGCGTGTACTCTACTTTCTGTTTTGTTGTATGTAAATGTTTATTAACTGTGATACTGTTTCTGTGTGTGCTCGGTGTAGATATTGTTGCATTACCAGACAGTCAGTGAGCCGGCCACCATTAGGAAACTGGTTAGCGTTCTACACAAGAGCAGCGGTGAAGTCCTCAAGAAGAAACCAAAGTGAGTTTATAAATACATACATCAATTCCCAAAGCACTGAAGCTGTGGCTGGGAACTGTGAAGCGTAGAATAAATTTACCTAAAACAACTTTAAATTGCTGACGTGCTGCTTTACAGTGCTTTATATCATCATGTGTAAAGTGCTGTAGCTTTCTCAGTGAAGCTGTCTTGCTTCAAAACATGACACCAGAGCGGCATCACCGCCATCAAACCATATAGAACAGCTGATTGTAATTTTCCAAGAAATGCTTCATATTACTCGTATTACTTACTCTATTAAATACAATACATAAGACAGAATCCGTTGTTTTTCCTGTAAAGGTGTTTGAGTAAGGGTATGAACGCCATTGTGGAGATCCAGACCCAGAGGCCGGTGTCATTAGAGCTGTACAAGGACTACAAGGAACTGGGCCGCTTCATGCTGCGATACGTAGGCTCCACCATTGCTGCTGGTGTTGTCACTGAGGTAAAGTGCAACTAACATTAGGCCCGAGTCAAAACAACATATAGATTGTGTGTTACTGCATAAAAAAATGAGTTGATGTTCTAAACTACTATCCTGTTCTGTATACTGTACATTTCTCTTCTACTCAAGCATTTAGGCCTGTTCAACCCTGTGGAAGAACTGACACTAGATGACACCAACTGTAGATTTGTTTTTTCCTTTCTTAGATAAAGTGTCCTTCGTAAGTTTCTTTTTATTTCTCCTCACCGCAGATCAAAGAATGAAGACCCATTTCCATCAACACAGAGCCGGTCAGGGCTTGCTCTGGAGACTGCATGCAGCCAGAGACAAAGTGCAATTCCTCAAAGAGATGTCACTCATGGACCCAGAGCATCACAACTATCCATCCATCACTCCATCCAATGCAGTAGCTGCTTCACCTGACCGCTCCCGGCAACACTGACTGCACAGATACCGACCATTTGGCGAGATGCCTGATATCCTGACACAGTGATGCTGAGCACCCAGCTACCCCCCGCTTCAAATTCACTTCAAACCATTCACCTGTCAGTAAAACCTTATTGCTCTCAAATCTCTTGTTTGATCAAGCCAAGTCAATAATACAATCAGACTCTGGAAGACGATGCTACCACGCTGAGATTTCCACAGTGGTTCATTTCACTGTTCTCTCCTCGAAGGAGCTATGGCTGGTCATGAATTCTGACTTAAAGATTTTGAAACCTGATGTAGATCAGCTGTGGTATTAAGATGACATTTGCTTTCTGCTGTATTTAAAGAGTGAAAGAACAAGTCCACATTTCTCCCTTACTGTATGTAAAACCTAATATGAGGAATGAGGATTCTGCATCCTGTTTACATCACAACTTTTATCCATAATAAGGCTCTTCTAATCAAAACTGCTGACCTGAAGTAACTAATTTTAAATTTAGACAGAAATGAAAGAATGTGGCGTTATGTCATGTGGGAGTTGAGGGCAAAATGTTTATTTTTACTTTTATTTTTTTACCATTAATATGTCTGCATCTCAAATTACATAGCTAACGGGACATGGTCTACAAAGACATTTAAATGTGTACTCTAATTAAGATAGAGTAGTTTGAGAACAAAAAAGGGAAACTTAAATTTCCACTTCCATTTGGAGAAAGAGACAGAATTCTCATTTATAGAGATAATTACTTGAAATGCTTCTGCAAAGGAGATGTTCAGTAAAGCAGCAAAATGCTTTTAGAAGGGCTTTTTTTTATTTTAATTTCTTACAAAAGAAAGACTCAGCTGAATGGAGGTGGGAGGTTGTCGATGGAGCTGTATTTCTGTTTCTCCATGTGTGAAAAAAGATGATGCAAAATGAACATGACATCAGTAATCTGTGGTTTTGACTTTTGATTTCAGTAGTTTGAAGTGTCCACTCTGAAAATCCTTTTAAAAGCTTGGTGACGGGTTTAAACTGGGGCTTTCAATGTTGAAAATACGCATCTGAAAGTACGTAGGAAGCGCGAGAATCAAGACGTGATCGTTTTCCCGTCAAGTTTGACAGTGACACAGCTGGGGTTGCTCCCACTGGAGTGGAAAGCACCACAAAAACCAAGGAAATTTTTTCTTAGTTAAAGTTGTGTGAGAAAGATGGGAAAGATCAGAGGAGATTGGGGTTTAATGTACAGCGAAAGTAAATGGATCTCAGGATAGACGCTGTAAGCCTTTATTGGACAGCACAGACATTAAATGAACAAAGTAGTAAAGAGGGGTAAAAATACATAAAGTCAGATACAGATGTGTACCATGACAGATAATGTGTTTGCGATTGTGAGAGTTTCCTGGATGCGGCCTTTTCTCAGATAACACTTTGGTGGCTGTCAGCTATAAAAATGTTTGACAAAGGTGCTGTGAGATGAAGTGTCTGATTAACAGTGAGCAACTTCTTTAGTACCTGTATGCAAACACAGAAAAGTGTGTGTGCATGAAAGTTGGCCATAGGTTTATTATGCAGGGAATGAAAAAAAAAAAAATAGGTAAATGCATATACATACAAATATAAATACATTAATCCTGCAATATGTACAGACTTGGTTAGTCTGTTAATCTTTTTTTTAAACTGTCTCATCTTGATTTAACTTAGTTCTATAGTTACGGTGTTGTTTTTCTGTGTTACGTGATTTGACAGGGTTCGTGACTTGATGCACCAAGCAATTCAAGCCCTGACTTATCTTGTGGTTCCGTTATCTCTGATACGATGCTGCTTATTAATATTCATCTTAATATGACTCACTTGTACAACATGCTGCCTAAACTGCTATCAGTCACAAACACCGCAAAAAAGTGTATGTGGTGCAGAGGCGAAGGTCTCAGAAATCATTGACGATATCTTCCATTTCTCATGATGAAGAATTTCCACCATACAGACAGATGTGTGTAGGTCACACAGCTGCCACAGGATGGCAGTGTTCAGTAGACATGACAGTTCAGCACACACTCCGGTCCTTCACAACACAGTTGGACACTTCCACAGACATGTACAACTCTGAGTCTGTGTCTGTGTCTGTCACTGTCACCTTGAAATACATTTGAAAAGCAAAGCCTGAAACTCTTTTCGTCTACAGACCTCTGAGAGGCCTTAAACGGATCCAGCAGAGCCAAGAGGAAGATGAAAATAACAACTGTTGATACTGTAAGTCTGGCAGCCTGTACCATAATGAATGATGAATCACTTTCTCTGTAAATGGTTGAGTAATGCTGTGGCTTCATAGTCAGAAGCCGTACTTTCTGAATCAGTACTTTCTAAAACTGACACACAGTTGTCACCCTTGTGTACACACACAAAAAAAAAAAAAAAAATGCTTCAGGACCATAAACCTTTCAGTATGTCTCATGGAGAACTGTGTGTAACTTACTGTTGAGTTCTCACGATACAGAAAGGTGAGCACTTGCCTTGCCCTTCCACTGTGGCCTTGCATGTCTTTGCGCTAACAGGATTGCATAACATAAAATATATAAAAGTGAGCCCTGTGATGTCCATTGGTGGGATATAGGCTCCAGCCCCCCTTGGGGCCATTACAAGGTTTAATCTTTAACATTTAAATAGGAAAAAAGCATTTAGGGAGAGAGGCCTGCTGCCACTGAAAAGGCCTGATACCTTTGGTTGAAATCTCACCTCAAGGTCCATTTAGTAGCTGCTATGGAGCTTTGATTACATCACATGATCATCAGGCGATGGTGTTTGCCCAGTTTTCACGGAACTGTAGATTTAGACATTTCTTTCCTGAGCACCTCTCTTCTACTTCTGTCTCCATGAAGTGTATTTCCACGTCCATTAGTATCCTGCTTTTGACACTTATCCTGTTTTTTGATGATTCGGGATATGCCGTTTACATGAGACGTGAAAAATATGGGTTTCACATCCTTGTATACATTATAACAGTACCCAGATTTCTGATTGTGTCCCATCTCAGCCATGAGATGGTTCAGAAACCTGCAAGGTGTTTACAGTATAGGCAGTTTACAGTATGAGGTCAAGTTTCTGAAAGCAGGATAAACTTTTAACATGAGCAAACCATAACCAGGATACTCAGTGTCAACAATTAATATGAAGCTTAGTTTTTATGCCAACATGCAAGTTACACCTGGCAGTACTGGGCACAATGAAAAAAGAAATCCTGCCAAAAATGACTAAAAAAATACTTTTGAAATTCTTAAACCACTTTATTTTATGGATCATAGCTTTCAAAACAAGTGGTCATACCTGTACCTTAACCCCCCCCCCCCTTCAGTTCTGATTTTCACAATGCACTGACAGCTGTGATAGTGGTAACATGACTGACCAGTGTTGTGCTCTGGGAGAAGCAGTGTCTTTTATTGTGAAATGTGCAGTGGGAGGATCAGTGCAAGGCCAGATTCTGTGTCCAGGTTCCCCTCTCTTTGCAGTTGGATTCATGCGGTTTGAGACGCTGTCTGCTCCAGCCTGCTGTCACCTTACTCTCGGTTAGTTGTGTGTGTTTGGAAGCAGATTAGCTGACAGTCATGGCGAAAGCCTCGGGGCAGCGCTCGTACCTGGTTCTGGAGAACTACATCGGAGGGAAATTCGTCCCCTGCCGGAACCACATCGACTCCTCCGAACCGTCCACCGGAGAGGTCTACTGCAAAGTACCTGACAGCGGCAAAGAGGAGGTGGGACATCCTCAGAAATTGATATTTTTACTTTATTTACATTATGCACTATGCATTTGGTGCTTCCTCAGGAGTGCATAGAACTTATAGGCTAGGCTACTGTCCCTTGCTGAAATTATACAATATTTGTAGTTATTTGTCCTGTGTTTGGCATATGTTGTAATCTGAGATCATTTTAAATCTAGCATGACTGGACTCCCTTGTGAAGCTGTTTTTGAGTTAATATTTTTCATGTTGTGTTTCTAATTTTTTGTCCACTCCTTTAAATAACCACCATAAACATAAAGATTTATAATCACATTGTGTTGGATGGCATTTTATTGCAAGCCCTTGGGTGAAGTAGTACTTGCAATGGTAAAAAGGAAATTAGCATGGCAATTCATTTCTATGTGCTACATATTCTTGTTGAATATAAGGTAGGTGAAGGTTAGTTCAGATTAGAAACACAGTTTCAGAGGGAAGCACCTTTGCTCTTTGCAGAGTCAACAGTCTAGTAATGATTAAACATATTAAACACACTCCATAAACGTTCATATTTTGTACTCAACAGTGGTAAGATTATAGAGAGTAAACATGTAATAATCAGCATTACTGTAGTACTAAGTGAAATCAAAGTTTTCAGCCAATGTGATGCACACACACACACACACACACACACACACAGAGGAGGTCCTAAGAGGTGAAAGTATCCAGTAGGTCTATATCACAAGAAAGCAGCATTTTTCTTTCTCTGCCCTTTAATCCTAAAGTTTATCTTGAGGCCCTTTGGTGTATGTGACCCCCAAATTGTGAACTGCTTGCGCAGTGTGGTGTAACACACTCCATCCTTTAACACAATCTGAAAGTCCCACAGAACAGCATGCTTATCTCCCTGTGCATGACTTCCTGCAGGTGGATGCAGCGGTGGCAGCAGCTAAAGAGGCCTTCCCCGACTGGTCCGCCCGCAGCCCACAGCAGCGAGCGCAGATCCTCAACAAGCTGGCCGACCTGATCGAAGCCCACCTGGAGGAGTTTGCCCAAGCTGAGTCCAGAGACCAAGGTGTTTTATAATACACGTGATACACATGATACACTTCTTGGATCAAACCAAGAGTCAGTCAGATTAATCAGTCATGTGGGATTAAGTAAGTGGGTCAAAACTGGTCTGTTTTCAGTATAAACAAGGTGGTTACTTATCTTAAGCACGACTGGATGCCCGAACCCTTGCAGCTGATATCATGTTGCGTCTATATTGTAAAACCAAATAATGTAGTAGGCCTTTTGGTGACACAAGATTGAAGGTCAAGAGGTCATGAGCAACAGTGGGAGTTATTCTGTACTTTGGGGACATTTGATTTTTGGGGATATTTTGTCATGGACGCAAAGTGTGGTTGAAAGGCACATTCAGACCCGATGATAGTTATAGAATAACAAAAAGTGTTTGCTCAGTGTTTCAACAAACACCATTGGTGCATAGTTTATCTGTTATGTTGGTGTTTTTCTTTCCAGTAATGTGTAAACAAGTGCTGTGTTATCCCCTGCTGTTCATCACTTAAACCTCCTTGGTGTAAATTACAGGTAAAACAGTAACATTTGCACGGACTGTGGACATTCCCCGATCGGCGTACAACTTCCGCTTCTTTGCGTCATCGGTGCTCCACCACACCACCGACTGCAGCCAGATGGACCACATGGGCTGCCTCAACTACACCATCCGCTGTCCTGTGGGAGTGGGTGAGCACTCAGTGTGTTTACATTACGACCTGCAAATGTTACATTTGTGTTTTTTGTGTTTTTAAATTGTGTTGTGGTGTGTGCAGCCGGTCTGATCAGCCCCTGGAATCTCCCCCTGTACCTGCTGACATGGAAGATAGCGCCAGCAATCGCTACGGGAAACACGGTGGTGGCCAAACCCAGCGAGATGACCTCCGTGACAGCTTGGATGATGTGCAAGTTGATGCAGCAGGCTGGTAGGACCACAGCACCCACAATGCAATAGCAATGGATGCACATATGCAGAAGTTAGAGCGATTCTCTCATTCATTACTGCACGTAAACATAATGTGAAGATCTTCACATATAATTTCTGCACACTGTCAAAACTCACTTTAAAGTATTTCTATCAAAAAACTTTTACTTGTACTTTCTATACCTTTATGAAAAATGAACAATAATAAATGAGTGATGGATACATTAATGGCCGTCTCTGTCTGCCTCTGCAGGTGTTCCTCCAGGAGTTGTCAACATCGTGTTTGGCACTGGTCCGAGAGCAGGTGACGCCCTCGTTGGCCATCCTGACATCCCATTGGTCTCCTTCACTGGCTCCACAGCAACTGCCCAGCGCATCACAGAACGGAGCGCCCCCTACTGTAAGAAGCTCTCACTGGAACTGGGAGGTAAAAACCCTGCCATTATTTTTGCTGATGCAGACCTGGACCAGTGCATCGAGACCACGGTTCGCTCCAGCTTCTCCAATCAGGTGAGAAAAGAGTGTTTCTTAGTGTTACATTACTATGTGGCTTATTCCTCTGCCTTTAGCTTATAATTACCTTTAATGTTGCTATAATTAAAAAAAAAAAGTGGTTCGGTTTAATTTGACTGAAATTTTTTTCAACTAAGAGTGACAAAATAATAACTCCATTTAGTAACAGATCTTTCAGCTGCATCAATCTCATGGTCTTCAGGTGAATTTTTGCCCAGATGTAGTTGCCAGTTGAAGTTTGCTCAGTCAGTTAACAGGTACTTCAGGTAAAATCGCCTGAAGTTTTCTAAGCTAAGCTAACCGGCTGCTGGTGGTAGCTTCATATTTATCATACAGACAAAAAGTGGAATCATTTCTCTCATCTAACTCTGTTAGAAAACCAATAAACGTATTTCACAAAATGTCAAACTTTTCCATTAAGAGTCTAACTGGGTGGGTCCTAATAGGTCCCGCTTGATTTCCTCATCTTGAGTCTCTGTCCTGAGAGTGGATTTGTCAAAAGCTAGTTCTCTACACTTTATTTAAGTTTTGCGCTTATTCTGTATGTGTCATGTTTGTGACATGATTAATGACTTTCAACACACAGGAAACAAAGAAACAAAAGGACAGCAGCGCATATTCAAATCTGTCCAAAGTCTTTATCTGTTTTCTCAAACTTAAATAAGCACTTTTTAAGCAAAATTGTTTTATGAGAGTGCTACATGAATAAATATTGTTTTTATTCTAATTACTAATGTCAGTAAAATGAAGGCTATTATCCGTATGAACTCTTATGTCTGTATGTGATGAGGCTGCAGTGGCACCATTTGTCCACACGGGGGAGATCAAAGCCCATCTTATCATGAGTCAAATACACGGAAACAATGTCGTGATCCATCAGCATGAACATCTTCTCTCCGTGTTTTCTGCTTTCAGGGAGAAATCTGTTTGTGCACCAGTAGGATTTATGTAGAGAGGAGTATCTACTCTGAGTTCCTGGAAAGGTTTGTGGCTGCAACTAGGAAGTGGAAGACCGGTGTGCCTTCTGACCCCAGCAACAACAACGGAGCTCTCATCAGCAAAGAGCACCTGGAAAAGGTGGTTATATACGTGTAATGTGTGAGGTGCTGTGAAAGAACAGTTTTCCGTTTGAAAAGACATGTTTTCAATACTCATATCCTCTAAGTTGATCCCTCTTTGTCTTGATTCCCAGGTTCGAAGCTTCGTAGCACTCGCCAAATCTGAAGGTGGCATCGTCCACTGTGGTGAGGGGGTTGAGCAGCTGGACCTGCCTGAGCTAAACAGCTCCGGCTACTTCATGCCGGCCACCGTCATCTCGGGCATATCTGACAGCTCTCGTGTCATGCAGGAGGAGATCTTCGGCCCCGTCACCTGCGTCAGCCCCTTCGACACAGAGGATGAAGCCGTTGCCAAAGGTAACGGCGTGCGTTACGGTCTTGCGGCCACCGTGTGGTCCAGAGACGTGGGGAAGATTCACCGGGTGGCCAAGCGATTACAGGCGGGTTTAGTTTGGACCAACTGCTGGCTGGTGAGAGATTTGAACCTGCCCTTCGGAGGGATGAAGAACTCTGGTGTGGGGAGGGAAGGGGGGAAGGATTCCTACCACTTCTTCACAGAGGTGAAGAGTATCACGATCAAACACTAAGGAAAGGGAGGAAGCTGGCAACAGAGGCAGGTATTGATTGGAGGAACATTTTCTCTCTGAGGCAGGTACAGGGATGTTTTTGCAGTTAATCATGACATTCATCAGACTATGTCAGCAACTCTTAGGAATTTCAGGAACAGATTTCCTCTCACGCTCTCACGGATTGTTGAAGCTTGTAATTAGGTCACATTTGTAGAATACAAAAGTCAGAGAAAGTCACATTGCAACAATACAGACGATTAGCAGAGATCCAAAAGGAATGTTTAGTGAGGAGCAAATATATTACTGGGTAAAACATTAGAAAATTGCACCTCTATCATTTGTTCTTTGCTGAATATTTTGTACCACAATCCTCTATTTCTGAGCAGATGAAATGCTTGGAGTAGTTTTTGGTTTCAAAATGAGAAAAAGTACAAACCAGACAAGGTTAAACCGGATCAAGTGAAAGCTTATATCCTGCCCATTTCAACTGAAGAAGTCCAAAGCACGATTTATGACTTTAAAGAACAGAAACTTAATCCAACATCCTTTCAAAGTTTATACAGCAGGTTTGTGTCCTACATGGCAGTTCAGGAAGTGACAGTCATTCTGAAAGAAAGTAAAACGGTTATAATATTAATAGAAAAGTCAAAAGGTTTCTTGTGAAGCAGGTTAACAAAAAGAGAGTTATGATGTGTGTCGCAGGCTAACCTAACCCAAGAACAAAATAATTGTAGCTGAGTTTCATCAGAACAAAACATGTAATAAGTGTTTTGTAACACATACATGTGTTGCCCCAAATTAAAATACCCTACATGAATCACCCATGTGTTTTTGTTTACTCTTGAAGTCTGGGTTATGTCACTCTCGTCTGCGGAATGCAGTAACTCCTGATGTTGTACTGACACAATGTCAGTACGTAAAAGATAGATGTCAAATTCTGTGAGAAGAAAAGAGGTCTGCTGACAGATCACTGTTCACTTTGAAAGTGAAGAAGTCAACGTTTCACATGTTTATCAATACACTTTGTACTATTCATGTGTCATGATCCTTTACGCCTTAATCTGTTATAGATATAGATTTTTTATTTTTTTTTTTACATCACACAAACTTTACAGTATGTACTCAAAAGTAACTGTTTTACATTGAGGTTTTTTTTTGTTGTTTTTGTTTTTTAAATGTCTGACCTGCTGACGTAAGAAAGGTGACTAAATGTCAAACTGTCCCGTCTTGGTGGTTGGACGACATGTTTGAAGAGAGAAATGGGAGTGAGAGAAAGCCGATTGAACTGTATGACCGTCTGAAACACCTGCCATGAAAACACAGTGATGGAATGAAGATGCTCACATTGATTAAAGATAACATGCTGCTGTTTTGCAGCACGCTAACTTGTGCAGTACAGTACAGCTGAGCCTTTTTGCAGGTTTTTTTGGTTGTAAAGCAAAGTGTTAGACAAATTTTACATTTTGACATGATGAGCTGGATAAAAACTTAAGGGATCCGTCATTCCAATTTATGGATGATTAATGCACCGAATTGGAACGACAATCCGTCAACAGCTGTGCATTTCACAGATAACCGCAAATTTCAACATGTGGCACTAGTGTGACAAGTGAGGTCCATCAAATTCATCAGGACTCATTGGCCTCGAACCACATCTGTCTGTGCAGCGTTTTGAGTTAATTCATCCAGTAGTTGTTGAGATATTTCACTGGATAAGTGAAGTTTTTTACCCACTGGTGGCACTAAAGGGAAAAGTGATGGGGATTGTCAATCTCAGCAGGGTTCATCCTCTGGCACCCATGAATGTCTGGACTTCATGGCAAATCATATAATATTTCTTGAGATATTTCAGCCTGGACCAAAGTGGAGGACTGACCGACGGGCCGATGGACGAACCGACACTGCCGTTCACAAACTGATGCACATCCCAAAGCTACAACTCTTTCAAAAGTAAATTTATTAAAAAGTAAACTTAAGTGACTTGGCACCCAGCAGTTGTTGAATGCTGAAATAATCTAAACCTTTTTAAAATTAAATGATTCCACGTTAGTCATCCTCAGCAGCTTGCTTCATCTTCTCCTGACCCTGCTTTTCTTGCAGTTTTCTGCAGACTAACCCCCTCCACTCTTTGCTCCCCTATTAAACATGTCTCCTCTCCGTGCTAAACATCTGATCATGACTTAATGCAGTGCGAGATGAGACTGATGTGGGCGGTGGATCATGCATGCAGATGAGCATGTGCACTCTGCCTCATCTGGGCCTTCGTGCCAGTTTGGGGAAAGGAGGGTACACGTGGGAAGTGCCCTATCCGTTCAGTGAGTGTGTAAAATCACGTCCCCCGTTGAGCTGTACTTTAGGCGACATTTACCACAGAGCCAGTGTGTGCGTCCCACCCTCTATGTTTTGGCTAGGGAATGGGTATTGTGCTGCGTCAAGCTGCGTGATTGCATACACACACACACACACGCGCACTCCTGTGCCTTCCTCCAACTTAGCGTGTGATGAAATGGATACCACCCAAAAGTCAGGTTAGGAGGTCTGAAGAGACGTGTTGTGTGGCACCAACACGCACACACACACGCACACCAAATCATAATCTTTGAAACAGAGTGGGAACAAAGTAAGTCAGCAATTATTTCATTTTCCTCCGTTTCCGCCCTTTTTCTTGACTTATCTTTCATCTCCCCCTCTCTCCCCCTTTTGTGGATGTTTCATTGAGAAGGAAAAGGCTCATTGAAGCAGGTCTCACCCTGCTGTACGTGACTCTGAGGACACTGCCGGTGGCTTCAGCCAAACCAAGCATTTAACTTTCACCTCACTTATCGGGCACATGGAGGAATTAAAATAGAGCATCCTTTCTTTTTGTATCCATTAGGAAGCTGGAATGTATAAAGATGTGTTTTCATGCTGGCTGCAGGGATGTGATAGGCCTGCTGCAGAGGGTGTTCTCATTGATATGTATTTGGAGAGAACAGTCATAGCCAACGGTCCTTTTCTCTCTTCTATTGGCTAAAACCCAGTGCAGTAAGACTGTGAAATATTATCCTTTTATATGTTTTAATTATAAACACGAACAGGAACATTTGACTGTCTGTTTTTAAAGGGGTTAAAGTGTAAGTATGAGAGCAATATATAGAGACAGATAAGAGGAAGAGAGAAAAACAGACGCACGAACAAGGTCCAATCCTGACTTGACATGGAATCATTGTTTCCTTGTGCCCCAGATTCTGCAGATTGATAGCTTTGTTTACGTTCTTGGCTTGACAGTTATTGCTTGACTTGCAATGACATCTGAAATCAGTTCATATCACAGGCTGTGACCTTGTTCATTGAGTCATTAAAAAAAAAGTATTCTATGAAACACTAAGGACAAAACCAGCAATCAATGGTTTCCAGTCTTATCTCCCGTCTGTGGCATTTGTCTTCTTTTTTTTTTTTTTTCTTCTCCTCTTATCCTCCTCTCTTTCTCTTTGAATGTCATGTGTCACACACGGTAAGCTTGTGCTTTCTCACCACTTGCCTTTTCCCTCTCTGACTTCACTTTTTTTTTTACCCTGTCTCTCAAGGCCTTCTGTCACGTTTGGGTTCAGGGAATTTTCCACAGCGTGCAGCCTGGGTTTTGCGGTAGATAAGCCCTGAGATGAAGCTGAGCCCTGAGAAAATGCTGCAGTTCAAGCAGGTTAAGCAAACTCAGCCAAGAAAACCCCATCTCTACTGAGTGTGTTTGGAGGGTGAGAGAGAGAGTTACTTGGCTACAGAGGGCCAAATGTTTGTGGTCTCTACTAGGTGCAGTGTCTGAAATGACAGCAAAAAGCTGGAGCCACACACAGTACCTAAAAAAAACAACAAAAAAACATAACAAGAACATGGGTGAGAAGATGAGTAGTAATTATTCAGGTACAACATCCAACACTTCTTAAATTACCATTTTTTATAAGAAAGGAATGTGCTTTGCCTTTCATTTGATTAGAGAAGTTGCATTGATTGCAGTCTGAGGGAAACACTATGTGATTCAGTCACATAGTGTTTCCTGCAGAAACCTTAAGGAAAAGTCAACACAATATTTTGTTTCTCTTGTTATACAGCAACAGGGACATGTTTTATTTAATCAATGGCTTTGCTTTGGGCAAACATTTAAATATAATTAAAAAAAAATAAAGTAGACATATGTGGGATCAACTAAATACATCTGGCGATGCAACTTTTTAATGATATGTGATTAAATCATGAATTAATGTGCAACATTAGATCCCAAATTTGGGGCTATAAGGACCTTATGCAATACAGTTCAAAGTATTGATATAGTATATGTAGTATAGTATAATATATGATTGACACACCTTTAAAAGAAGTTGCAGTTGTACATGCACCCCTGTGGATGGATATTTCCTGCATTAGCTTCTTATTCATCCACTTGGCAGGACCAACCGTTAAAAACAAAACACAGACATACTATCACCTTATAAAGGTGAATGTGTCAGTTGCTAATACAGAGCCACATTAGCATTCATTTGGCATTGTGATTCTAGCCACCTGGTGAGTAAGTCAAGTATTCACTCTTTTAACTCTGTCTTGGTTTCCACCTGCACCTCAGAGAAATACCTGGCTCTTTAGCTGCTCAATGTTATACTGTGAGCAAGAGCTAGTAGCTAACTGCGCAGGTAGTGTATAGTGTTTGTTGTTGAGGTTTGTTACAGCTTGTCAACTGAAGCTGCTGTGACTGGGAACGATGCTGATAAGAGTGGTTAGACTGAACGCAAATGGTGATGTTTCAAGGTTTTAAACCAAAACAATGAGGTGAAAGATGCTATTATTGGCATTACTGTACCACCTTATGCATCACACATAATCATTTTTCAAAACTAGAATTATTTAAAAATGAAAATATTTTATTGCATGGTAAGACAGAGATACCGACTTGCTTCAGCTACAAGCAGGGTCTAAAATTCACTTTGCAACTCACCGGCCAAGGTGGCTGGAAGATGAAAAAAATTCACTGGCCAAGCATATTTTTACGAGCCAAAGTGTGTGTGTGTGTGTGTGTGTGTGTGTGTGTGTGTGTGTGTGTGTGTGTGTGTGGGGGCTGTCAAACTCTGACAAAGTAGGACAGGAGCAGAGCACTCATAAATCAAAATGCAGTAGAGACTCTCAGGATAGTGTTTTATTACACGAATATGTTGGTGCAAACTTTTACCTGGCAGTGTGGTGGATAGCCTTCCGATATTTACTCGCCAAACTGAGAATCTAACCGCTTTTGGCGTTCGCTGTGAGTGATTTTCGGACCCTGGCTACAAGCCATCACCAACTGCAACTCAATATGACTTGAAATAAGTGCTGTTTTTTGTGTGTTGTCTTCAATTCCAGTAATAAGCTTATCTAGTGAAGTTGCACACTTATTTTATTCATTTCACTTTGCTTTGGAGTCGTGAGCTAATTTTGTTAGTGATAAGTTTTTGTCATCCTAATTTAACATTTTGACTTACAGGCTAAATTGGTACTGGACAACATTGCCTAGCTGTAGTTGCCAGAACATGGTGTCCTAGATCTATTCTTCCTGACGAACTGAGTGAATGATGCGTTTATCCTGATTATATATCAATTACAGCATTACGCTTCACGCCATCTGGACTGTGTATTTGTATACCAATACTGTAATAGAAACCAAACTCCCTTTTTACCTTGGGGCAGACCTTCACAGTGTAGTCACCCATATTGTGAAACTACATCACAGGACACAGTGGGCTTTTTCCAACTGACCTAATGAAATTAGACCACTTTGTTATTTTTAGCTTAGGTACTACCAGGACTATTTTTCAGCATTCAGTAACTACACTGGCAAGTTTGACAGTGCATGTATGCCAAAGACTCATGGGAAGCCCCTTGAACAGCTAAAAAAGTAGTAGGTCAGGACTTTGGCTCTTTTTACTTCCACACAACAAACAATTAAAAAGGGAGACAGTCGATCCTGTATATTCTGTGCCAAACAGTAAAGAGCAAAGGTATGATGATATTATTTGGTGTAAAATGGAGCACAGTGCAAAAATAGTTTGAATTGCTCAAAAGGTTTTTGTTGCAAGTGTGATATCGCATTTGAAATGGTGCCAAACCACCCTTTTACTCCTGATGGCAAAGTGACATTGAGATAAGAAAATGTTTTATTATAGACAGGATGACGGGTGAGGAGTGAAGTAGGTGGAAGGTGCAGGATTGTACCTGAAAATCCACATTACAATTTAAAAGGAACGATTACGGCAGATTTGGGCTTCACAAAAACATTTGAAAGATTAGCAGGAGATCAAAAGAACATTACTGATCCAGGCAGTTGCAGATTTAAAAATGTGTTGCCTATTGTCTAAATATGGCCATAGAATCCTAAGGCAGCAATGATTCATGCTTGAATAAATAGTTCCTCTATCTTGAAGTGGTTCCCCGCTCATTATCTTTCTAG
Organism: Seriola dumerili; assembly: GCF_002260705.1. NCBI lineage: Eukaryota > Metazoa > Chordata > Actinopteri > Carangiformes > Carangidae > Seriola > Seriola dumerili. Next base: position 11,200,006 of record NW_019174280.1, read on the forward strand.
TATTTTGCCGTTGGGAATCCTCCACACCCATTTAGGAAGAGCTAGTTAGTAGCTCATTCTCTCAGTACCATAATACAGGAACAAGTGCAGGAAGCTCTGAAGAGATTAAACTGAGCTGTGGTGCAGTTTAGGCATGCTATCACATCCACCTTTGTCATCAAAACTAATGAACTGCTGAGGAAGAATGACCTTCTCATAGTCTCTGCATTGAGCACAGGCTGTCCATCTGCAGCACTGTTTGCTAATTTCCAGTGCAGAGGATGTGTACGTTTGCATAGCAGCGTGTATCTAATGCAGACACAAGAGGACACAAAAGCTTGGGTCAAACCCCAGCAGAGTAAACAATATAGAGAAACCAGGTCAGCATGGAAATATTAGATGTTTACACAAGGGTGTTCGTAGATACAAAGCTCAGTCTGAAATACTAGAAGAGTCCAGAAAAGAAGGAATACAAAAAAAGTTGATAAAATCTTGAAAATCCTTCACTGACTAACAGTAAATTGACTGCTGTTGCATTGGGATTGAATGTATGTGTGTATGCATATATGCATGTGTGAGCAAGGTCATAGAAATGTATGTATTTGCAATGAGCGAGAAAGGGTGGTTATTGAATATTTGTGGCATATAAATGTGTTGCGAGACATCCTTCAAATCAGAATCTCTGCTGAAGTACCCTTAAGCAAAACTCTGAGTCCCAACCAGTTGTCCTTTAGATGCCCTGCTGATTTCTCTATTGGGACCAAATTTACGTGACATTTTGAAGAAAGAATCCTGAGGCCTTTGTCAGAGTTGTTCAGGTTGTCATGTCAACATCAACATGTTTGCTCAATGTTTGTTCATGTACGCAGCTCTCCAGCTGAAGGACAGTGGTACAAGTAGGCAGCAGAGTAAGAGGTCATGAGTGTTGTGGGCCAACGTTCCTGATGCGACCTCTCCTCTGGTTACCTAAGAGCTCTCATCTGACACCAGGGAACAAAATACTGAACATGTTGTCACTTATATGTAGGCTGTCATGCAGGTAATCACTCATCTGGAGTGAAAATATGTGAGTGTGTGTGCTCAGTGTGGGACGATTTGCCCTAGATTACTTATGTGCAATATTTGACATGATGAGGACTGTCTTTTACACAAACCCATACCTTGGCCTTCTTACACCCTGCATTTTTATGTTGTAAGTAACCTTTTCTGTGTGGTATGATAGTTTGATGCTTTTGGAACTTTTCATGAATGGCTCATATGTAGACAGGCTGGAGGAGGTGGAAGACATGACTTCTCAAAGCCCTTTGAATCCTGAAAATGTGTCACAGACAAAATACCCTTAACTGGGTACCATCTTTGTTAGTTCAAACATATGTCAGCCAAATATAAAAGAACATTCACTCTCTTTCAGTCTCTCCATATTCAGCATCTCTTATCTCTGCATTTCAAATATAGCTGGATCTATTCAGTGCGAAGACCATGGCCCTGGGTGGCCACTTGGCCTGGATTTTGAGCCTTAATTAAAGACTTTGAATGGAAGCAGACAGCTGACCTTTCAGGTGTGTATATTTGGAGGTCCTTTCAGTAGGAGTCACTTAATATCCAAAGGGGAGCAGATGCATGACACAAGAGTTGCTGGTTAATAAAGATAATAAGATTTTTTTTTTTAAATGAACTAAGAGATTTTTAGATCTTTGCAAAAATAAGCGTGTAACAATCCTTCATTATGCTTCAAGCACAAATCTGGCGACAGTTAGCCAGCTGCACAAGCTCTATAACCAGAGATGAACACATATCTAAATGAAGATGGATTGCATCACACAAACTAGTTCTTATGTAGAGATTTGTTGTCACTAATTATTTACACCTAACTGCCATGTGTAAAATGCTGCATAGCTAGCTTACCTAGCTAAATGTCAGAAATAACGATAATGTTAACTTGCTAAATGGCCCTTCTGTTTGATAATGGTGTAAATTCAATTTCACAAAAAGCAACACAAAATTACATTATGCCAATAACATGACAAAGCTATGACCAAATACCATTGGTTAGGTTAGACTAGCATTTAGTGGGATATTTCCCTTGCATGCTAAATTACATTAATACTATTAACTATAAAACACACAGATTTCTCCATGTATTCAAATGTGTATGAACAGTGTTGGGCAAGTTACTTGAAAATGCTGATCAACTGGTAATTAGTCACTGAAAACTAGGCCTATATAACCAGTTACTAAGCAGCAAAAGAAATGTGTTACATGAATAGAAATACAGGACAGTGAAGAAGGCAGCCATACAATTACTGACTGTTTATAGCTAGCTTAGCCACGATGACTAGTGATGCTAGCTTGTGATGCCATATAACGTGCAGTTGATTGCTTTTGGTTAGATATCATTAGCAACAGATTTACACATCATTAACACTTAACTAGCTAAGACAATTAAATTAGTTAGTACCAACTATTAATTTACTCACAAACTTTGTGATGGGTTTACAAGTCCTGTCAAACCAACATTTTTCATATCAGCCAGGAAAACACAAGACTGCAGGCAGCACACACAAAACATTTCTTGACCAGAAAAGACACTCAGCCGTACAAGGTCCTCTCTGCTGCATACCGATGAATATATTATTCAAATTTTGTACAATAGATTCTTTAAAAATATACCTCATGGCATTGGTGTCTCACTGGAAAAAGACTCACGAAGCTTGATTTCATTTTCCACGCACAGGGGGAAGGATGACACCAAGTCCTCCCCTGAATGGAGAAATAACGAAGCCAACATGTCATGGTAGAACATTGTACCGGGCCTGTCGCCTCCAGCATGGCTGCCTCACAAAGGCCATCAGAGCTCCGCTGAGACTGCACAGAGCCGAGGCCTGTCTGTCAGTGTGTGGGTGGATGAGTGTGTGCATAAAGCAGGGAGGAGAGAGAGACAGGGAGCGAGGGAGAGTTGAAGACTTAATGCTGACTGGTCACTTCCAGGCTGTAGGACCAGATGGCCCAGTTTGGCCTCTGATTCCTCAGGCCATTGTCCAGGTGAGCATTTGTCTGCACACACACACAAACTCACACATACACAAAACTGTGCTTATATATATGAGTATACCAAACTTTGTCTCCCAGCCAATGTGTTATTTTTCAGTTTCACCCTGAAAAACATTCTCTCAATCTTTTTGTAGTTTAAAGCCTGAGCCTTTTCCCAATCCTCCCACTGTTCAGTTTATATGCCTATAAAAATATGATAGGAGATTAGAAAAATGATGGAAAAAGAAACTTTGAGAAAGCTATATGTATATATGGTGTGTGTAAACAGATGGCAACAGAATGACAAAGCACATATGAAGCTGAAATTTGATGGCCCTATATGAGGATTATATCTGACACAAGATAAAGATGTAGAAATCTACAGCTTTTGGTCACATCTTACTTTAACCCTGCTATTTAGCATTTATAAGTATATAAACAATGCATTTTTATATCACACTATAATATAGTTAAATGCTGATATGATGGCATTTTAAAGTGTTTAATAATGCATTGTCCACAATTCTAACTTCATCTATGAAGCATCCATAAAGAGTTAAGGAATGATTGATAACACAGTATCACATAACTTACTGTAATCCTATTTAATATCAAACGCACACATGAGAAAATCCATTCAGAGTTTTTTTTTAAACATATTAATTAACTGTAAGTTCAAATAATATATGTATTTATTTATTTTTATTGTTTTGTTCTGAATAGGGGGATTAAAGTGAAAGTGCTACCCACTGTCTTCATCAATCCCACCCACCTACATCTGTTCTCTGTCTCTATGCCCATCTCATATACAGTAGGTGTTATCTCCCTGTTTCCCTTCCCTTCCTCTGCTTCTTTCATCCTGCCTCTGAACGTTCATCTGTCTCTTCACCCCACTCATCTTTTGTTTTTGAGGCTTGTACCCTTTCCTGACATTCTATTGGTTAGCTGGTGACACACCACCTCTGGGAAAACAGCCAGAAAAGATCAAACACACACCTAACTACACAAAAAGGGACTGACCCTTACTGGCACATGGCAAAAAAGGCGCCAGTGACCTTGCCGCCTGTTTACATTTGTTTCCCGTCTTTGACCGACAGTAGAACCAGGGCTCTGTCTGACAACATTGATCCCTTGTCAAATAAGTAACAATGGAACATAAACACATGGAAATTCCTAACATAACTCAAGTTTTTAATTATCCAAGCAGTAAATTATTACCTATCAGTTTTCTTTTATTCATTTACCCTTCCCTCTAATATTGTGTTCATCCCATAACTTAAATTGTAGGCCACATAATTTCTTAACACACCTAATATTTACCAATCAAATTGGTCCAAGGTCAGTGGAGGCTGTGGAGTCCTCCACCTGAATACCGTTCAATAGTATTATTTTAAAAGTGCATTGACCTTACACACACAGACACACACACACACTCACTCCTTGCCGGCTTGTTCAAGCTTTTCATGACAATAGCTCCTTGTCTCGCTGCATTTCCTGACTCAGTGTGCAGAGAAAGGGACACTTTCCGGGGATTCTTCAGCTGCGTTAGCCTTGAGACACACACGCCAATACACACACACACACATTTGTACTCAGTCTACAACTGAACACCCCCATGGGGCAATAAAAACATTTGACTTAATTTCACTAATTAGTCATACGTCGTCACAAATGTGACTGCTTTGGAGGCGGACAATGAGCCTATGTCCCATGCTTGCTTTCTGGACCTTGAATTCTGATATGATGAAAGCTGGTTTTCCTCTTGCGTAAAGTGTCTCACCAGCTCTCTACTCATAGGAAATTGGTAAACCCCAGGACAATAGTAATTTCTTATACTATGAATAACAAATTCTGTGTTTAATGGGTTATTTCAGTTTGCATTTTGTTAATTTCTAGTGGATCAAGCAGCATTCACTGGTAATAACTCTTGAAAGATGGATGGTGCATGGAACTGAGTTAAATGTTGTAATGAACTTAAATAACCTGTAAAATCATAAATTCTACTATAAAACATATCAAACTGCAAATTATATCACTTCATGTGTACATTGACACAAAGAGAGGCAAAGCAGATAAGTACTGAAGCAGGAAGTTTTCAATATAGTTTATGTATTAGTATAAAGTATTTATACTGGAGCAGGATTTATACTCCCTCTGAAATACATGTCAGCTAGTCGGATAGTGTCAGAAACGCCCCTCCCTCAACACCTTTTCAGCATTGGATAGTGGGTGTCTGTGTCCTACCATTTCTGTAACTTTCCTTAGCCAATGATCTGACATTCACGCCGTCTTTACATGCTGTGATTGGCCAGTTGTGCAAAGGCGAGGCTATTTCTTCCACTTTTAATGTGAACAACCAAGTGCAGCACTATGAATGTCTCCCTGGAGAGATTGTCTGTAAAATGATCTGTTACGCCTATTTATAAAAAATATGGCATCTTCCCCCTCTCTGCAGGTTTATACTCCACCTTCTAGTGTGGCCACTCGAAACAACTTTAAATGTATTTTATTTACATTTTATTTACATAAACCAGCTCTTACGAATAAAATTTGTGTTATTCTATATTATCCTGTTTCCTATTCTACTACATCTCTCAATAATTTCACTACTGACTACTCATGTGACACTTAGCCCCAATCCAATTTGTTCCTTCTTAAGACAAAAAATTTTTTTTCTTTTTTTTTTTTTTTTTTAAAAATGGCTCACAAATATGTAGTTTTATCTTTAGAAAAAAGCTCATCAATTTCCCAACAGCTGGGCACTGTAGTTTTTGGGAAAAGTTACTCAAACATTACTAAATAATGACTTTTTTGTGGACTATTTTATGCTGCGGATTAATACATATTTGATGCTTTAGTGAGTACACAGTGGGCTGTGGGACAGGATATACTCAAAAATGAATTATAATGCCCGTGTTAATCATAATGCAGGAACATGTCAACTATTGCAATGGTATGACTCACTGATATGTTCTAATGGCTTCTTCGGACAACAGAGGTTCATAACCTTGGGATCAGGACTAATGAGGCTGCAAAATTAATTTCAGACGTTGAGAGTTTTCTGTGGTTGTGGAATATGTACTAAAATAGTTTCCAGAAAAAAACTGAATGGTTGTAGTTTAATTTAGCTTCATAGTTGTTTATTATTATATTTTTTTTTTATCAGTGTGTGGCAGACCATATCGAATTCAGAGCTTGTACAGAATACAGACTTGATCTTCTCCTCTCCTCTCCTCTCCTCTCCTCTCCTCTCAGCTAATTGGATGTGTGTGTATGTGTGCATTGGTCCTCAGTGAGTGTGTGTGTATGTGTGTGTGTGTGTGTATTGCATAACCCTCTGTTTGAGGAGTGCTTGAAAGGGAAGCAAAGCACTTGTCCTAGGGTGCTGTCAGTTGTGCCACTGAAACCAACTGTGGGATTAAATAAAGAAATAGAGAAAGAGATGCTCTAAGAGAGGCACAGAAAGAAAGATGGCTGTGTAGATGCACAGCGGGGCCTCACAACACCCGTAGGCCAGCCATTTATTGGCCCACTGGGATGCTGAGCTCAGGATACAACAGGACGAGCTGGGGAGATGAGGAGGGGAAGAGGAAGGCAGGCAGGAAGAAAGGAAGTGGCAGAGACAGAGACAAGAGTGAAGAACTGAAGTCTTGGGCACTTTTTTCAACAGTTCTTCTTTAAAATCGACCTAGTCAACAATTAATTTTGTGACAATCAAAATGGTTGCTACAGGGCGCACAGACTAACTATATTAAATAATATTACTAATATGAATTAAACTTTGTATTGGATTAGCCTCTTTATAGCAGCTATTCTGCAGTTTAGAGGAGCTGCAAGGCTTTACTGTGATATTTGGCTCTTCTCCCCTCAATTATTGATGACATCCTTCATGCTCAGGTGTCACATGATAGTTTCAAAGCCAGAGCAAATGGTACCTGTTTGTCATTTTACTACTATTGGTTGGATAAGGATGGTGTTGCCACTCAGTCACCTGGTCAACTCTCCACACCTGTAATGGCCACACTGTGATGAAATTATGTTTTCAGTATTCATGGTCTCATGTCAGTCTGATTACATAACATTATATTAAGGTTATTAAAGGCTCAGGGTTAATTGACTGTTTTGTGTATTATTGGGTTTAATGAATATCTAAAGGCCCTGAAACATATTTTCTCAATTAGTATGTGTGGTGAGGTCCGATAGTTTTGGTTATTTCTCATCTGAATTTTTTTTTTTTTCTTCTCTTGTTCAAAGTGAGCGGGGGGTAATAGGAGGTGCACATCTGAGCACCAATCAGAGTTGACTTTCAGAGTTTTGGGGTTTTTGTGTGTGTGTGTGTGTGTGTGTGTGTGTGTGTGTGTGTGTCTGTGTTGCCAGGTCAGTTCTAATCACGCAGAGTTTTTGAATGTTAAACTCTCGATGAATAATAAGGTATTTTTGCCCCCAACCTTGCTTATTCTGTCATTGATACTTAATGCTGGAGAGAAACTTACAATTGTTTGTTTTTCTGCATACATCTTTGATATATGCAGTACTCAGAGGTATCTGCCAGTACAGCCAGTTAAGTCCCATTTGCAACCGCAAATCAGCAGTGACGGTTCACTGTGGTTTAATGCGGTGTAGTCCGTCTGTACACATCTTTCCTGTGGGAGGTCACGATGAACAAAGCTGTCTGTGTCTGATTGTTTTGGATCTAATTTCATTGTTTGTGCTGGTATGCATAACAGTGGGATGTGTTTATGTGTGTGTGAAGAAGGGAAAGAGTAAGAAAGGGAAGAGAATGAAAAGAAAAGGTCAAATTACTCACTTGCTTCTATTTAGAAGATTGTGGATTGACTCAGAGTTGGTACTCTATCAAATAATATGTATGCTGTTTCACATTACAAACATGAGGGGCTATTTCCTCTTCCAGACCTGATGCAACAATATGATGCTGTCACATCATCCTTAAAACGGCTTTGTGCGGTATTTTCCACAGTATCCACCAACACTGACACAGCATTAAACATGTTTTGCACACACGGATTTTAATCAATTGACCTTATTCCTTCTGACTAACCTGAGACTCCCCCTCACTGGTCCGTTCTGATTGGCTGGGTTACACAATAACAAAAACATTGACATGCTTTGAACCTACTGCTTGTGCAGTTACTGCGATCTTGTGTTTTCCCATGTAAGGTGAGGGAAGATGTGGAATTGATTTGATCTCTTAATAATTGTCTGTGCTTGGTTGTTAGTTAGTGTATACTTATAAGACTGTCTAGGTGAGTGTGACAGTGCACGTGTTTTCCAAATCATGGCCTTTCCTCCTTGACATCCAATAGATTATTAACTTGTCTCTTAAGCTACATGTTGTCACATTGCAAACGACTCAGAACACAAATAACAGCACTGACGTCACTGCCAACAGTGATGTACAGCTGTTTACGTACAAGTACGTAAGAGGGAGGCAAAGAGGGGAGGGGTGGAGGAGGAGAACAAGGTAAATGTTTTGGTTTTGGTTTGGAGGGAGTATGAGGAAAGTGTGTATAAGGTTCGGGTCAGCTTGGAGCCAGAGTATAAACACACCGGAGGAAATGATGTGTGTACGCCCTTTAATGTGGATGAATGAACACTAGGCTAAGGTTACTATAATACATATGCAGGCACACACGCAACCACACACACCGTACATCGTTTGGATGTGGATTGAAATATTGATATTTTGCAAACCAAAACACACTAACTGAACAATCACCTTTATTATTCATGCCATAATTTACACTAATTTGGAGGCTTAATGGTCCCGCATGTGATCAGTAAATCAGCAGCAGCAACAGCAGCAGAGAAAAACAAGAACGAAAGTATCTAGCATTTTCTAACATCACCAGTCACACTCAGTGATCACAATATGTTTGCATTAAACCATGTACTAGTTAGGGTTTTCTCTTTTATACTATTATAGTATTATATTATTCAACTGTGGAAGGACAAGCTACATTTTCAGTATTGAGCATTGTACACATTCATAGACGTTCGGGATAATGAACAATAGTCGCTATGAAGGGATTTTTTGAACCCTATATTTAACGCAATTCCCAATATTGGCAAAACTAATAATGTTGAAACATCTACTGTATATAGATAACATACTCTTACATTATAAATTTGTAAACATGTAATTACAGTATGAGTGCTTCCTCATAATTAGTACGGTATGTTATTCTACACTAGTGTGGTATGGTGGGGTGTGGTATTATATACTGTACGATAGCAGCTACTCTGCAGTTTGATGATGCTGCCATCCAGCTGGTCTGCCTGTGGGCTAAAAGTGTGGTATGATACTGTATAGTACAGTATGTGCTATAGAATAGCCTGGTATGGTATGAAGTACTGTAGTATGCTGTTGTACAGTACAATGCGGTATAGTATGGTATGATATGGAGTACTATAGTGTATTGTGGTATTAGCTGGCATCATATTCACCTCAGTCACTGAGAAATAACGGCATATCATCTCGTTAATTCTAACACTACTTTGGAAAGGTGAACTACTGACTCACTGATGAGCTTCCTTGTTCGATCTATACACAGCCACTATTGTATTTTCTGTTCTTCATGCTGCTGCAGTGTGTACTGAGTAGTAATGACATGACCTGAGTCTGTTTAGAATGTAATAAAAATAAGTGGGGATTAACACAGGGATGATCAAAAGACAATGAGACAAGAGGGGATAGAGAGCAGGTCATCACCTCCTCATGGACTGACAGAGGCTTTGCGCTTCCTGTCTATTTAAAGCACTATGTTGACCACAGGCTTGAGCGTGTGTATGAGTGAAAGTGTGTGTGTGTGTGTGTGTGTGTGTGTGTGTTCTCCAGTGGTTAAAGGTTATGGTCTGTATAAACAGGGAAGGGATTGTGCATCAGTTCTTTCCTGATTCTTTTTCGCTTCATAGATTTCTACCCCAATGCCTCTCCCATAGATGGCATCTGATTATGTGTGTGTGTCTGTGTGCTTGTGCGTGCTTGTGTGCTTGTGTTTGACCTGTAGGACACCAGCTCAGACTGCTGTCTCCATGGCGAGGGCTGCTTCCTGTCATCGGAAGGCTGGGCTTCCTGTGCTGAGGGCGCTGTTACAGTTTGCGTGTGTACAGTGGATTTCAGCACCATATAAGGGTGAGTTCACACATTTATAAACAATAAAAAGATGGTTTTGATGGTTAATTTTACTTTTGGGGCTAAGATGTGTTTGCACATACATCAGAAAATTAAGTCTTTCCTTTTGACCCACAAAACCGAAAACTGGCACTGGCAATTCTTCATCTTATTGTTCCCGTGGCAGCAGGTCGGGGAGACAGAAACAGCATCCCGGAAGCTGTTTCAACCCATAAGAAGTCCTGAACACGCTCTATGACTCACCCTCTCATCTAGATTACCCTCCTGCTTGCACGAGACCAATAAGATAGAGCTGAACTGGGTAGAGGAGGCTGGGTGAAGTTTGGGGCGAGGCTAAAGGTGGAGGAGGCCCTCTCAAAATAGCAAAGCCATAGCCAAAGCCATTGTCTGAACTGTTCCAGTGTCTGTTCTTTTCCTCCCGTAGACTGCTCCATCCCTGCTCACCACCACACCCCTGCAGTACACTGACTGGACAGTAGACACACAGGCACCAGGGGGGAAGCAGTTCTGCTGCACGCTATTCTTTGAGGGTGGCTATTGTAAAACGTTGACAAAGGATAATAGGAGGGTGCTTTCGGTAAAATACATTTTGCAAATGTGTATGCTTTACATTTTTTGTTGTATGTCTAGAATGTTTTATATATTTTAAACAGCGCTTTCCAGTTACAGAGTTTGTGTAACTGTGTGTTGTTGCAAGCATCAACGCTCTGACAGTGCAGCACAGGTAAAACATACTGTTTCATTTTTCAGTAAAATCAGGCCAAAGTTGGACTTTTTATTCTCACTGACACTGAAATCCCTCGAGCATTTCACTTGAATCTCCGTCAGAGGCATGACGGGAATTCTCAGGACCTTTGCTACTTAAGTTGCAACCTTCTACACTCAAGTTGTGACTGATTGCCAGTGCTTACATAACCATGGACATGTAGACAAACACAAAGTAGTTTTTCAGTAGTTTTGTAAGTTTATATACTGCATGTACTGTAAGAACACTTCTGGTCAAGGGTTACAACGCTGACGCTGTCAGTACTTTCACTCTCCACACAAATTTCCTTGGATTTACACTTGACAGCGAATCTGGTATGGCAAAAACCACTGCTGTGAAGTGCTGCCATATTCACATTCCCATGATGTCATATTTGCAATATGCTGGACATTTACTGACTTTTTGGTCATAATGCTCAAATACTTGGAGGCACCCTGTGGAGTTTTTCATCACTGGTACTGTGGAGAAATGATTTTATAGTGGGTCCCTGTTTTGTTTGTATCTCATGCATGTGCACAAGACTGCACTAATTAGAAGCTGATTACTGGTTAGCAGACACAGATGAAAATGATATCAATTTCAAATTCTTTGCCGCAAGGAACTGCGTCTAATACATTTATGAGTTGTGTGTTTCTGTGACATGCAGCAGTTTAAATATAAAAGCACACCTTGCAGGAACACCAGCCCACTGGCTTGCCTGTAACCTCGTCCTTAAAACACTCACCGTCCATCAGAAGTATTGTGCTGAGTTTTTCCAGCAGCTGGGATATTTCAGCTGTCTGCTTTACGTTTGTGACTGACAGAGTGGGAGAGAAAAAGTGCTGACGGCCACCTTCTCTCTCTGTGTGAAACCTGTTTACCTGTTTTCTTGGACTCTGCTCTCTCTTATAGCCCCGTGGTTATGAGCAAGTCTGTGTTAAATAGTAAGTGGTTCTTGACAAAACATCAACTAATCAGTTTTCTGTAACTAAGAACCTTATAGTATTTGTCTGAGTGCAGCGAACTCATCTGCTGCTCCACGTAGGACAAAGTATACACTGAGACTTATGTGACCTCGGTCTGATATATATCACAAGTCATAAAGCCAGCAAGACTGTGACTGCAGCTCTGCAGTATCTGATGAAACTCTTCTCCTGACAGCACTTGACATTTCAGTCAGCCAGTCAGCACAGCGCTGCTTCTTTGCACGGTGAGGCAGTCAGCATCTTTACATAATAGCTGATATATATCAAGCAGAACTAAGAGAGAGTTACGGAGTGGCAAGATTACGGCGAACACCCACACAATCTGAAACATGCCGCATGTGTGTGTGTGTGTGTGTGTGTGTGCGTGCCACCACTTCTAATCTTTCCATAAGAAGCAGTAGATAACAGAGAGAAAGGTACAGGATGCCAGAGTTACAAAAGTCTGTTTTCAACCAGAAACTTGCTGCCAGCTCAGAGATTAGATAAAAGAAAATAGAATCTGAGCAGAGGTGTTGTTCTGAATTGGAAACCAACCACTCAAACTTGGGCTGAGCGCTACTGAAAATACTTCTTCCATTTTTTTATCCTCAGTGAGTGCCAGGACAAAGAAAGGTGAAATAAATTGTCTCTCAGTTACTTTCCTGTGATTGTCTCAACTTTATGACTCATTGAATCGTCCTGTGAGGCAAACCATCCCCCATCTGGCTCATAAGGAGGATTAATGATACCTTGTAAAATAATGTGAAGATTTTTATGGGTGGTTGTGAGGTGTTAAATAGATATTACAATGAAATTCTATGCTTTATTAGCTGTTTGACTGATATGATTGAACAACCATGAAATATGCTGAAAATAATCAGTCTTGTTTTTTAGATGCATTTTTGAGAAGAAAATTTCATTTACATTGTGTTTCCTGTGACTACTTTAAAACCTCTTGCTAATTAAATACTTTTAATGTAAAGCATCTGTGGGCCCAGCAGGCACACAGCTGGCCACTAACATTGTTAGATGTTGATATGTGGTTGGATGTAAGCAGTGACCAAAATTCATTGTCAGGACAACTAATGCCAATGTAGAATACTGACAATAGCTGTAATACACCCTTTGAACAGTGCTACGTCTTCAGAGCAGATTGGAGGCTGCAGTGAGTCGGAATCGGAAAGTGTTGAGGCGGTTAGCATGCTAACTTCAGTAGAAGATAAGACGTGATATAGACAAGAGTTTGCATTTGTGTTGCTTTCCACTACTGGAGACAGCTCTTGGTGAGTAAAGCAATGACGTTTGATAGTGAACTCGCAACATTTCTTCTTGACTGATAAGTAAACAGCTGTTAATGCTAACATTGGCTATGTAGCAATAACAAAACTTAAAAATAGCCCCTTTAAGCAAACAAAATCCAACATCTACCAAATGTCTCATGACATATACCGACAAACTTGTTGTGAGGTATGGTGACAAAAACCCAATGTCTGTTAAACATCTAGTGAATATCTGCTACACGTCACACTGTCAGTTAGCCAACGTTGATGGCTGGTGCCAGCTGGGAGAAAGAGCAAACAGCTGGAAACAAACAAGCATGTATTGTTTCCTGTGAATCCCTCTTACATAGGTACCCAATTTCAATCCTGTGTGAGAATAAACAATTAAAAAGTCACATATAAAGAGGTAATGATAGAATGTATATACTGTATATACATATATATATATATATATATTTTTATATGTTTTTATAAAGGGTGCGTTACAAGAGAGTGGCACCAACAAGTGAATAAAACAGAGATGTAAAAAGCACGTTTGCCAAATTGTTATGTCTTCCACATACATATGCAAACACTGCTCACACTCTCTGACACGAGTGACCCTCATCCCGTCAGTCCAAACACCAATCCAGCCCGCTCCCATGATGCAACCACCAAGTTAGTGATGTAATGTCAGGGTAACTGCAGTCATAGCCTTTAGCACGGGTGTTTCTTTCGCAAAAATAAAAAGAATGTCAAACTGTGACGTTAATGTTCACTGACAGGAAGGGAGAATGTGAACTGACAAAATGATTGAATTCAATTGTTATGTAACCTAATGGTGTGTGTGTGTGGTAAGTTGGTGCCCACCTCTTCTTATCCTATCATTCACATCTTTTGCAGCACATGTGGTCTCTTGATCGTCCAATCACAACTTGGAAAGGTTTATCTGAGGTTACATCATTAACTTATAACAAAATAACACACATACATACCCACATTTATCACATCCAACCTCTTTCTCCCCTCTTTTATCCTACATCTCTTCTTCTATACTTCAATCTTTTTCCATCAATTCTTTGGCTACCTTTGTGTCCCCTGCAGATCTAATCTTACAAACAGACAGAGCACACAGCTGATTCATGAATGTGTGTTCCCTTGCTGGGAATACAGGTTGGTCGCCAGCCCAGAGAAACTTATTACTCAGTCAGCTGGAAGCAACGTGCAAGAGCAGGGAGGAAGAGGAGGGTGTGGAGGAGCGGGAAAGAGGAGGCATAAGAGGTGGATGAGATAAGGGCAGGAAATGGGATAAGGGGAGAGAAAAGCAGAAATAATTATTATATCATACAAAAAAGCTTAAAAGCAGCTAGTGACTATGAGAAACAAAGGGAGGAGAATGATGGAGTAGCATATAATGAAGATTTGGACCCTGATAATAAACAATTTGGAGGCAAAATGAGGACAGGAGAGAGAAGTATAGAGATAGACGCAAGGGGAGGGAGAAATGGTAGCTGACATTGAGGAGTCAATTGATGACTGGTTGGTTGATGATGAGAGGAGAAGGAGAATAGGAGGAGACAGAGCAGACGGAAGACAGAGCACACACACACACACACACACACACACACACACACACACACACACACACACACACACACAGAGTCAAGCAATCAGTAGTAATAATAGTGATGTCACACCCCCCCAATATATGTATCCCTCTTTCTCTTTGAGACAGTTCCGGCTGATCTGTATGCCAGACATGTCCCACTTCCCCTCATCTGCCCTCTGTGTGTGTGTGTGTGTGTGTGTGTGTGTGTGTGTGTGTGTGTGTGTGTGTGTGTGTGTGTGTGTCTGTGTCTGTCTGTCTGTGTTGTGTACATGCACATGACCAAGAGGATTCAGTCACTGAGTAGTTTCACCAGGCCACCAGTGCACAGACCTGTCCTGTGTGCTCATTGGTTCAAGGGGTGTTCTGCCTCAGCCAATGAAATTGCGGCAAGATTTTATGGCCATGATGGTGTGTGCAGTCAATTTAGGTGTGTGTGTGGGTGTGGGTGTGTGTGTGTGTGTGTGTGTGTGTGTGTGTGTGTGTGTGTGTGTGTGTGTGTGTGTGTGTGTGTGTGTGTGTGAGAGAGAGAGAGAGAGAGACAGACAGAGAGATAGAGAGCGAGAGAGGGAGGATAGATGGTCAAAACAGGACATTAATAAACAGGACTGTGTATGTAGAAAATGCTCTGTCTGTGTCAGCGTAGACGTTGTCCTCAGGCTACAAGAAGAAAAAAGATGCTGCATAACGACACATTAGAAGGAATCTAATGCGGCATCAGGAGCAATCAGCGCACGGTGCTTATTTATTATTCTTTCTGACTCTCTGCCTCCTACTTCCCTTTCCCCCTCACCCAAGCCAGGTGATGATGAAAGAGGCTCCTCAGGAGTACTGTTGCGTGGGTCAAAGAACTACAGCCTGAAGTGAGTGGGTTACATTTGTGAAGTGAGGTCAAATGCTCTTCCAATACAAACAGTAAGAATTATGTAAATAAGTCAAGATGGCTAAGGTTCAAGAACCCTGTTAGCTTAGGGTGAAATTGTTGTAGATACCATGTTAACTCTACCACACCCAGTTGTGTTTACACTTATTATGCTGAGTATTTGTCCAGCTCTGGCCATTCAATATAGCTGTATTGTGTATATGTCTTTATACGGAAGTTTTCATTGCTACAAATGGAGTTGGCACTTATCGCATGGAATCGAAACTGTGTACCCATGTGGAGTGGATTGACAGGGAACGATACATGCTCACACCAGTCGTGATATGGAACGCAAAAGCAGGTGCACGTGCGCATTTTAGGAAATGCAAAAGACAGCAGCTGGTGTCAACATTGTGTACTCTCATATCATAACGCATTACGGGATGACTCTTCTCAGCTGACTGTTTGTTTGTTTGCTCTGTGAACAGATACTCAAGATGTAATCCTTCAGAGGAGTGGACGTGTGTTTGCTGCTCCCGATGTGTCACCACATATGTCAATATGAACTGAACTGAACTTAATCGTGCAACCTTATCGTGACATGAACCACAGGCAGCACAAACCCCACCACAACATGTTCTGTTCCAATACTGGGTGCAGTCTGTCGCTGTTCAGTGTTGTGAAAATTAAAGGCGTTCACATCAGGGCGGTGGCGGGTGTGCTGGTATGTAAACTTTCATCTTCAACTCCAGCTCACAACAGCAGCAGTAGTAGTTGTAATGGTTGGAGCTGCCCCAATCTAACCTTAATTAAAGAATAACCTATTTAAAATGTTGCCATTGAACATTTAAGCCTAAAGTTAAAAGAAAAATATATTGAGGGAAGTATAATGTTTTTTAGAAAAGTATTTTGCTAAAATAATTGTGTATTAAAGTAATATATAGAAGTGTAGATACAGATGGTGTTGAGGGACACAGCAATAAATAGTCTACTGTTGGATCTCTTGTAGGCAGATTATGTAATCTCTTATGCCCGACAATATTTTTAGATATTTAATGACTGCAGTAATTATGTATATAAAGTTACAAATGATCTCATTTGTTCGGGCGGTGTTTACACACCATTTCACTTCAGATTAAATTTATGAAAGTGTCACAACAGCAGACTCTTCAAATGAAGGGAACTTCTCAACTGTTCTGTTTAAAGTTTTGTTAGAACAAGAGAGAGGACAACCGCATTACACAACTGTGCTGTCAGACTCCACTTTAGCTGCCTTTGTTCTCTCTATGTGGAGTCTAATAAACTAAACAGCTAAAAGACTGCCACTACAGGAGAGTGCACCGCCCACTCGTGTGTTTCTGTTAAAAGTTGCAGGTAGAGAAATGTCAGGTCTTTCAGCTTTGGAGTTTGTATTAACACCAATTCCAGGACCAGTGTGGCCTACACTGGGATGCTTTTATTTGTTTTGTTTTTTTCCCATAAAATATCAGGATGATTCATCACAAATCTCATATATTCTTTGACAAACAAATCTTGCAAATCTTACAAAGTTACATTGTGTCTTTCGCAAACAAGGTCAGGGGAATGATTTATTTGTGGTTGCCAGACCTTTCCTTGTCATTTTCTCTTTTCTTTTTTTTTTTTCAGTGTTTGTGTCAGGAGAGTGTTTTGCTCTTCCACACCTCCGATTTCCCTGCAACATGGCCGAAACATTTCCATTTCAAAGCAGTGCTGGAGCCTCTATACCACAGTGTATATGTGAGAGTGTGCGCATTGGTAAACGTGTATGTGCATACATGTGTATGTGTGTGTGTGTGTGTGTGTGTGTGTGTGTGTGTGTGTGTGTGCACGCGCATCAGTGGTTTACTTTGCATGTGTGTGTCAGACTGCTGAACTCCATGACGAGGACAGCTTTTTGAAATTTCCTGCTCAAATGTTCAGTGACATCTCTGTTTGCCTCTTACCCAAAAGCAAAACGGTTATCTTTTATTCACTCTTCAAAGGCACATAAATGAAATGGGAGAAGGAGGAAATGCAGTTTTTTTTTGTTTTTTTTTTTCCCAGGGAGGGAGTAAGTGAGGTGAAAAATGAAAAGTGTGTGTTTGCATGAGTTTTGTAGGAGACTGTGTTGTAACAGTAGCTCAGGCTCATGAAGATACTCCACATTCGTCTCCTCCAGTGATCAGGCACCATTCTACCTGAAGTTTTAAGTGCTATTTGATGGACACTGAATGATCCTGTCAGACAGCCAGAAGTAACTAAGCACAGATATCCATGTGTGTGCATAAGTCTAATGCCAAAATGAACCATCTGTGCATCTGTGTGTGTGTGTGTGTGTGTGTGTGTGTGTGTGTGTGTGTGTGTGTGTGTGTGTGTGTGTGTGTGTGTGTGTGTGTGTGTGTGTGTGTGTACATGAAATAAGTACTTTAAATGCGCATTATATTGCTTGGGCAGGACTAATGCGAAGATTATGTTCTTAACCATGAATGGATTATGTGCTAATAACACAAATCAGACGCACCATTTTCACCTGTTCATCACTCTCAGAGTCATGCTGCGGTATGAAGAATAATATATTTGGTTCTTTTTTTTTTATTTATGTTAACACATCACATATGTTTTACATTATCCCAAAGCAACAATGTTTTTTTTTCTCCACCATCAAGTCAGGAGGCTTTTCTTGCTACAGTTGATCCATTACAAAGAACAGGATGCTTGATTTATTCATTTGGTGGCTTTACTTGATTAAATTTGTGGCCTTTTTTCATTGTCGTTGCTAAAATAAGACCTGCTCTTCCTGTTTTGATCAACACTCTTCCTTTTATGGCATAAGTCAATCTTGCATGTGAAACATGAGTCAAAATAAACCATATTTTACCGTTAACATTTACCATTACAATTACTATAGGATCATACACTGAGGTAAATATTTAAGATACACAATATATCTTAATTAAGATACACCTGCAAGGATTTTATGGTCATTATTTCTCAATAAAGCCACTTGGGTTTCCTTAGGGATACATAGGGTTAAGTGTTTTGTCATGGTTAAGTCTAAAAAAGGTTCAGATGTTGAAACTGAAGTCTCCACTCTAAGCAGAAAAGTTATGAGTGGTTGAATCCAGGTCACCAGAAATGAAGGTAATTGAATGCACATCTTTATTTATTACTGCGCTACTTGCTGTAAAAGCAGCAGGAGCTTGATGATTCATATAATTTTTTGCAGTTAGAGGCGTCTTTTCTCTCACTTTTTGCAATACATTCAATACACAAAAATGACTTTGTTATGAATAATTTGAGGCTGAGTCATGGATTTCTTTGAGTTTTGGCTTTCCTTTCCCTCAGCTGAAGTCGGAAAATACATGAATGAATGAATGATGAAGGTGTTTACAAAATAAATGTGCGAATGTGCATGTGTGCGCACGTTGGTCTGAAGAAGGACAAGAAATGTATGTGTGTGCAGCGGAGGTGGGAGTGGGTGGAATATAAGAGCCCCCCAAAAAATTCCATTGCATAGATTACAGATGCATGTAAAACAGAGGGAGTAAAACAGTGAGCCTGAGAGATGAAAGAGAATAAGGAAGCAGTAAAAGATGAAATGTTTTTCACTGGAGGCTGCAGCTCAGTTCACTCCATCTTTTCCTGCATTTTCCCTGTACAACAAGTTGATGTTTATCTTCTCAGCTTATTTTACATATTTTCCTCAACACGAGCAAGCCTGTGCAGAAGGGGATGTCATTCCTAATGTGCACTCCGTGTAAGATGTGTTTTGGTTTTAAATAAAAGTCTTTCAGTAAATGCGCAATGAAGAAAGAGAACAAACAGGT
>NW_019174280.1:11221931-11231931 GCF_002260705.1 Seriola dumerili
AAAAACATAACACTGAAGTAACTTAATGGTTTCAAACATATTTATAATGCTTTTAAAACTGTAAACTAAACCTAAACTAAACCTGTGTATAATAATTAATAACTAAATGCATGTGAATCATGTGTGTAATCATTTAGCTACTGTTATCAAGCCCTTGCTGCTTATAAAGTGAATCTAAGCTTAAGTACGTCTTAAAACCACATTATAGTGTCCTAAAAACACACATCTCACTGCATTAAAAAATGCTAAATTGAGAGTTAAATATAGCGTCCTCATTATTTCATAATGCGCATCATGTATGATAAGGAAAAATAAAATTGCTAATTATCACTTGGTTTAATTTATATAACTAATATTTAGTTGCTGACAATGTGACATCTGAGGCTGAGATCATAGCGTTCATCACTGCATGTGCGGTATCACATCAGATTACCTTACAGACTGCTATATAAATATAAACTGTGATTTCATACCCGAAGCACAGATCAGGCAAAGGGAAGTGATTGGCATGCCATGAGCCGCCTGAGAGACAAAAGACAGAAACAAAGCATGCCTGTAAATAGTGCTGCCGCTCGTCTGTGTGCTCTCCCCGGCTCCTGCAGACTTCCTTATCTGAGAGGCATCAGTTGGATTGCTCCTCTGAAGTCAACGCTTCCCATTGTTCCTGGAAAGACTGGAATTTCACAGCTGGTACAATGGGACTGACAGAGCAGGGACACAGGGCAAAGTTAAGGTTTGATTATGGACCATATATGGCAGGAGAACAGACAATGGGGAAAGTATTTAACGCTCAATAAGGTTGTTTTTAGCCTTGTAGTTTGTTCCATATTTAGTTAGCTATGATCCACGTGTGTGTGTCAAAACTCAATGCTTACATGAATACAGTATAATAAAGAAGAAATGTAATGACTAATTACATTTGTGTTTTGTAATTAAACAAGTCGAAATAACTTTTAATGTGAAAAAAATGGAGCCTATAGGTTTTCCCATGATATTTCAGAACATTAAAATTGTTTTTACTTTATAGCTATTAAAAAATCCCATGATGACACTTTTGAGAACTGAACTGGTGACGTCAGGATGATTATAAAAATATTGTTTGGACCAGTAACCAACAGGAAGAGAAGAAGATTTATGATTCACTATTTTCAAAGAGGAGACACCACAGGCTGAGTATCTACTCCCCTGCCAATCCTCTGACTTTCCCTTGAAATTCTGAATTTAGCAGACTGTATGAGAATCAAAACCTATGGAGAAAAAAAATCAACTGCGAAAAATATATTTCTTATGAATAAAGACGCTTTTCATCTCCAGTGAGAAACTTTACAGCTCGTTCAACTTTCCAGCCTCATAACTTTTTCAGCGCTTAACTTGACTGGAGCTGTTACAAATCAGGGTTTGATGCAAAAGTCGGACATTTTACTCTACTTTTGTGCAGCAGCAAATCAAAACGCAAAATATCTTTATTGCACTTTTGCCTTGGGTTTCAAAGAAACTCATCTGTGCAGTGGATGGAGTGCTGCAGCTGAGGTATTTGTAATTTTAGTACCTACTGTATTTAATATGACAAAAATGCAACGTACATTCGTTTGCAAAAAAAGCATGGTGTCAGGGTTTGCAGTGAAAATCAAATTAAACTTTAATGCCTTTAGAAGGATCTACCTTGTAAAGATGATTAGAGTGGTCTGGATGTGTGTCTGCACACTTTTTGGATTTCACCTTAAGAGAGGCCACTCTGGACGCTCCTCTTGACTCATTGGAAAGCTGTCTGCTGCTTTTAAAGAGGAAGACTGAAGCTGATGTGTTTGGCCATTAATGAAGCTGACTCCTGCTGATGTTGTAGTCCTCCATTTCCAAATTACACAAACAGCCTTTGGTCACTAAAACTGTAGAAAAGTTGTTGATCACCTGCACTTGCACCACAGGTTTACAGTTTCTGCTTTTTAGCTGCAAAAATCACCAAAACTGAAGCGGCATTGTGCAACAACAAGTGTGTATATCTGGCTTTATTTCTGCCTTTGTGTTTTCTGGCCAAAATTAGATCAGTATCAAGTCAAAGATGAAAAGATATGATAAAATGCCCTTCGCTCTGTGTCCTCAGAGACACATGACTGGAGACTTGGTGTGTGTGTGTGTGTGTGTGTGTGTGTGTGTGTGTGTGTGTGTGTGTGCGTGTGCATGTGTGCCTAAGCAGGTAATATGTCCCTTTGTCCCCTGGCTTATTCCTGTCAATCATCCATTGAAGACTGTATTACTGAAAAGGTCACAAGGCGTCTGCTAAACAGACAAACAGAGAGACAAAGGGAGAGAGAGAGAGAGAGAGAGAGATGGAGAGACAGAACTGAATATTTTAGATAGTTATTCTGATCAAAGTGGACAGATGAAGAAGGAAATGGAAATATTGTACAAAAGTCTGCATCAAAAAGCTAAAGAAAAAAAAAATTTCAGAATAATAACTATTCCTTCCTTCATCAGGTTTGCCTAATCACATTTGAACATATGATTCAGATCAGCACTCCTGTTGGAGGTGCATTTAACTAGTTGCTGCTCCACATTCCTGGTTTGTTTAACATCAATCTGACTAGAACACAATGTTTCTTTTAGATTTCTGCACAACCTGCCCTCTTCACGCTGCGCATCAGAGGAATCACCTGCTCAGGTATGTATCACCCGCCGCTCTCAGCCAATGTCTCGCTTCCTCCTGTTTCTATGAAATTCAGCTGTCGGTCACAAGAGATGAGGAAAAACAGGCTGGGCGGCCAAGTCACAAGGTAGAGTGAAATAACACAGGGGCAAATATAATGCGGAGGACCTGCATGGTGCTGGAATCAAGCCACAAGATCATTGGTCCCTATCCATGTGTGGCCCTTTGTTGTAACTGGAATATTATTACATAGAAATAAACAATATTTGTCTGTTTTTTAGCTTTGTGATGCAACCAGACTGCAAATCAGGGGGAATTTATTCAACTAGACCTGCTGTATACTACAAAACATACAGTGTTACAAGTTAGTAGTAGTGGTAGTACTAAGTACTCCACAACTACGAAAGCACATGACATTTGCTGTTGCACATACAGTACATACTTCACATACCTCTTAGCCAGTCCTCTGATTAACATCTTTCATGTGAACGGAACTATTTCCAACTTTACAACAAAAAAAAAAACTGTAAAATATTCAACACAAACTCATCGTTGTAAGATCTTTGTTTCTTGAAAGAATGAATACGTCATGTGGTTGGATTTCCCATGTGATCACCAAGCATTTTTGACATTTTAGCGACGTTTTTTTATGGTTAGGAAATGAATTCGAATCTATTACACTTTGGTACAAAAGCTGACGTACTTGCCGTCATCCATCATAAGACTGAAGTGATGCAAAATATAGAATGTGTGTACCGTCTGAAGTCGGCAAATGTGCATCAAATAAACACTATAGGCCATGGTCATGTTCACTCTATTGTGATTGTTGCACTTAAGAGGATAATTCTGTGATTAAAGTAATACATATGCTAATTATTAACTGTACCGCACAAACAGATTCATTCTATGCAACTCATTTTATAATATAAAGGATATTACAAAAATATAAATAAGGAAGCACAAAGACATGTCCCAACCTACCACATGACGGATGATTCCTCGAAGCTCCTGTACTTCCTGTCTGTTCAGCCTGCTGGTGATTGGCTGAAGATAACTGAAAGTGAAAACGCTCATAGGTTAACGTCTTCACAGTCGCAGGCAAATACTCCTTGGGTGCTCCTCCGTTCCTTATCTGTCTTCGCTTTGAAAACCTTGTGATGACAGTTATGTCACGCTAATACCTTGGTAAACTTTGGTACACCTGACACAGGTACATTATGTGCAGTGACACTCATAAATGTATGCTAGCTCTACTCTCCCAAACACCCACAAACACCCACACAAACACAAACACACACACACACACACACTTTTGTTGGCTTTGCTTCCGGACTTCATCAAATTAAGGTATTCTGTGTAGGTGCAGCTAGAAAAGTACGTAACACTCATTATGCCTGTATGATGTATCCACATCAATGAAAATAACAAGTCTTGATTCAGACTCTCAGTTTATACGGTACACTTCACCCTGTGAACACAGTGTAACCTTTAGTGCGACACACCATTTTCTTGGTGTGTGTGCACATACAGTCCACACATCACGCCACTTATCTCTTACCAAATTCATGTATCATACTCAAGTCATGGGATGGTGTCTAAGTGTCAGGTGACTCAGTCTTGACAACCATCCCAGACATCTGTGCATACCTCACTGCCTGTTTTTTTTTTTTTTTTTTTTTTTTTTTTTTACTTACATCTCACTTTCCCTCATTCCAAGTATCTGTGGTGAGTTGGGTTTTGTATTGTACAGTCTTATCTATGGATAAAGCAGTCACAAAGACGGCTGTCACAGGTGAATGTAAAAGTGTAAATTGTACAAAATGCAACCATGTGTTGATTCAAATGTTCTAGTCTTGTAAATGTCACTCTATATTATGTTAACTCTTTGTGAGGCTGTAACCAGTCATCACTACAAAATTGTCTGTCTTTACAATATTATACATATTAAGATGACAAAATAATCTTAACTCAAAGTTTTTGACCGTATCACATGGTCACCATTGCCTTTGTGTTTGAAATGCGCTGTACAAACAAACATGCCCAGCCCTGCTGCTCAGTCCTATGAATAGTCTTGTACGGGCGGTGGACACAATGGCTAAAGTCCTTGACAACAAGCTTTGACTCTGTCAGTTGAAGACATAACCATCAAATGTTAAACAACAGCAGAACAGTTCGTGGTAAATTAAATTATTTTAACTGTAATGTAATTGATTAATACAAATACAAGCAAGAATCCATCTGAATTTATCATGAAATGATCTTTTTATACAAACGCTATCATCCTACAGCAACTCATCCCTCTCTTTTCTCTTTGCCCTGCTCTCTCTTTCAGCTCATCCTTCTCAGGAACTGATCCATACTAGATGATTCCCGCTCCTCATGAATTACACCCGATGCCAACGTTCAGTTCCAGTGGAGGAAGTGGTAAGTCCTTTATGTAGAGAGGTGGAAAGTATAAGTAGATATAATTTAAGTAAGTATAGGGGTGAGGAGGTCAGGGTGGTGGATGGCTGTGTAACAAGTTTGACTTTCATGCAGATGGCTGTTTTGTCACAGACCTGCAGTTAACGATTGTTTAGCCATACTTTATTTGCCATAACCACAATTTCTCCTTAACTTTAACCATACATGTTGTCACGTGCAGACAATGTAGAGAGTGAGAAATTGTTACAGAACATAATCCCCGTTGTGATGATCAGTATATGAGTATATTTTCTTGATGTAAGTCCGCTTTATTGTATATATTGTTTCACATTTCTTTCATGTGTTCAGATGTGTAGAACATCACAACCCTTAACCTTGAAAATTGTGTTGCAAGGCCTTTTTCGATTCTTGACTTGAAATTTGTGACTTGAGTCCAAGCCAAGTGGCTCAACTCCACGCCTCCAGTAAGTACCGAAACTAAAACGTTTATTTTGAAGCGTCACGCCAAATGAAACGTGTAAAATAAGTCCTGAGCGAGAGAGTCTCACTCGCTGCGCGTTGCAGTTGCTGCTCTTGCTTTAGCTGACTGAGCACAGTGATGAGAGTCGGCCAGTGAGCCATTGTAATTGGTTCTCTGCTCTCCAGTTCTTTCCCTCTGTCTCCTTAGCTCAGCACTGCAGTATTGTCAGTCCCAGTGGGAGATGTTTCATGGCTGCACTCCCTCCCACGCACACCCCCACACACACACACACACACACACACACACAATGCTGTACCCCGGCAAACAAAAATACACAAATGTAACAACCTCACACAAAGGCACCGCATCAGTGGCACGTGAGGGTGCGTGTGTGTGCCCCACTAGATTCTCACACTTCCTCCCTCCTTTTGCAAACACCTTCACTACTAACTCCCACGCATTTCTCTCACACACACACACACACACACACATTGGCACTTAACAGTCGGCACGTGGCTGTTTGTGTGGTGCTCATTAGGCAGTGATAGATTCAGCGAGCTTGACTTAAGGCCCTGGGAGAGCCTTGAGGTAAACTCCACCTAATAAGAAAGTATGATAGACACACACACATACACACACACACACACACACACACACACACACACACACACACACACTCACACACACACACAAATGGTGTTCATCACTCTGTTCATTAGTCAAATGTGGCTGTCAAAGTGAATTTTTGTTATTTACTCACTCGTCAAAAGTCTGCGTTTACATGCAGGTGGCAGTCCTTTGCCCGAATACCGTCACACACCCACACACACACCCACACACATATGCCAACGTATACCTTGCATCATGATCCTATGCTGTTGCATCACCTTTGCTTCCTGAGATTATTCACATGAAACAAATGCTTTCAACATGCGTACATGTTGACAATCTCACATGCAAACGCGCACAAACACAATGCACACTCACAAATCCTATTTGAAGAAATCGGGAGCTTTGCGGCAACATGTGTGCAAAGCAGAGTTACTATTTCCAGCGTGGGAGAGAACTTGGAAGTGGTGTATGAAAGAGACACTTTTCCCTATAGATGCTCTCTGCCGCAGCCTGTGGAAGCAGAGCAGGAATATGGTTAATTTATGAAAGTGACTCAGAGTCAAGAGCAGCTTCTTTAAAGTGGAAGACAGTGAGAGAAGACGGTGGGCGTGAACGCGTCTCAGGAAACAACACAGGTACGCATGCAGTCAGGCGCACATGTTGGCAAACATTTGGGGGAATTGTTCTCGGTGATGAGGTTCTCCTTCGGGTACCAGCAGCCAGATTGTCGCTACCCAGAAAAGACTCAACCTTGACAAGACAGCAGCCCATGACCCTGCCTCTCTAAGCACACAAGTAGAGCTGAGAAGGACAGAGGAAATCAATTGTGTTTGATGCAGTGGAGACAGGTCAGAGGGCAAAAACAAAAAGAAAAAGAGAAAGAAAAAAGGTAAAGAGAGACTGGCAAAACATGTGCCTTCCCATCATCTTCTCATCTGCGATGCTGATTTGCTCTTTTCTTGCAAAGGAAACTTGCTGTAAATGTGAATACTGCTCAACTGTCTGCTTAGCAGTGTTATGATGCTATGTATGGCCTGTAGAGCAAGGATAAACAGAAGCATGATCGATTTCCATTGATGTTTTTTCACTGCCCTTTACACTGTGATTCAACTTTTGGCAAGAAGAATCCAGAGGACACAGTGAATGACTCGTAATATATACAGAAAAGAAAACACAATCACATTTTCCATTGTTAGAATTGAAAGATTTAAAATGAGCGCTAGCTCTGTCTGTGCTATCTCTCACATGCACTGCATTTTATCAGAGTGGATTCGAGTCATGAGTGTTTTTTCTCTCTAAAAGGAATGAAAAGGATTAGCAGATTTTTTATAACCAGGTCTTGTTTGGTATATGATCAAAACATGCCCAGTGGACCTCATTAGCAGTCTGAGTTAGCAAGTGCATATCATCCCTGCCCATCACAAGGGCATAATACAGCTTCACTTGGCTTTCTATTAAAAGTGCTCAGTCTGAGATTTACACTGATTATTCTGGGTGCATAATAAGCATGGAAACGCATTGTAAACACCAACTCCCACACCTCATGCCAGTCGTCACAGTTGGAGGCTTTTTTGAGGAGGGGTTGATTATATATGATACTTTACTGCATATAGCTCACTCAGAGGAAAATTCATAATTTATTGACTTTAAGATCATTTGGGCAATTCTCTGAACCATTTAAGAAACCTTGTTATTAATTATTTATTGGCTGCATTTGAATTTACAAGAGCAGCGGAGAATCTTTGGGGTCTTTTGGGAAATCACAGAATAATTTATGTGCCATAGTGCTATATATTTGAGTGAGAAATCCTTGTAGTTATGTAAGAGTTTTGCTGCTGTCAGACAATGTAATAGCACCCTGGAGCCCTTACAGCTCTATGAGGAGATATTTTGGAAAACTAGGTTTTTGTCTTCCTTTACTCTTCTGACTGGATTCAATGAAGCAAACCACTGGTGCTTAAATGCTGAGAGCCAAAATCGACTTTGTCTTCCTTTATTCTATTTACAAGATGCAGCGAGGCAAGTATTAAAAATGCACTTAATTGCTCAAACATATATCTTTTGTGCTATTCATGTATAGCCAATGCAATAAAAACCCTCTGAGGGCTCAAGTTAAAACTATTCTAAGGATAAAGTTAGATCCAAGATAAAAACAAGAGCAGTATATAAAGTCTGAAAGAATAGTTTGTGGCCAAATTAAATTTTAAGAGATGCTAGTAAATCCAAGAAACAAATCCTGAGAGGTTTTTCCACGGAAGAAAATACACTGTTCTCTTACGTTGGTAAATTACAGGGTGCCCTCAGTTTTCTTGCAGCTGTGTGCAAAGCTGATTTCACCAATCATTGTTCCATGTCATTACCGCTGAGTCACTGTTGATTGGGCCTCTGATTGATCCTGATTACAGTGAATACTGCGTAGTCATTGTTTCCCCTGAGAGGAGAAAACTACATCTGTCTCAATATGAAGCTGAGGCAAACTGACTTGCTCGCTGCGTAATGAGAGCTTCATTTCCGCTGAATGCTTACCACATATGCGGCAGTGTTATTAAGAAATAACTTTTAATTTACTCTGAGAGAGGAGGTGTTTTTAAAGTTCCCATTCAATTATCAAGTTCTTAACCTTTTCTTTTTAATTGGTTCTGTCCTGATTGTTATATTAACACCGGTGTTATTGTACAATTGTGCTACTGTTCTCTGATAAATAAAACAGTCCAGCAAATTGATTTTATACACCCCACAAATTGTGCATATCACAGTATTTTCTACAAAGTTACAGATTATTCAGTCAGTTGACTGGCACATGGACCACATCATGTCACATATATATTACTGATGTACCCTTCCCTATCTCCTGCGACAGAATTAGTTTACAGAGCAAATATGGTTAAAATCTGACTATGAAAGAAAGCAGTAGGCTTCCTGGTCCTATAGTGTTACTAAATTGATACGCTCTTGGATTATGTTTCAAGGAATGTTTTGACATTTTTGGGAACATAAGAAAATCAATACTCTCATGTGTGAACACCAAATATGAAGCTATAGGCAGGAGATGGTTAGCTTAACTTAACATAAAGGCTTGAAGCTAGTAAGTTACTACAGTAATAACATTAACCTCCTGTAAAACCAAAATTTGTTGATTATAATCTGCATTTGTATGGTTGAAACCAACAGTGCCTACTGATGCTACAAATGCCAATTACATGAAAACTACAGCTTTTAACTAAAATGCTGATAGCACTACAAATGGAGAAAGTTCATACATGGGAACTGACTTAGTAACATTTTATTTACCTAAAGCTTTTGAACATTAGCTAACATTAGGCACCAAAAGCTACTGGTCATAACAGACCAAGATTCTTTACATTTGGACAGAGCTAGGCTAGCTTCTTCCCTTTGTTTTTATGCTAAGCTAAGATAATCACCAGCTCCAGCTTCACATTTATCACACAGACATGAAAGTGGTATCAATCATCTCACCTTGCTCTACTTATCAAGAAAGTGAATAAGTATTTCCCAAAATGCCAAACTAAAAAAGCTAACTAAACTAATTCATAGTGGAGAAATTGACCAATTTAGTGATAGCAACAATTGTCAATCATGAAGATCCAAAGACCAATAGTCTACAGGCTTTCACACCAACAAATTTCACTGACTCGTGCCAAACTAGGAGCAAACAATGCCTTGGACCGTGCTAGCTCCAATTATGATTCAAGTCACACCTTGACATTAGCTGTTAGAAATGCCTCTGGCCATTTGAGTTTTTTTAGCTACTGTAGACAAAGGTCAAGTTTAAACTTATTTCCTCATCATGAGTGAAATGGAGTCAGTAAATATCAGCTTGTAATTGGCACATGAAGGAG
>NW_019174280.1:11234431-11236931 GCF_002260705.1 Seriola dumerili
TCCTGTGTAATGTTAATGGTTTGCATTAAACGGTTTCCTTGTTTGGTGTGTTTGTGTAAATGAATGCATGTGCTGACTTTTCCACAAGTACAATGCAGGGATTTAATGGACGGCACAAATGCACTTGAAGGGCATTAGGTGCCACTTTTTAATATGGTACACTTCACAAAGATTGATGAGTTGTGACTAATAACTTTATTAGTGGTAAATGAATCACTTATTGCAGAATGTAATTTGGTTAATAACTCCTAAATCCCTCACACAGGAATATTGCACCAGTGCGCAGTTGACTAGTACAGCTGCAGAGGATTTGGAACAACTGCAAACTTTGCATTATACTACTATTTCCATAGTATAATGCTATTAAGAGTTTAACAAAAGTCATAACAAACTGCAAACTCTTTCTGAAGTACTGTATGTCTTTACTAGGAAGCAATACATTGACATACTGTATGATGTTGTGTTGGGTTTGGGTTTTTAGTGTTTTCACATGTAGTGGCTTCAAATACATGCATGCATTAGAAGCAGTTGATCAACTGACAGCGACTAATTTGATAATGGAGCGATTGCATTGTAATTCTTTAAAGATGTAATATGCATGCTTTCTCTGTGGTCTCTTGCTGGGAGCACAGGTTGGTGGTGGTGGTGGTGATAATGGTCGCTTGCCAAGAGCTTAAGCCATCGCTGTGTTTACAACAAGACAAGAGGTTGGAATACGCCCTCTGATCAGGGCTACTTCTTCACCCTCTCATGCTGAACTGAGGTCAGACTGGAGGCTACAGTGACTCAGTATGAGAAAGTGATGAGACAGGATGTGTCAGGGCTAGCTGGTTAGCATGCTAAGTGGAGTAGAAGAAATAAAGTGATAAGAGTCGAAGAAAAACAAGTTTCCAGCTCTGTTAACAGTAATAGGAATAGGAATATTTGCTCATTTTCAGATTAATTGATAATGAAAACAGTTTTTAGTTGGAGCCAACAGATGTAAACAATCCATAAGAGACTAGATAATAATTAATAAATCATGTTAGTGACATGCTGACTCTATAAGTAAAACTATAAGTAAAGAAAAAAAAATTCAGTCTGATGGGTAAAAAGAAACTTTCAAAAGAGAGCTGATGAACACATCCCTGTTAAAGTAACAAACACCATAGCGGTGATGAATTAAAATGTGAATTATTGCAAAATTACTTGGCATGAGAGAGAGTTTGTTGGACTGGAGAGCTTCAGTACATACTCTAATTTCAATAATCCTCCATTAGGGTTTGTTACACTCACTCAAAACACGCTGAGCATGACAAACAGTTCGACTTCTGCTTCCTTAAATCTGAATAATTTGCCACTGATTTCCATGAGATCAAAAGAAAACACGGAGCAATATGACTGCAGGGGTATGACAGGAAGGAAATGACTAACATTACTTCCAGCCTGTGGAGGAGAGGTGGATTGATGCATTCACTCACTAATCACTATATTGCTGGGAGGATATAGCAGAACATTATTTTTTTCCATTACCCAAACAGTGTAATAAAACAAATCAGATAATAAATTAAGAGTTTATTGCACAGGTTCAAGTTAACACATTTTCAGCCCTAGGGAGCGAATACATTCCAGGATAGCAACAAATTGGCAACAGTCAACAATCATTTACAGTATGTACTTGATGAATATGTCTTCGCTTTAGGTTTCTGGCTATTTACAAACTTTTTTCTCGTGTGGATGTGTCACCGCCGCCGTATGTTGTTGCTCGCAGCGCGGTCGTCTAAAGTGCGTGGGACTGTGAGTGTTGGACTCAGAGGGTGTTACAGTATGGTGTGGATCACCGATGACTCGCCTGGTGAATATGGACAGATTGTGTTGTGTTAACACCCACACACAAACACACATGCACTCCCACAGGCTCATTCTGCTGCGATGAGTCTCCCATGGGATTTTAATATAATCAGTGTTTACGAGCCTATCTATCTATCTATCTATCTATCTATCTATCTATCTATCTATCTATCTATCTATCTATCTATCTATCTATCTATCTATCTATCTATCTATCTATCTATCTATCCATCCATCCATCCATCCATCCATCCATCCATCCATCCATCCATGTTAAATCCTAGTTCTTGCTTTTCTTTTGCATATCTGGCTTTCCCTCTACGCTCCACCCTTGCCAGAAAAAAAGCAAAACCTCCCAGATACGTTTTCAACACACGGACCCAAATCAGAATGAATGCCTGCTGCTGTTCAGGGTTTATTTGTCTCTCTATTTGTGTCTAAATAAGCTTAATCTCATAATGGGGAGAGCGCAGGTCCAGGCCCGAGCCATGCATCATACAAATGAGAGAGGGAACTGATGGAAGGAAATACAGTATAAAATCAATGGCCCTGTGAGTGTATGTGTTTGTTTTTGTCTGTGCATTTGAGACTGTGCATTTGAGATGACGTCTGATTTGAGGTAAATAAAAAGGCAACAGTGAACATGGTGCACCGATATAATGTATAGCAC
>NW_019174280.1:11241931-11277710 GCF_002260705.1 Seriola dumerili
CATTTACCCAACCCTCTTGCACACTTGAGTGTTGTTCTCATTCCAAAGAAGTCCCTGACAGATTGCCTCCTCCTCCTTATTAAAAATCTATCTTTTTTTTTTCTAATTACAAAGCATCAGCATTATTAAAAATGCAGGAAGCTTAGCTTAGCCGTGACCCAGTGCTTTGCATAGCCTTCACCCTGGTGCTACTTTCGATAAGTCAAAGCTAAATATAGACCAAGCTTTACAGTGCTGATCTTATTATATTGTGAAATCAGTGTACTGAATTTATGACACCTGCATTTTGTCCACGGGGAGATGATAACAGAGAAAATAAGTGAACAGACGAGGAGATGTTTACTGTAAGCAGGAGGAAAAACAGGGAACAGGAGTGTACGGAAGAAATTATAATTAAATACAGACAAAGAGTAAAAAAATAACGACAGGAGAAGAGAAATGAGGGATTGACAGACCTGAGGGGAGAGACATAAATACAGGAAACAGCACTGAGAGAGAGAGAGAGAGAGAGAGAGAGAGAGAGAGAGAGAGAGATGAGAAGAGCTGAGAGGACAGTTTTATTAGACGATAGAGGAGATGAGGTCAGAGCATCTGCCCCACTGCCTGAGCAGGACCAGAAATCAAAGGCGTATAAATCCTCTTGATAAGGACGTCCTGTACTGTGCCATGTACACACCAGCACACTGTCAGATACCCTACACACACAAACACACATAGAGCTAATGCAAACGCAGCCTTTCCACTAATCTCTTATATCAAGCCTGCACTGTTCTTGATGAAGACTTAATCAGAAATGAAAAGAAGATGAACTTTTGCTGACTGGTGGTTGTCCTGACATGTTATCTCTTTTGTCATGCATTTTCTCTACAATCTTACAGGAACTTTAGTAACACTTACAGCCCACACTTACATACAGGGTACCAGTGAAATACTAACTGGAATTAAAACTGGTGCAGAAGGGATTGTTTTATTTTGCAGCCCACAGACAGACTTGCAAATAACATAATAAAGGAGCTTTCTTGCACTTTTCTATCACTTAAAAGCAATAGCCATTGACTGAGCTTGGCTTATTCATTCTTGCTTTTAAAAAAAATTACTCACAAAGAACAGGGCACACAATACAGAACATGGAAATACATATAAGACACACAATACAGAAGGATACACCCTCCACACCTCTCTTTGTACTGTCATAAAATAATGATAGCGCAACATGAAAAAAGTGGATTTTGTTACTCCTTATTTCAGTTTGGGGGAAACTTATGCTCTACTTTTTGGAACTAAATTGGGAGTTAATATATATAACTTGTATATGTAGTTATATTTCTTTCAATTTTGGCAAATTGACACCATTAAAAGCATGCTGAATTATCTATTAGCATTTCCTTTTTGCAATGTACCATTGGATATACAAACAACTACCACTGGACATCTAAACAGATTTATGGACGTCTATTTGTGATGGAATCTGAGTTAATGAAGTGTAAATCAAACTGAAAAAAAACAATATGTGTATTATGTTTGTGTGTTCAGATTTGACTGAGTTATGACTCAGAGAAGGAGTAGAAATTTTGACGCAAATTGCGGCAGTGGGGGAGGCAAGGGAGGTTTGTGTCACAGGTGCTGTTGAAACTCCAGCCACTAACCGTGCTGATGAGTGGGTTAAACACACTGACCAAATGAAAATAATTAACACCCCACCGTTGCTGGAACACCAGCGTGCACCTGCCCCTTTCACCTCTTGCAGTATCTTTGCCTCATGGTTCTCCCTCTGCCCCCATTCACCTTTTCATAGTTAAAAAACACAGCTGGAGACGATGCCACAACAGATTTTTATCACATCATTTATTTTACCCTATATGCACCTGCAGTGTTACCTAGTGTAATATAAATCCTTCCTAAACTCAATGTTGTTACTCCTTATTTCCTTGCCTTCTTCACTTTTATTCTACGTCCCCAGGAAATGAATCGGCATGTAAGATGTGACTATAATCTAACGTGTTACTTCTCAGCAAGCAATAGTTTTTTCTATTATATATTATATAAGCTCATAGCCATTGCATAAGTTGCTTACTGTCATTATCCCATTTCTGTATGTTCTGTTCTGATCATGGATCAGGTGATGGTGTTAATCAGTCAGTGTATTCAGTATTGGTTTAAACACCAACTTTAGCTAGAAAGAACTGACCCTCTCTGGTCCTAATCGTGTTTACTGTCCAAAACTCATTCATGCGAAGGAGAGACGGAGAGAGAGAGAGAGAGAGAGAGAGAGAGAGAGAGAGAGAGAGAGGACGAAGGAAGGAAGGAAGGAAGGCAGGAAGTGAAGCAGAGAAGACGCTGGGTGAAGAAATCCAAGGAGATGAGAGAAGCCAAGCGTGTCCTAGAAGAACAGTGATTTTTATCTACTCCCCTGCAGCCTGTGAGATGTGGCTGACTATTGATTAGATTTCAGCTGACAGGAGTGGCACGAAGTAGAGGGTGAAAAACTGCCCCTGAATTCTCAAAAAATTAGTTTCTATGCAGAAAAGCTCTTACCTCATTTGTCAGTGAGGTGAGCTCATCCTGTAAATGTTTTGTCAGAGTCAGCTGGAACAAAAGGCGTGATCATACCGTACCTTTGTCCTCAGAGTCAAAGACGCCCAGTCAGATGATCAGTGGGTCACTAGTGTTTTAAACATGTGTCTCTTCAGTTGGGCTGTCTTGTTTCGCTCTCCACAGAGAGGAAACAGAAGGAGACGACCTGTGACAAATCCACCTTCTCTTGTTCTCCCTCAGCAGTGACAAGGCCCTGCAGGCTAAAGCTCCGGTCCACGAATGCTAATGCGTCGTGTCTGAGCTGGGGAATGAGACCCAGGGAAGGGGGTGATGATGGTTGGCCAATTTCACTCAAAGATCGTGTCAAGTGAGACTGTGAGTCGATCACAAGTGCAAATGCAATTCAGCTGTGTCATCAGATAACAGGTCACGGTACAAGTGAAACTGCCCAAACCTTAGGATGACACGGCAGCTGTAAACATTGTCCTCTTAGAAAACATATTTCTCACTTTTATGGTGTATTAAGTTTTCTGCTAGACTTTGCACCCCAGACTTTGGTTCTAGTTCAGTCTTATCTGAGAGGTGCCTTTCCGCAGAAGCAGCAGATCTCAGGCAGTTCACTTCTTGGTGGAGCTAATGGTTAATGACTTGGGTGTCAAAGATTGCACCGTTTCACCACTGACCTTTAACTGGCATTCCACTGACGCTTTCGAGGCAAGGACACGAACTCTGGACTGCAGACACCTCCCACACTGCTCTTTAAATCTGAACTGTGCAGACTACATGGAAAATCTTCATTGTCTGCTGATTCAATTAAATTCATGAGTGGATGATTTTCCACTGACATTTAGGTCAATATTAGGAACATATTTAAGGATTATGAAAAACAATGCAACACCACAAACTGCAGTCTACAAAATGACTATAGCATATCTGAAACAGTAGGAAAAAAACAAACGTTTTTGAATTATTGCAGGGTGGTTGTATTGGCTTGCATTAAATGTAGCTAGGTGTACCTAATGAACTGGTGATCACTGTTGCCATGGTGGCTCACACCGTACCTCTCCTCACTTGCCAAAAGGTAACACAGCCTTGCAAAAAGCTTTAGTTATATCTGCCCTGAATTGCATTACTGTCAAAACAGTTTTTAGCCAGCGTTGGGAATAAAAAGGAATTAAGAGGAACAACCCACAAGGTCCAATTATATTTGATACAAAGAGTTGCACAGGGAGCCAAAAATCCCTTTCCAAGTTGTTGGCTTGTCATGCATACTGTACCAATACCAGGGAGGAATGCCTCTTACACCAAACTTCTGTTTGCACTCTTTTGAATAGTTCAGCTAATTGACTCAAAACTTTCTTTTCTCCTTGTTAAAGACCTCAGCACATATTCACTTTCTCTCCATATAAATGCCAGAAGACTGAACCCCTGGAGTCTTTCAGATTCTGTGCTTAGTAATGAAACTGGTGAGCTGCCAGCTTAGCATTGGTTTGAAGCCAGTTTCTATTAGTTTCTCTATTAAAATCGTGTCTTATGTCCTTTACAACCTTGATATTTTCCTGCCATCAGCCATTGTCCTCTTTATTGTCATGACTCTCCTCTGATTTAAACATATTTAAGCAGCATTTATATGAGAGAACCCTCCAATGGTCTGGAAGGTAGTTCAAAGCTACCAATGTTTAACATACACTTAGCAATGGAAAACTGCTAATCCTTAGCTATGCTTTTGTTCCAAAGCCAAGTACTCTGGCAGTGGAAGAATGTGGTTGGAGTAATAAACTTGGAATTGCTTTTCTCGCATGATCTCTCCTCTTTGCTCACAGTAGATATACTGTATATATACACATCCCAAAATGTGCACAGTGCATTTGTTTCCATTGCTACTGCAGGATTATACAGGCTCCTTTTCTACCGTGGCTGTAGTTTCCCCGATTATTAGTCGTTACACATGTGTGTGTGAAATAGCTTTGTGGCGTTTCCTCCCCATAGCTAGAAACAGCCCAGAGGGGAGCAGAAGAGAGAAAAGTATGACAGGTTTTTTGTGCTGTTACGAGGCATCCTGACTAATCTGTGTCAGGTCAGACAGAGTTAGCGAAGCCGTTTGAGGTACGTAGGGACAGATATACACCTGCATGACTGCATGTCATATGATGAAATTTAAGGAAAGTGATTGTGAGGAAGTTACAAAGCCTCATTTTCAGGGTTTCAATGTCAAAGTGATTGAAGAAAGAGGTTAAATGATGAAGCAAACTGATTTAAAAAAAAAAATCATTTGATATATGAGATAATAATTTTTTTCTTTTCCTGATTAAAATATAAGTTTAGTTCTATAATCTGATATCAAATGGACAATGATATAGGAAATATTCGGTCACTTAAGGTTTGCAAGGCGCAAAAAGGGAGGCAAAAAAAAAATGCTGTATCAGTATCTACACCTCCTGTGGATTAAATCCCTCCATATCCGGGAGATCCACCAGCATCAAGACATCTTTCCCTCATGCTCCCCTCTCCCCCCTCCCTCCCCCTTTCTTAGCGCTGACCTTGGCCCACTAGAAAAAAAGGGAGCACCCTCCCTTCCGAGTCTCATTCTGAGGGAATTTGGGAATTATTGTTGTTCTAATCTACCCTGAGAACCCGGCTAATCCCCTCTTCCATCTTGATGTTCCAGAGCTAAAGCCAAAACTGTGCCACAGAGGCTCAGCAGCACCCTGACTATGCAGTGTAACTTTTCTTTTCTTTTCTTTTCTTTTTTTTTCCTTTTTTCATCCCATTCACATACTCAGCTCTGTTGAACCTGCTTTGTGCACTGAGGTTTTTAGGGCTTATGGCACACCCTTGACAGTTGAGCTTAAAGTTGACCTGATCTGCTTCCACCGTGGACAATATGCTTACTCACGGCATTACTGGTGCACAACAACAAGCTGCTGTGGTTGTGCTTTGTTACTACATACTGCATTCTGTCATACTGTAAAAGGCTCAGACTTATTAGTCTTACTGTCATTCCTTTTCCAGTGGAGGTTTGATTTATGGCACTGAATCCTTGAAAGTCTATCTGTAAGGGAAACAATCTAACACTCATAGATGTAAAATCATGCTGTGAAATCAATGTTAATGCTAATATCTCATTTGATTTGGTTGGTCATTCGAGCAGTTGCTTCGCCACTTTGGTTCAGACTGAAATGGCTCAACAACTATTAGATTGCTATGACATTTTTTACAGACATTCATGTTCCCCAGAGGATGGATTCTCCTGACTTTTCATTTGGCATCACCAGCAGTTTGTCATCACCAAAGTGATCCATTGATCATAAGGTCAAAACTCTGCTGCGTCCAGTACTTTTTGATGGATGACTAGATACATGAAAAACTATCACAATACTGTGCGTCTCAACTAAACTTTGTGTTTAGTGCTAAGTAGCTAATTTTAGCAACACTAACTGAGTAACTCTCTATGTATCTTTAACGAGTTGCCGTGAAATAAAAAAAAACAGTACAACCCCATGAGACGCCAGACACCGGTAACTACTTTGTATCCATAGGTGCCAAGTCAGTGACATAAATATCTATTTTAATTATGCAAGAGAAAGTTTGCATCCTGTAACCTCTGTCAAATGAGGTAATGGAATCATTTCAACCCCAAACATCTAAAACAAGATGAGCCTTGTCTGTGAATATGGTTTGCAGTGTTTTTAAATCCTGTGATCCAATGTTTTCACCTTTGGCCAATTTAGTCAAGCTGCGCTCATGCAATGAGAAATGTTTGGGTTGTTATGACTATCTCAGTGTGACAGGAGGTGAGGTTTAGTGTCAAAACAAAGGAGAACGAAACAAATCTCATAATAGCCCCTGCAGCGAGTAAATAGGCTCTGTGCCACATGGATACATTCTCCTCTTTCTGTTTATAGAGACGAGAGAAAAAGAGGAAGAGGGAGAGAAATATGGGAGATGCAGAAAAAACATTCAAGGGAGGGGGAAGCTTTTTTAATTCCCAACAAAACTTGCATGTGTTGAGTTACACTGGATGACCATGAATATTAATGTTTTGCTAGAAAGTCAGGGTTCAGGGACCTTGTCTCTTTGCTCCTCAGGATTTAAAGATGAAAAAAAGCCTGAGTATGACCCAAGAGGTTGAAAGCGGTTGCAAACGCAAAAGCAGCTTAGGGTCAATATCCCAATCTTTCCCTCCGTCCTACTGTCTTGTTTCTCAGACACCCGCTCTCTTTTTTCAGGTTGATTCCCCCTCTTTCTCTGTTGCTGACTCTGAACAGTATTTCTGAGGCTTAATCTCCCACGGGAGATTCTGTACACTTGGTGTTTGTATTCCATTTGGACTGCCTGAATCATAGTTCTTTGATTCTCTGCCCTTTGGGCTCTGACTTTCCCCCTCGCTCATTCATTTTAAGACCCGTGTTTGCGATCGAGGAACAAAAGCGAGGGAAAAGAAAGGGAGAAGAAAGAGCAGTGACCTTGGTGTTAATAAGCAAGCCTTATCTCTGACAGAGAATGGGATGGCTTATGTAAGACTATCTTGCGCTCTCATTCTCTCTGTTTATCTTTTTGTCTTTCAAACATATTTTTCTTTGTCTCCACATCTCTGCTTGCACCTTATTCCCTCATTCTACTTTATCATTCCCCCCACTGATGCTCTCTCGCTTTCCCCTCATTTCATTACTCTTTGATGCTCAGACATATGTGGGACATCACACAGCCTGTTAGAGGTAGCGTAATGCACCAAGGGGGAGCTGGTGGAGGACAGGAAGGGATAAGGACAAAGCGGAAACTGGGTTACCAGGATAGAAGGCCATGCGTAGACTGGCTAATAACACTGCTGTGAGCACAGTCTTTATACCGTCCCGTATGAGCAAAATAACAGAAATGTTTTGCAGTACAATTCAGCAGCTGTAAATACCAGGTCAGTGAAGCTTATAATGGGATCTACATGATTGTGTCATATTCCGTACTAATTGGCAGCATGTAAGCTTCTGTTGTTTAATTCTTTCAATGTATTTGTTTCGCTTAATTCTAAAACTTCTAAAAGCAACAACTCACTCACTGTTGGTTTGGTTATACTTGAGTCACTTTCAAAACCTTAATCGCTCGGTTGTAAATTTATAACAGTCAATTATTACCGTTCAATGTCCAATGATTATTACCAGGTGGTTTACAGTATGCTAGCCAGTTATCATCCATAACCACGCTATCACCACCCAGAACCGGTATTAGCCAGTGCCTTCCCATTGTTGTAAAGTGACTAAATGAAAACAGTCATGAACTCAAACCTAACCCTATAACCTTAAAGTGAGCTCCACCAATTTGCCACACCAAAACCTGTTTACTACTGCATAGGTCGAGAAAAAACAGAAAAGAAAGAAGCCTTTTTAAAGCTTTTTGTGGCTCCAGACGTAACTACACACAATCTGGCAAAATGCCTCAAGTCACATCGATTGAGTCAGCCTCGGTCTGGGCTGAAGATGACAAGTTTGAAAATCTGGAAAAAAAAAAAAAAATCCAAGGGTGTGGAGTTAGGAAGAAGTGAGCTTACCAGAACTATGTAGCCTGCTCCTTATTTTTGCTTTAGGGTAAAAACTTCATAAGCTGCTACTAGCATAACACATTCAGTCTCTGACCCAGCTGTTTGGTGGTTGGATTGCATTCTTGGTAACTGGGTAGGTGCGAGGTTTGACAAGGAAGAAGAATGTATGGAATAAAACAGACCATACCTCTGGTTTCACTGCATCAATTTAGTTTTTTTCTTTTTTAACTGCCTATCATAAATCCAACAGTGATATAGAAGAGCTGTGTTAAATCAGTGGAGTACTTTCTTAAATCTAACCTAGGTATTAAGGCTGTTTTTACTCTCAAACTCAACTGATAATACTGTGTAGTCGATACTAAATCAAATCATAATACTGTGAGGTGCAAGGTGTGTGGTGAGCTCAAATAGGACTGCACTATTTTGAGCTGTAGCTTTATTATACTGTACTGTTTATGGAGAGTAAAGAGCAAATCTTTAGGTGAAGACGTTACACAACTTTTTTTAGAGATTAAAACCTTGTTTTTCAGAGATAATTTGTATATAACACAGGCAGAGGCAAAGGGCGAAGAGGTGAGTGAGGTGGCAACAGAGGAAAAGGGTCATGAAGTCTGGATATGGTGCATGTGATGTTTTTATTTCTTGATTTATGGGGCTGTGGGGCTGATCTGTACATCCTGGGATTAGTATGAGAATTTCCCTGGACTATATTACATCCTGAGTTTATGAGGTGAAAGGACAGATCTTATAGGAGAAGCCTTATGTAACCTAAGTAATAGCAGGTACACTGTTGTCTTAAAAGGTCGTAGCACAAAACCAGGTCAAAGGGCAAGGAAAAAGGGGTTAAGAGGAGGGGGAGTCTGGACATGGTATTTGTATATGTGTGTGTGTGTGTGTGTGTGTGTGTGTTGTATTTCCTGCACATATTTTCTTACCCACTGAAAGAATGCATGGCTCCTTCTCTGGAACAAGGTTCAGTTAGAGGCCATACAATAAAGGATGATAAATTGCATGATAAACATGTACGCTTCAGCCTAATAAGGAGCAGTTTATGGGTCTGTACATACATAACTATGATGAAATGTTGCTTAGATTAAGAACTTTTATGGCCAACAGTATACACACAAACTCACAGACACCCCCTCTCTGTCCTTAGACTTTCTTTCTTGCTCACTTATAATTCAAAGTTTCAAACAAATACATAAATACATATATGCATTTGAGGTGAAAAGATGTGAATTTGTATTGTATTGATGGTGTGAAAAATTACGAAGAACAAAATCATACAATTTGTGTTGTAATAAAATGAAAGCAAAGCAAAAAAGCTTGAACTATAGTAATCAGATAATATTTTTAGGACAAAACTTTTAGGAATTGAAATGCTTATTATTGTCATTATTATTTTGAAGGTGTGATTGCTGATTCTAGCTGTAAACGTATTGCTTTTACTGGTTGAATAAATAAATGTTTACTACATTTGTTTAGTCTGTCCAAAAAAACTGAAGCATGACAGCCAACAAGATATAACATGTTCATGAGTGAGGTCTAGAGGTGCTGGTATTACCTCCAGTATTTCCCAAAATGTGGAACTATTCCATTTTAATAGTAATATGTGTTAATGTAATACAGTTTTCACAACTTTGACTAAATGACACTGTAACACGGATAAAAACAGCTCACACACACACACACACACACACACACACACAGACACACACACACACACACAGACACACACACACACACACACTGTTATGACAGAATGCTATCATGTTGTACTTGACACCTTCAGTAATTGTTTGGATCCTTTCTGTCCTTCCAGCACCGAACTGTAATTACAGTCAAGGGAACAACCCTTCACACACAGGGAAAGTTTTTTGCCGAGTTGCAAGTTTGCACTCAAATACACTTGCACACACACACACACACACACACACACACACACACAAACATACTCAGGCAATCTCAGGCACACAAATTTCTCCATGCCAAGTTGTGGTAATGTAGAGGCCCAGAAGAAGAGCAACCACTGATAGAGGCCTTGATAAAACTCATTTGAAATGGCTGCAGTTACTGAACCTGTCCGCTCTGTGTGCCAAGGACACCATTTACCTTACATAACAGCCATTCTGGGTCACTAACACATCCATCTGTGCAACTCACTTCCCTCAAGAACTATGTGCACCTTGACCTTACCTTCCATTGTCCCATGTATCTTATATTTCTCTCTCACGCCTCCTCTCTCTCCTCTGTGTGTGTGTGTACTTTTGTGTTCTGTGCTGGTGTTGTGAGTCGCATGCTAAAAGATGATTGAGTTTGTGATGAAAACTCAGGAGAGTGTGTCAATGTGCTGCGGTCACATGAGAGGAGATTACTGCAAAGGCTGAGCTTGGCTCACTCACTGCCTCCTGTGCAATGCGAACATGAGCCTCAAATATTTTACTCATAGAGTCATAGCTGTAGCTGTAGCAATTTTATAGCTGATTTTGATAATGCTTTATAATAAATTTGACCTTTTTAAAGAATGAGAATAACTTATATAAGCATGCTCCAGAACTTAAAGTACATCGACCTACAGTATTTGTTTCCTTTATCTCTGTTGTATCTTATCTTATCTTATATTTTGGTTTTGTTCATCGGTAACTTTAATCAAAATTATTATTTGAATCAATGTATTATATTGAAATAATCTGCTCCCAAGTGGCACATGGGGTTAAAAGTTTACTTTATAGCTATAAGGGAAAACAATAATAAAGACATTGAATGAAATATGATGATTATAATGAAAATGCTCAAGAATGAGTCTCTCGTTTATTAGATAGATGACATATGTTACAGGAATGAGAAGCTGAAAAGGTTACGAGGAGGCATGAGGTTAAGGACTCTGTTAACCATGTACCTGCAGAAGATCAACTTTTCATGAACCAAACAGACCTGTTATCAGCTCTGAGACAAGTTGTGACAAGATAGGAGGAAGTTCATCTGAAAAGGTCTAAACCACCAACAATGCTATAAAAGTTGACACCTGATTCCAATAGCGTTTTTTAAGTAGATGGTTAATGTTGATAAGATTTTTTCTGTATAATAAGTGTATTAAAAGACATAAACAGTATGAGTACAAGTTCATTCTAAACTCCCATTTGGGGTTTGAGGTGGGAGGAAAACTCACTCTTACAGTTATGTACATATGTTAGTCTGTTAAGATGCTGCCGATAATCTCGTGACCCTTTCTCAGAAATACTGAAGCATTTATTCCACATATTTGGTTTTAAACTTTACTGGCCTGATGGAAAAATATGATTGATCTTATTGTTACAGGTCAGGAAGTGGAAGATGCTGGCTCGCCATCACAGCGACGGTACAGGCAAGCAGAAGGAAACAGAGTCAGACGTCCACCAGGGAGGTTGTCAGTCATGGGGGGTGCATGCCTCACCCATCCTGGCCAGCCCAGTCATGCTGGAGTGCTCCATCTGCAGTGGACCCTACATAAGCTATGCCCTGGAGGATATCTGGCAGCCACGGCAACGCACACAGGCAAGTTCATTCTGTCTGTAGCTAATTAAATTACAGGTAGCAAACACTCATTTATCACAGTAATCAGTGGATCACAAAGCAGGGGATTTCCAAGTGTCCTTGATGAGGTTAGTTCAGGGAATCTCTAGAGAAATTATGGATCGTCAACATCCTTTTATAACATACAACAGATGTTATTTCGCTGGGTTATGTAGGGTAAGCAACTCAACGACTTACAATAAATGGTTAATGTAGCTATTTGTAAGTTTTGCTATAGCCAATGTTAGCGTTCACAGCTGTTTACTTACCAGTCTTAGAAGAGACGTTATGAGTTCAGCATCCAACTTAATTCCTTTACTCGCCAAGAGCTGTCTCCACAGCTGTCTCTGCAACTCTTGTTTTGCTTCTATTTCTATCACTGCTTTTCTCCTACATAAGTTAGCATGCTAACCAGCTAGCTCCGGCCCAGTCAGCTAGTTGCTTCACTTTCCGATACCAAGTCACTGTATCGTCCAGTCTGCCCTGAAGATGTAGCTCTGCTCAGAGGGAGTATTATAACCTCTTGTATTGTAAATACAATGAGCTCTTGGCAAGACTGGTAAGTAAACAGCTGGTAATGCTAACGTTAGCTATGTAGCCATAACAAAACTTACAAATAGCTCCTTTAATTTAATTATATGATAACACCAACTGGCAGTTGACAAAATAATGAAAATAATTGTTAGAGGGAAACATGTCATGACTTTAGTTGAAGTAACCTAATATTATACACAGCCCTGTCTTATATTATACAAACCAAGGAGATACACCCAGAGAAATGTTCCTAATTTCTTTAACTCTAAAATCAAAACATTTGTAGCCTTTTTACTGTTGAATGAGTTTTATCATATGACTTGCAGTCAAGTCATGCAGGCCTCTACCTCTCCTTGACCCTTACAAAGACAAAAACTATTCCCCCAACTGTCTCTCTTTGCCTCTGCTGGAACAACCCAAACTTTCTGTCTTGTGTTGGAAAAATAAATCCACCATGAAATATTAATGAACAGAAAGCCTAGATTCACCATCACTATGGATACTACTCCATCAGATCTCTTTACTGAATCAATAAACAACCTGAAGTAAGAGAGAGGAAGGACATGACTGAAGTGAGGCAAACGGAGGGAGAGGACATAGGGGCATGAATGGTAAAGTGATTCTGACTGTGGAGAAATATTGACAGTATGAGGGAATATGAAGAGCAAGCAATATATGTATATATATGTGTGTGTGAGAGTGTATCTGAGAGAAAAAGATTTGATAGACGAGGCTACTGTCAGTTGTATTAAGACTTATACAGAGATGAAATGACCAGCATGATAGGCA
This sequence comes from Seriola dumerili, assembly GCF_002260705.1. Taxonomy (NCBI): domain Eukaryota; kingdom Metazoa; phylum Chordata; class Actinopteri; order Carangiformes; family Carangidae; genus Seriola; species Seriola dumerili. Next base: position 11,254,875 of record NW_019174280.1, read on the forward strand.
GGCTGTTGGAGGCAGCATCTCTGAGTGACTAAACAAACTGATGAGATTGAAACAACTCATGCACACACACACACACACACACACACACACACACACACATGCATGCATCAGCTTGTCTTGTTCTCAGAAAACACTCATGGGAGAATACTGAGAGCTGCGATAAGTTTTCAGAGTTGCCGCGTGGAATAGCAAACTAGGCTAAGACTGTATTTAACACAGACACTTTGAAAAGTTGATGACTGACAGCGACATCTCGAAAAACTCATATCTGACATGACAACGCAACTTTCATGGGAATGTCCTGAGATGCTAATGCTGCTGGTCCAATGACAGCTGCCAATTATACTGTTACTGTATGTGAAAAGCTAAAGTGGGACAGACATAAGTAGCTGCTCTTGAGACATACAGTATGTACACTTGTGTTTACTTGCACATTTCTATACGTTTAGCCACGTTTGAGGATTATTGAGTTTTATAATCAATCGAGTCAAAGATCAACTCTCACACACAAACACACACACACCCGGCTAAACAGGCAGTGAGAGAAAGTACATACATTTATTTTAGTGCTTTATTTAATGACAGTTTTGAGATTCTTAGTATTTGAACTAACTGGCAATTAATAATTATATTTCTCTACATGTTGAGGGAAATGTTTCAGCCAGTGGCTAACAGCTGCAGTTACTCATTACTTTTCAGATTAAGATTTTACATTAAAAAAAGAACATATTATAAGCTTATAAAATACAATGACTTGGTATAGGAGGTAAATAAACACACTGTGATGTTCATGAAGTAGATGTCCTGTTCAATCCTTGGCCCAAGCTGAGTAAGATCAAACTGCCATTAGGTCAGTTAGAAACGAAAGCACAATATTGTCATGTTATAGAGCAGAGGTTTCTCACCGCTTTCAGCACAGGAGCCCAAATGATTGAATGCAGTCTCACCCTGGAAACTCATTAAAACACATCACATGGGAAACCGACTGAAACTGGGTCGGGGAACCAGTGGTTTTGGAAACGCTGATTTAGGTTCCTGCTGTTCCGAAAGGTCATGACTCGTGATGTCGCTGTACGCCAAAACTTGTCAAGAGCTAAGAAAAGGCAACTTAGATCAGTGCTTTTCAACCATTTTGGCGTGTTACTGTTTAAAGATACAAATAATTTTAGGGGGTAAATTTATCCAGTAAATCAAAATAACAAAAGCAATGATTAGAAGAAAATTAAACAGAATTTGGCACAGCAAAAATATGTCTCTATTCTCCTGTCCTGTTAATCAATTAGCGACCCCTCAGATTTGTCTTGTGTCCCCTTGTACCTACAGCTTCCAGGCCTTAGGTTGGGACCAGAACCTTTATTTTTGAGTTTATCTGATGGGCACTTGAAAGGGTGTTATAATCCTAAGGGCTGAACTGTATCACCATTCAACTGAATTCTAACAAGAAAATAAAACTGGATTTTCGGGGGTTCACAGTCTGAAACGCTAATGTCAGTGTAGATGCATCAATATGTGATTTATGTATGCTTGAATACAGTTTCATGGGCATTTTGTTTTAACTATCTGTAGATCACCAGGCCAAAACAAAGTATTTCCATTTTCATTTCCTTGTCTTTGTGGTTTGAGTGTTTGAGTTGTTTTTACTAAGCAATGCCATATTTCTTTCCTAGGCGATGGACCTGTACTACCACAATGAGTCAGACCCAGACAGCTACTGTTGCCCTGGCGACAACAGTAAGTCACCATCAACTAAGCCTGTTGTTTTGTATTCCTCCTCTTCCTCTTGTCTCTCCTTTTTTCCAATCCGTCTTTCACACTGTGTCTCCGGCGCACAAACTCTCCCTCCTCTGTTATCTTTCTCCAGCACCTCCCTCCGTCACTGGCAGATCGTTTCTCTTTATTATCTGCAGTTTAGTTTATTTTTACCATCAATCCAAAATTATCTTCTACCATTCATTCTCTGTCTGTTTTTCTCTTGTTTGTCATTTCCCTGCCGTCCAAACCTGATGGCTGTGGAAGCAAAAATGATTCAGCCTGCATACACACACTTTGTAACGTCACCTTACCTCACCACTTGGCCCTCTAATCCAACCTCTAAACGGGATAATAACTGTTGTCCATAAACCCAGATTACTATTTGTTGTTCTTTCTGTGGAAACCAGCAAAACAGTAGTTGCAGACACAGTACACAGGACTGATCATCATATAAATGACACGGTGACCTTTTCTGTTTACAGCTTCACTGCAGCAGACACATGTGTGTATGTCTCTTGCTTACATGTGTGCCACTGGGCAATAGTCCATAATCGGTTTATGACATAACTGGAAGCAACTGTGCTTTAATTTTCCATCATGCCCATTATTTCTGCCACACATCGCGGTCCAATCCAAAGGGCACAATCTGGGTGCGTGTGACATTTTGGCACAGAGCCTATCTACGGTGTTGCTACTTTTACCTTTGCTGGGAATCTTGCAGACACGAGCTCTTCTCATGAGTCTTTTTATGTGTGTGCATGTGTGTGTGTGTGTGTGTGTGTGTGTGTGTGTGTGTGTGTGTGTGTGTGAGAGAGATCACAATTTTTAGTAACAAACTTTAACTTCGTTTTTCTTTGGACTCAGAAAATTACATTTAATTAACATTTAAGATGCATTGCGTTGCAGTGCTTCTACGCTGTTTTGCTTTTCCACAAGGAACCATTCATTTCCACTCTTGGATATAAAAATCATCCATAACAAGTACTGTATTTAAAATGTCACTTCAGTAAAAGTATAATTATTATCAGCAAAATGTATGTAAAATATGAAAAGTAAAATTAGTGTTGCACTTGTGAGTGTTATGCTACTATACATTATATAATGGGATTGTAATGTATAAGCATTTCACTGTTGATGCTACTGCTTTAATTGGTCGAGGTGTGGCCAGCTTTAACTACTTTATATACTGTTGGTTAGTTTAATTAGACAGTGCTACACATTATATATAATCTCATTATATGTTTGTATGTAAAATCTAAAGATGTGTAAATATAGACATGAAATGGAAATAGTCAAAGTACAAGTGCTGACGTGCTTGTGGCAGAGCTGCAGGTACCTGCTGTCTGCTGGAACATCTCCAAGAGAGAAATGTGACAAGAGCCCTATTCTGATGAAAATGTTTTTCACTGGGAGTAGTCTGCCTGTTAATTATGGGAGTTTTCCGAGAGAAATTCAAGCAATTAGCCGAGCTGGTGACAAGCTGTTCCTGTGGCCTCGGCCGTGATGCCGCTACACCCTGTCGTTCCAAGTTCAGCAATTAGTGGCTTCAGAAACACTTTTAAGTTGAAGAGTGTCACACGTCACAGGGATTTACAGTGATGAAGTGATATGTGTGTGTGATGTAACGAGCAGCAGAGAGCAAGAGAAAGAAAGGTATAGATCCAGTAATGATAATTATAGCTAGTGGACTCTATACAGAGGAACAAATAGCAAACAACTGGTCGATAGATAGAAGATAGACTTTGACTATGGCTCAGTTCTAACTAGTCAGACTTCAGATCCATCCGTTGCACTGAGGTATCTACTCTTTTACTCTTATGAGTAGGACTAATTTGCAATTATTTCTGGATAAATTAAGACTTCTTTCAAACTAAAAAAACATGGCTGACATGTCCAGCCACAGGTCAGTTCAGTCCAGTAGAAAATCCTTGACTTTAGGTTGAATTCAAGAGCAGCAAGGACATTTTGCTGTGAGAATTCACACCAAAAACCCGATGCAGAATAAAATCTCTTCACAGTGCAGACCTGTAGCAGAGCTGAGATCCTTTGTGAATGGACTCACTACTTTTTCTACCTTGTCAGTCTGACTCAGGGTAGTTAACTTGTGCAAGAGAAAACGATTGATGGTGACTAATATTTCCGAGGTGTTACTGCCATATCTAAAAACTCTTCTCATGGCTCTCTCCACAACATAGTTCTTTGCTTATTTTTTGTCATTTGATGCCACTGGTCAGCAGATTTATTGGTTATCACCATGGAAACATTGCATAGTTAAAAGTGGGGTCAGGTGGTTCACTTTTTAGGCCTAAAATAAGTCTTTATTTTTGAGAAACTGTCTAACTTGGAGTAGACTAATCTAAGAGCAAAATCAAGACTCGCCCAAGACTTCAGACGAGTTTAAAATATCTTTGAGAAACCTGCCTCGTGTGTGTTTGTTCTCTCAGATAAAGTACAGAGTGGTCTTATGTAACAAAGCATCTGCTGAGGACACCCTTATTATACCACATTAGTATGTTCATCAACTTGCTGCAGTACAGCTAATCAGCATTTACACACTGAGTTGGTGAGCTCTTCGTTCTCAGATGACAACAGGTTTATATAACATGATTACTAAGCCTGAGTTTGTATGTGTGTGTGTGTGTGTGAGTGTGTGTGTGTGTGTGCGTGCGTGTGTGTGTGCGTGCACGTTCTTTGCTCTTTTGTTCTCAGTGACATAGTGAAATACTATCAACAGGTCCTTGTCTGAAGCTGTTATTTACACTTTTCTCCCACCATTTATGACGCATCACTCACCTTCCCTTCAGAGCTTAAACAGGCAAACACACCTACACACAGACATACACATTCAATACAACCAAGATATGCATGTAATTCATAAAGGACTCCTAGACAGTTCCGACAGTTTTGAGAGGATTTTTTGAACATGTTTGTTTCCATTATACCATGAAGACTTACAGCACGTCTTTAATAGAGACAGTGCTGTATTCAGACTGCAAATGGCATAATGCACTCCCTGTCCCTTAAACCCAACTTTGACCATCACATTCATAATTCTAGCCTAAATCCTCACCCCCATACTACCCCACTAAAAAATTGAGGATGCACCAAAATGTCCTCTCTTTGCAAACTCAAATAATAAATACATGAAATGTCCTCAAAAAGACTTAAATCCAACAGAACTAAATCACACTATAAAGCTTTGTTTTATGGGTTCATAAGTGCCACATTATTTCCTCACAGAATTTTCAAAATCAACCCGGAGAGAACCTTGACAAACCACTACGGTGATGGTCAATGATGAGGTAGCTGAACAGATAAGTAGCCTACTTTTTGGTAACCTAGCAAGCCAACCAGGCCACACTCCCACACTGACACTTCACCAAATCCAGTGGCAACATAAAAGCCTAGCTGTCCTCTCTGAATAGCCGAGGCCTTTATGTAACAGTGTCATTTGGTTCCTCACCACCGAGGCTCATTCACATTCATCCCCAGATCAACTATAGCCACAAACACACTCATCATCCCCGGAACAGAAAACGGACATTACAAGATGGAGGGAAGAGAAAATGATGACTGACATGAGCGGACTTAATGGATGGATGTCAACTGCCGGAGACAGCGCGAATATGGGCATGTGCTGGTCTTTGTGTATGTGTGGGTATGCTGTTGTAGGTGGGTGGGCTGAGGGAGTATGTGTGTGTGAGTGTGTGTGTGTGTGTGTGTGTGTGTGTGTGTGTGTGTGTGTGTGTGTGTGTGTGTGTGTGTGTGTTTTTACTTCAACTTTAATATCCTGCACCTCAACTCCTCTGACGCTGCAGTGAAACCCTTCCTGTCCTTTCATCAAATGATCCCCGGGGTGTGTGTGTGTGTGTGTGTGTGTGTGTGTGTGAGTCAATGCTGGCTTTGGCAATGATGACAGTGCCACAGGGGGGTTACATAACGTACAAGTGTCTCACATACACACACACACACGCACACACAGACATAGAAAGGCAGTAAACACACAGCTTGAGTATTGTGGAGCCTCCTCTTGTTCGTGGTCCGAGCCTCGAGCTGCCTGTAAATTCAGAGGGGGAAGAGGGCCAGAAAGGAAAAACACTGTGTGGAGCTTTTGTTAGTATTTCTCCCTCTCTCTCTTGCTCTCTCTCTCTCTTTCTTCCTCTCTCCTCATATTCTCTCAACACCTCTCTCTCATTTCATTCAACTCTGGGCTATGACCACAGATGCAGACACAAGAGCAGTGCTTACACTCCTTTGGAGGTAACGTAACAATTTTTTTTAAAGCATTCACCACTACATTTTTTTTTTTTTTTAGCTCTTTATGTCAGGTTTTCAAGGTCGACACTTTTTGCACACTTTCCTTATGTTCTTACTGCTCTCTTTTGAGGAGGCAATATGTGACCTGCAAGCTCTCACTTGTTTGGCTCGTGATACTTTCAAGTGCTAATAACGGATGTCGGTTTGTGTCTCACACGGACTGCTACTGCTACTAGGTAATAAATGCACACTGATGGATGGTACTTTATCGCCGCAACCTGTGCTGTCTCAAGGAGAAATCTCTTTTTCTAACCAACTGCGTGAGGTTCTTGGCATTTCAGTGAGGGAGGGGTGTGTTGGACACCTTGAGGGAACATAGGAAGTACCTGATGTGCCCTTTCTCGCTCTATTTTAGAAAGTGTGTGTGTGTCTGTGTGTGTGTGTGTGTGTGTGTGTGTGTGTGTGTGTGTGTATGTGTGTGTGTTCTGTCAGTCTCCCTGCAAAGTTTGTTTTGCCCTCCAGCTCTCTGTATGTGTGTATGTGTGTGTGTGTGTGTGTGTGTGTGTGCATGTGTGAAAATGTGTGTGCATCAGGTGGCTGTGGGGGACAGATTAATAATAGATTTGACCTGAGTTAAGGGAGAAACAGAGACAGCAGTAAAGAGTGGATGCTATATTTAAAAACTGCAAAGTCATACATGCAGCCACACAATGATTTTCTCAAAGAGGCCGGGGGTCAGGAACAAAAGAATACACACACTCTCTCTCTCTCACACACACACACAGCCACAGCCATCTTCTTGACTCTATATAATTTGTGGATGAGTCTTAATCGCTGCTTGTCTTTGTCTCTGCGCTTCCGCAGTGTAATAACGATTGCACTCGGGGTAGCTGTCGCACAAAAGCATAGCCTTCATTTTCACACACTCGCTTACCTTTGAATTTGTGATTGCCGGTTTGAACACAGACAGACAGGCCGGATAAATCTTGATGGGGAAAATGAAGAAGCAGCATTTGCACCCTTAGTAACACCACAGAGGTAACCTTGAGCAAGGCCAATAACCCCCCCCGCCCCACCCCCCCCCCACTGCTCCTGCTTGGTGGCCAGTGGATCAAATTGTGGTTGTACTGGGCAGCTGGTCAGCTTTTGGGGTGAATGGGTGCAACTGTGTAAGTGTACTCAAGGTAATTCCTGAAAATGAGTGAAACTTTCCAGAATAAGTAAAGGTTTTTTTTGAAAAAAAAAAATTATATTCCAGCTGAAAACACTCTCAAAGTGAAACTCAAAGTTTCAAAGGTTCAGTTTATTCATCTGTAAAAATCCTAATAAAAAAAACACAGGAAATAAATACCCATAAAATGAAATTTTACATACAAAAAAACATAATAAAACTGCAAATAAAACATACAAAAAAAATATAGAAGCAGACTGTGACTAAAATGAATTAAAATATGCCAAATACCTGGGTGTATACACATGCACAAATAGTTGGGGGAGCAATTCATCAAGAGACAGGGGTAATATGACCCCAACTTCAAACTCCTAACTCCTGAATTAATGTGAACACTATGAATTTTTTAATTCCCTCAGTGGGTGGCCATAGTGGGGAAAAACTACATGCCAGCCAGTGAATAAGAAACGATTTGTAAAAGAGGGAATTTTAACAACCCAAGTGGTCGCATGAGCCAGTTTTACCTTTGTGTGATGCTGAAATGTCACAGTTAAAGAAAAGTGCAGTTTCAAGTGAAATACAGTTGAATAGTGAGCCAGTGTGATAATACAGACGTCCATTGGCATTATGTGTTATGGATGAACAGCATTTCAAATACTTCTTTTAAATTTACAGGCACCTAAAAATAATATCGGGCTCAAAAATCCATCAGTTTCATGAGCTTATACCAGTTCATCCATGTTCATGCGGGGGGAGGGGGGTGTGGCTGCAGAATTAAATACATAAACCTACTGTTTGTTTCTTTTGTTTATTTGTGATAAAAGTTTATTGCAAAATTTCCAATGCCGAAAGTAGGAGCTCATGAGGAGCATTTGAAGGCAGCATATCCCCCGCCCTGAGGAAAACTCAACCAACCATGCGTGAAACACAAAACTGGAAGGAAATAGAGGCGGGACGTCTCCGCCCTGAACAGTAAGAAAAAAAAAAATTGCTTGATGAAACTAACCAAGAAGAAGAATGCGGTGTAGTTCGATTACCTCCCAGCCGAAGAACCTATAGCCCCTCTCTCCTTGTTGTGATTCGGGACATAAAGCATCCTTATGAAAGACAAAACGACCGCTTTGACGTGTAAGTAGTATGCATTGTATTTGAAAGCAACATCGATAGATCTATCCAAGAAATCTTTATAGCACTCCTATGATACTCCTATGGGAAACTAATGGTCTTATTATGAGACTCAATGGTGTTTGTGCAGTAACCGGCCTATTGTGATATTTATAGTTTCTTTCGTAAGCATAGCTGTTAACCCACTTTGTGTGTCTGTGGAGTGTCTGTGTGGCTGGGAAGAAAGCCCTGGCAGACATACTTGGGGAGGGGGGGGGGGGGTGCTCCATCCATTCACCCCATAATCCCGTGACCTGGATTTATGATGCTGCTATCTATGCTGGAAATGCCTCGCTGATAGGGGCTCTGTTTAAAAGTGCCAGAGAAACGTTGGCAGCTCCAGTTTGCAACTAGTTGAACTCTGGAGCCGCGGGCAGTCAAAAATGAGAACTCCCTCAGACCTGAAAGGTTTGTTTGTTTCCCGTGGAAACGGAATCTGATGTGGCTTTTCGGTGTAGAATAGACGATTGAGACAAGATTTACAAACATCTGTTCTGATTTTACATAAGTTTTTTTTGTGATAATGCAGTTTGCATGATGCAACAGTTTACCTATATTGTACTGTTTTGTACAGCTGTTTGCTTACATTGTCCAGACTTGCTTTTTTTTCCCAATTAAGTGTTGCTTCATGTGGGACTTTTTTACGCGGATTCACTCCTTCTTTTTACTCACGGTTAACACTGCCCTGTTTCATTGGATTTCCTTTGGCCTTCACAGGTGATATCGCCTTACATACTCTCATTCCACTGAGGGGTGTTGATAAAACTTGAACCAGGTGCCTTACATAACCGTGCCTAACTGATCCCGTCTGGTCCTCTGCGTGCCAGCGGCCAAAACGCAGCGCAGGGTGGCATTTTCCCCGTAGAATTTCATTTTTTGAACATCACATTGAAGTGTTTTGGCTTCCCCCCCCTGAGAGGCTTACCGGTTATAACAGATTGTGGATCTGAGCTCTTTCTTCTTCTTCTTCTTTTTTCTCTCTCTCTCTGGATGCTGGATGTATTCGGGTAAGGAGTTTCTCAGTCTGTACTTTTCCACTACCGGCGGCTTTTCTTGGCATCTGGCCTCCCTCGGCTCAGGCTCTCCCTCTCGTCTTTTGTATAACCTGCGTCACTCCCGGCTGTTTTTTAATTGAGAGGCAGCCAAACAGTTAAGCTGATAGGCCTAGTTAGGAGACTATCAGATTATTTGTACAGGACCTACTTGCAGACTCAGGGGGGGTTAGGCAGGGGAGTATGGATACAACTGTGACAAAAATAATCAGCAGCTTGGAGAATGAAGCCGAGTCTCTCTTGAGCAGTTTCACTTCATGTGCACATTTACTCTGTAGCCCTGGAACATTAAGTGGCACCATATGTTAACCTAGTGGACACAGCTGGGTGCCATTAGTCTATAAGATTTGTTTCTGCAGCTGGAAATGTGCTGCCTTGGTGACAATTTCAGACTGTATGACACACGGGACGTTAAGCAAAGTTGCTATGGTATTGCACAAACATATGTGCAAATAGTACAAGCCAGCCTTGTGGTAAATGACTCTTTTTTTCCTCCTATGTTTTTTGACGCAAGCACATCTTGAGGTGCGGCTGTGACGCGCAGGGAGCGCAACGGCCTCTGATTGGTCGAGAGCGGGATCGCTCACCCTCTCGTGGCCCATTTACCGGAGTGAAATGTTTGCAAGGGATTACGCCCACCGGGAGGGAGGTTGGAGGGGGGTGGAGGTGGCGTATGGGGGGAGGAGGGCAGCTCCGCCCTCCTCCTCCTCCTCCTGGCCTGTTATAAAACAAGAGCCAAAAGCAAGTTAGTTATATTTTGACTTTGGCCAGTTGATGAGTGCAGAGTGTCTGTTTAACTCATCACATCATGACGATCAAGACAGAAACAGAGAAGCCTGTCCTGACTTACTCGAAATCCAGAGGGCTAGTGGCTTTAGTCACCGGTATGGAGTCACAACTGGATACTTTAAGCTGATTCTTCATGACATGGATTGGCAGCTTTTTGCTTTTTTGTTTAAAAATCTAAATATTCTTTTTTTTTTCTCCCATTTTTCTCCTTTGCTTTGCAGCTTTCATGAAACAGAGGAGGATGGGTCTGAACGACTTCATTCAGAGGCTTGCCACAAACTCCTACGCCTGCAAGCAGTGAGTACCATCTGACTCATGTTATTGTTCTGCATTCACCACTGGACACAGCACTGGGAAACACAAGCAGAAATGCCAGTTGTCTGTCCTCTGGAGAAACTTTGTGACTTCATGTGACTCCCAGATCAGCTAATTTACATTTTGAAAAAAAAAAAAAAAAAACACACACACACACAAAGGAGGATCTTTTTGATGCTTTCCAGTAGATGTACTAAGTTTTATTTCTTTGTTTTTTTTCAGTCCTGAGGTTCAGTCTATTCTGAACTTAAGTCCTCCTCAGGATGCCGAACTCATGAACGCAAACCCCTCTCCTCCTGTAAGTATATTTGAATTAAACATTGAATTATGTGCTTCTTCCTTTTGTTGTTGTTTTGTACACTTTGACATATGCAGAGATGCACAAACGTTACCTCGCTTAACATGTTTACCATGCATTTTGGAGTTGTGTTATGGCTCTAACTCCCCCCATCCTTTTCTCCCTTGCTCCCCCTCTCACAGCCCAGTCCATCCCAACAGATCAACCTCGGTCCATCCTCCAACCCTTCAGCCAAACCCAGCGACTTTCACTTCCTCAAGGTGATCGGCAAGGGCAGCTTCGGCAAGGTCCTGCTGGCACGCCACCGCGCCGATGACCAGTTCTACGCGGTCAAAGTCTTACAGAAAAAGGCCATTCTCAAGAAGAAGGAGGTAAATGCACTTGCACACAAGGCACTCACACTGGAAACACACACTCAGATGAGCTCATACGAAAAGGCCTCTTCTGGTCAACATGTCCAACCCTTGCTCTTTGTGTTACCTCAGGAGAAACACATCATGTCAGAGAGGAATGTGCTGCTAAAGAATGTCAAGCACCCGTTCTTGGTGGGTCTGCACTATTCTTTCCAAACGGCAGATAAACTCTACTTCATCCTGGACTACATCAATGGAGGCGAGGTGAGTCACTTGCTGAACTGCTGCCCGAAAAGAAAGAGGAGAGAGATGGAAAGAGGAGAAGGGAGGAGCTGAGCTATTTAAAGAAGGAAGTTGATTGAACGAGGAAAGAGGGGAAAACTTACGGTGGATAGAGCTGAAAGAAAAAAGGGGAAGGGAGGTAGTGGACACAACCTGTTAATTCAGAATGATAATCAGACATGAAGATGAGGCAGTGTCAGAGACAGACAAGGGGGGGATTTCCTGTCATGAGAAGCAGAACAGAGGCTGTCGCTCTCTTGTCTCTTTTTTTCTGTCTCTCTTTCACTAAAGGAAACACCTCTCAGGAAATCATGGGGTGGGCTGGGACAGCGGGAGAGACTCGGGGGGCCAAAATTAGCAGCGCCATTCAGACTCAGTGTGTGTCTAATCGAGCTAATTTCCTGCGATTGTTGGACGAGCAAAGACAGTGCTGATTAAATATGGGGCCTTATCAGGAAACAGGACACATTTACTCTCCTTCTCCCCTTTCTCTTTTCTTCCCCTCTTTTTTCTCTCCATCCTACTGCTCTCTCACTCCACCTCTGGCCCTCATGTCATCCGTCCTCCCCTGTCAAACTTTTGAAGCCGTCTCCTTCCTGCCTCTTTATTTCCTCCCATCTAGTTTCCTTTCTGTCTCTGTATCTGTCCCTTTATTACTGGCCTCTCTTGTACTAATTTCCTATCTCTGCACACGTCTCTGTCCCTGCAGCTTCACAGCCTCTGTAGATTAACCATGAGGAAAAATTATACACTCATGAATAACCCTTGCTTTCCTGTGTTTTTCTCTTTCTTCCAGCTGTTCTACCACCTACAGAGAGAGCGCTGCTTCCTTGAGCCCAGAGCCAGGTTCTACGCTGCAGAGATTGCCAGCGCTCTGGGCTACCTCCACTCCCTCAACATTGTCTACAGAGACCTGAAGCCAGAGAACATCCTGTTGGACTCCGAGGGACACATCATCCTCACAGATTTCGGCCTGTGCAAAGAGAACATCGAACCCAACGGGACCACGTCGACCTTCTGCGGTACGCCAGAGGTAAGGATGAATTCTCCAGTGATGCTGACTCCTACTGTTTCGGTCTTTTGACAGCACTCTGTAACATTCAGTATGCAACGCTCACCACTTCTCCCTGTCTTTGCCCCCCCCCTGCAGTATTTAGCTCCTGAGGTGCTACACAAGCAGCCGTATGACAGGACAGTAGACTGGTGGTGTTTAGGAGCTGTTCTCTATGAGATGCTCTATGGCCTGGTGAGTAACATTCACACTACATCATTTTATTGTAAACTTACATCCCACCCTCAATATCTTCTTCATAACATTATAAATACAGCTTATAGTATAATATTGAGTTCTACTGTACACTGTGAATAACAAAGGTACAGTTCTTTGACATCATTTATGTTCCGCATGTTGGCACAAGAATCTATGCGTGATTTAAAATGATATAATCAGTGTTTTGTCATGTGGATTCCTGAGATCTGAATCATTTCCTTTTGTCCCTCCTCAGCCTCCGTTCTATAGCCGTAACACAGCTGAGATGTACGACAACATCCTGAACAAGCCACTGCAGCTGAAACCCAACATTTCCAACGCAGCCAGACACTTGCTGGAGGGCCTGCTGCAGAAGGACCGGACCAAGAGGCTGGGCTGCACAGAAGACTTTGTAAGTGTTTGATTATGTGATTCCATATGTGTGTGTAGATGTTTTTTTGTTTTTTTGTTTTTTTTACACATTATCTCTGTTAAAGCCCATCCTTTAATTGTTTGTTTCTCTGCTCTTTTCCAGATTGAAATTAAGAACCACATATTCTTCTCCCCCATCAACTGGGATGACCTCAATTCAAAGAAGATCACCCCTCCCTTCAACCCCAACGTGGTATGTTCCATTTTAATACTCAAATAAGTGCTGACGATGGCAGATTTAGGATTTTCTACATTATAGTCTCCCTCTTTCCTCAGCTCTCAGTATTTGTAGCATGCACGCAGCGAATTAAAACATTTCCAATTATGGCTCGGTATTTTTACAGCCAGACTAATCCCCTGTTGTCTCCCTCTTCCATTACCCCCCTCTGCCCCCAGACGGGACCCAATGACCTGCGGCACTTTGATCCAGAGTTCACAGATGAGCCGGTGCCCAGCTCCATTGGCTGCTCCCCAGACAGTGCACTTGTCACAGCCAGCATCAAAGAGGCAGCCGAGGCCTTTGTGGGCTTCTCCTATGCCCCTTCTATGGACTCTTACCTATAGGATTTAAACACAGACACTCAATGGACACCAGTTTAGACTTACAGGACATGAACCTTGACATGTCCATGGATCTGCATCTTGACCCCACCCCCTACATTTCCCATCAGGATTGATGGATATTTTCGAACCAACCCCTGCAACAACTCTGCATCTACAAAAGTTTATACATGTGCACTTTCCACAATCTCTCCAACTCTTAAATACATTTAAGAAGACTTGCTACAAGAGGATGCCTGACATTAAAAGGACTTATTGGGGTTGTAATCCTCCATTTTACCACAATTTACCAACGCACAAATTCTTCAACCTTCCACAGCAGACACAAACCAAGATCCCTCTTCAGCCTTTGATTGCTCATCTGTAACCTGATAGTGGAGGTCCTTTGCACATAGCTCAGGCAGCTTAAAAGCCCCCCCCACCCCCCCACCCCCCTTCCGACCCTGAAGCCACAACTGACAAGCACACACACACACCAACTTCCACCTTTTCTCAAAAGAGGAAGGCTGGGCCGTACTGTACCAGCCCTGAAAAGGAATTCCATCTTCATCTGTGTAGCGAAACATCTTCTCTCTTTTAAGATTCTGTCTACCACCCATGGGGACCTGCGTGTTGAGTCTGAACGAGTAGCTCGGAGATGACATTCATTTTGGTGCTTTAGTTTCTTCTTATTTCCTTTCTGCATGTTTGAAAAGGGAGTCATTTGAAGCTGAATGTTACAGAGGGGGACGTTTTTATTTCTCTCAAAGGTGCCTTTATTTTTCTTCCCTTCTCTCCATCAGAACTCTTTTGGGTTTGTCTGTGTCAAACCTTAATGTCACAGTTTCACTCGTTGGGTTTTTTTTTTTTTTTTTAAGTCACCAGAGAGGAATGATGTAGCACTAAATTTTATACTCCTCCTCTGTCTTTAACACGTGAGATGTAGGAACTCAACTGATGTTTCATATCTTTCATTTGCACATAAAACAATAACGGTAATGCTGATAGAGAGAGACAGAGAGAGAGAGAGAGAGCACTGCTGCTAGGTGAGAAAGACAGTAACGTGTTCAGAGGTGTTTGTGTAGTTCTGCTTGCCAACTGTGTCCCCCTCATATAGTCTTCCATTCGCCTCACAGTAATGTAACGGCGGCCTGCTGACAGGCTGACTACATTGAAACTGAACATTCCATTTTAATATTGCTGTAATGCAGTTTGATGGTATTTAAGTTTGTTTGTATATTTGGAGTTATGTGTACTAGTTTTAATGTATATTGAACAAAAAACGACTAAAGGTATGCTTAAATATGTATATGTAACAATTCATGTTAAATGTACTGTAAATTGTAAAATTGTTTAAGATTTATGTGACCATGTTCAGTTTGCAATAAAAGTTTAACTTTATTACACCTTAAAAACTGGTTAAGGCTTCATTCTATTGGTTTTTCTTGTAGTCTGAATTATGCAGGTTCATCTTCTTTTAACATTGGCAGTGAATATCCAGCATCTGCGGAAAATAAGCACATCAAAGCATTTTTTAAGTTAGAGAGTAAATTTAAAAATGTAAGGAATGAAGATCAAATGGTAAACATTTACTAGTCCTGGTTGGAAGAGGCCTGAGGTACTGACCTCTGCCAGACGTCCCACATTAGTGGCGAATGGACTTTAACCACCTTTCATGCGTCAGCAGCCTTATACAACAATGATTGTGACGTCCAAGTGTGTGAGTGTGTGTGTGTGTGCATGGATGGCTGCCTTCACTGGCAAATTATTGGCTGGTCCCAGATAGACTGATGAGGCCACACCAGGACAAAAAGATATTAATAAACCCAGTTCAGCAAAGATGCTTTACAATGCACGGAAGAGCACTGATTTTCGATACAAAATAATATTGATAAATTACGTGGGAATAACATAAATGATATCTTCAGTAAGTTTACAGCAGGGTGGTGTGTTGATGTCCTTCTGCTTGAGTTCAAGGTTGTGTTGTCTGCTGAGGTGCATGCTGAATATCTGCCAGATCCAGGAGGTTATTATGTAGGTGACCTCTGACCTCTAACTTCCTGCCCCACAAAAGATTTACATTATAAAAGGACAGTGAGGAAACGGTGCTGGGTGAGACCCATAAAAGATTTAACTCTGTGGACTTGTCCAACCAATAGTTTGTTGCTCTTAGACGTTGCTAGTAAATTCAGTGAATCCAGAACAAAAGGGCTGCAGAATGTTTATGGATTGAACTATAACTGGGGAGAAGTCTTTACAGAGCATCAGTGCTTTTCAGAATTAGACAATACTGATGGCATCTTTTTGAGATACTATATCCCTATCTAAAATAATGATCTACACAGAGTTTATATGTATGTGTTCTGAGATTACAGACTCTTCATTTCACTGCCCTTCACTGAACACATATCTGTGCCCCATTATTATCTAAGAACTAAATTCACTGCTGTCACTGTAGTTTTTACCATTATTTTTCATCACCGTTGCCCACTGCTCTTGATCTCTACAAAGGGAAACAAATTTATAGAAAAATAGAATAAAAAACAAATACTGATTACGGATGCATCATGAAGATAGAGGCACAATCAATAAAACAAAAAAACATATACATGTAAGTAAAAAGTGTGGAATATTTTGGATATCATTAGTTTACTACACAATTGTTATTAGCTCTCATGTAGTTTGCAATCTCTGTATATAAAATTGTATTGTGCTGAAGATGTGCACAGTCTTGCACTACCATCTGCTGGCCAAGCCTTGAACTGGTAAAGTAAAACCAGCTGTTGATTTCACACACACAAAATTCACATGACAAATATGACTTTGTGACTGTGCATGAGATTTTTTAATGGACTGAGCTGACTGAGATGCAGTCAGGGGAGGAGTGGCAGATCTTTTTGGGAGAGGAGATGAAAACAGGCTCAATAGAAAAAGTAGAAGCAGATGGATTTGACATTACTGCCATTTTAACATTCTGAGAAATAAAGGTATAATTACAAATCTGTCTTTTACTTCAGCACCAAGGACAGCAGCACTCTCTCTGCTGCTAGGGGATGGAAAGGGGGATGGCAAGTTAAGAAGAGTTTGGTTGTTTTGCTAACAAGGGGGGCGGCAAAGGCCCTCAAATTCAAAACTATACTCCATCCTGTGCTCTCTGCTCTCAGTTAGTTGGCTGCAGGGCCTTGTAATCAAAATATCTTTATTTATTTGTTTATTTTCTCATACAGTAAGGCCATATTTTCTGATGGCTAAAACTTGCCAGACTCTGTGACCCTCATTCCAATGTGATTCTCTTGATCTTTCAATAGATTTTTTGGTGTTAACCAGTCTTTATAAGGGTATAGTATAGTAAGTAAAATATAATAAGTAAAATATAGTAAGGCAAATTTTTTTACAAAAATGTTATAGTATAGTAAGGCATAAATATGTGAAAAAAGCATAGTATATCAAGGCATGAAAATAACAAAAAACTTCATATTATGATTTGGCTTTAAAGTGTCATAGTATAGTAAGGCATAAAAATGGCAAAAAACATCACGGTATTACAAAATATAAAATGTCAAAAAAACTTAGTATAGTAAAACATCACATGTCATAGTATAGTAAGGCATAAAAATATAAAAAAAACGTCATAGTATAGTAAGGCATAAAAATATTTTAAAAAGATCATAGTATAGTAAGGCATAAAAATATTTTAAAAACGTCATAGTATAGTAAGGCATAAAAATATCAAAAAACGTCATAGTATAGTAAGGCATAAAAATATTAAAAAAACATCATAGTATACTAAGGCATAAAAATATCAAAAAACGTCATAGTATAGTAAGGCTTAAAAATATCAAAAAATGTTATAGTATAGTAAGGCATAGAAATGTCAAAAAATGTCACACTATAGTAAGGCATGAAAATATTAAAAAAACGTCATAGTATAGTATGGCAAAAAAAAAAAAAAAACATCATAGTACAGTAAGGCATAGAAATGTCAAAAAACATCATAGTATAGTAAGGCATAAAAATGTTTTAAAAAAACATCATAGTATAGTAAGGCATAAAAATGTCAAAAAAAGTCACAGTAAAGTAAGGCATTAAATGTCATGGTATAGTATGGCATAAAAATTTTAAAAACGTCATAGTATAGTAAGGCATAAAAATGTTAAAAAACGTAATATTATAGTAAGGCAAAAAACGTCATAGTATAGTAAGGCATAAAAATGTCAAAAACGTCATAGTATAGTAAGGCATAAAAATGTTAAAAAACGAAATAGTATAGTAAGGCATAAAACGTCATAGTAGAGTAAGGCATAAAAATGTCAAAAAACATCATAGTATAGTAAGGCAAAAAACTTCATAGTATAGTAAAGCATAAAAATGTTTAAAAAAAACGTCACAGTATAGTAAGGTAAAAAACGTCATAGTATAGTAAGGCATAAAAATATCAAAAAACATCATAGTATAGTAAGGCAAAAAACTTCATAGTATAGTAAAGCATAAAAATGTTTAAAAAAAACGTCACAGTATAGTAAGGTAAAAAACGTCATAGTATAGTAAGGCATAAAAATATCAAAAAACATCATAGTATAGTAAGGCATAAAAAAATTTAAAAAAAGTCATAGTACAGTAAGGCATAAAAATAAGGTATAAAATGTTTAAAAAAAATATCATAGTATAGTAAGGCATAAAAATGTCAAAAAAAGTCATAGTAAAGTAAGGCATCAAATGTCATGGTATAGTATGGCATAAAAATTACATAAAACGTTATAGTATAGTAAGGCATAAAAATGTCAAAACGTCATAGTATAGTAAGGCATAAAAATGTCAAAAACGTCACAGTATAGTAAGGCATAAAACGTCATAGTACAGTAAGGCATAAAAATGTCAAAAAACATCATAATATAGTAAGGCAAAAAACTTCATAGTACAGTAAGGCATAAAAATGTTTTAAAAAAAATGTCATAGTAAAGTAAGGCAAAAAACGTCATAGTATAGTAAGGCATAGAAATGTCAAAAAATGTCACAGTATAGTAAGGCATGAAAATATAAAAAAACTTCATAGTATAGTACGGCAAAAAAATATAAAAAACGTCATAATACAGTAAGGCATAAAAATGTCAAAAAACATCATAGTATAGTAAGGCATAAAAATATTTAAAAAAAATATCATAGTATAGTAAGGCATGAAAATATTCTAAAAAAACATCATAGTATAGTAAGGCATAAAAATGTCAAAAAAAAGTAGTAGGGCATCAAATGTCATGGTATAGTATGGTATGAAAATTACATAAATCGTCATAGTATAGTAAGGCATAAAAATGTTAAAAAACGTCATAGTATAGTAAGGCATAAAAATGTTAAAAAACGTCATAGTATAGTAAGGCAAAAAACCTCATACTAACTACTATCAGTATGAGCATAAAATGTTTAAAAACGCTCCATAGTTCAGTAAGGCATAAAATGTTAAAAAGTCTAAGGATAGTATGATTGAATAAAAATAGTTAAAACGTATGTAGTTATAGGTAACGTGTTACCGGGCCGGCTACTCTGGCCTCGTTTGTTGTGCTTAATCATTCTGTTTGCCAGGCGTGCCTGCCGGAGCGGTCCTGTATCCCTGTCACGCCAGATCCTCACTCCAGGACCACTCTCTAGCATCTGATATGATGGAAGCGTTTTCATGTGCTGCAGCATGGCCAGATCCCTGCCGAGGGCCACAGGACCACCGCAGCTAGTAAAGCTCGGCCCGTCTGTCAGTCGTAGGCCAGCTGACTATTAGTGGCAGCTCGCCTCTTTGTTGAAAGAACATTTCGGTATTTAGCATGAGTCGGTCGTTTATGCTGTGCGACAGTCTGTTTATGACTATTGGCTAAATAATTGTTATTGAAGCCTGGAAGTGGGGCGTCAGGTTTTAGATCTAACTGATGCCACTAGATTTTTGCCGGTTTATCTTGCTAAGTAGCGATTTTGGTATTCGTTAAGAAACACTAGGTGCAGGGGTGCTCTGTTATATCAGTGTAATCTTTTGGTTCCTTTAGTCGCCTTGGTAGCCAGTTTGCATTTTTTCCTTTTAACGTTTCACAGATGGATAACTTTGCCTTGTGCCATTAGCTCATATAAAAGATCCTCTTGTTTGTTATATCTGTTTTTGTATCTTTGGACAGCACCCATCGCGCCCCCATTCCTTGGTTTGTGTTTGTTTTTCTTATATAAAGTCAGTCCTTTCTACACATTTACAATACAAATTAAAGCAAGATACTATATCCTCCGATATTTCATTACCAAACTGGGTGTGATTCTGATGTACCTTAGCTGAAGCTCCGTATACTTCCCCTGAGAGCCGGGTTGTAACTAAGGGCAATAAAAATGTTAAAAAACGTCGGTAGTATAGGTAAATGGCATAAAAATGTTAAAAAAGCGTCATAGAAAAGTAAGGCATCAATTGTCATAGTAATAGTAAGCATAAAAATGGCATAAAACATCGTAGTATAGTAAGGCATAAATATGTAAAAAAAAAGTCATAGTATAGTAAGGCAGAAAAAGTTAATAAAAATGTAATTCCATAGTAAGGAATAAAAATGTCAAAAAAAGGTCACAGTATAGTAAGAGCATCAAAAAGTCTTTGCATAGTAATGTGATTAAAAAAAAATCATAGTATTTGTAAGGCATAAATCGTCATAGTATAGTAAGGCATAAAAATGGCAAAAAATGTCATTCATAGTAAGGCATGAAAAATGGCAAAAAACATCAGTAGTAAAGTAAGGCATCAAATGTCATAGAATGAGTAAGGCATAAAAATGTCAAAAACGTCACAGTATATTAAGGCATAAAAATGTTAAAAAACGTCATAGTATAGTTAAGGCATCAAATGTCATGGTATATGTATGGCATAAAAATTAAATAAAAACGTCAATAGTATGTAAATGGCATAGAAATATCAAAAAAGCCATAGTATAGTAAGGCAAAAAAAGTAATAAAAATGTAATTCTATAGTAAAAAAGAAATAAAAATGTCAAAAAATGTCACAGTATAGTAAGGCATAAAATGTCATAGTATAGTTAAGATAAATATGCAAAATTGTAAGTATAGTACAGGCATAAATGTCAAAAATGTCATAGTATAGTAAGGCATAGAAATGTCAAAAATGTCATTAGTAATAAGTAAGGCATAAAAATGTTAAAAAAAAGTCATAGTATAGTAAGGCATAAAAATGTTAAAAACGTCATAGTATAGTTAAGGAGCATAAAATGTTAAAAAACGTAATAGTATAGGTACAAATGTCATGGTATGGTATGGCATAAAAAATTACATAAAACGTCATAGTACAGTAAGGCATAAAAAATGTCAAAAACATCTACATAGTATAGTAAGGCAAAAAACCTCAATACTATATGTATGGCATAAAAATGTTTAAAAACGTCATAGTTCAGTAAGGCATAAAAATGTTAAAAAAGTCATAGGATAGTAAGGCAATAAAATTGTTAAAAAACGTCATAGCATAGTAAGACATATAAATGCCAAAAACATCATAGTATAGTAGAGGCATAAAAGTGTCAAAAGAAGTCATAGTAAAGTACAGGCATCAAATGTCTATGGTATAGTATGGCATAAAAATTACATCAAACGTCATAGTATAAGTAAGGGCATAAAAATGTTAAAAAAACGTTCATAGTAATAGTAAGGCATAAAAATGTTAAAAGATGCTCATAGCATAGTAAGGGCATAAAAATGTTAAAAACGTCATATGTATAGTAAGGCATAAAATGTCAAAAACGTATAGTACAGTAAAGGGCATAAAAATGCCAAAAACATCATAGTATAGTAAGGCATAAAAGTGTCAAAAGAAGTCATTAGTAAAGTAGGGCATCAAATGTTCATGGTATAGTATGGCATAAAAATTACATAAAACGTTCATAGTATAGTAAAGGCATAAAAATGTCAAAAAAACGTTCATAGTATACTAAGGCATAAAAATGTCAAAAACGTCATACTACAGTAAGCCATAAAATGCCAAAAATATCATAGTATAGTAAGGCATTAAAGTGTCAAAAGAAGATAAGTAAAGTAAGGCATCAAATGTCATGGTATAGCTATGGCATAAAAATATACTAAAACGTCAATAGTAATAAGTAAGAGATAAAAAATGTCAAAAAACGTCATAGTATGACTAAGGCATAAAAATGTAAAAAAACGTATAGTACAGTAAGGCATAAGAATGCTATGGATAAAGTGTCAAAAGAAAGTCATAGTAAAAGTAAGGCATCAAATGTCATGGTATAGTATGGCATAAAATTAATAAAACGTCATAGAGTATAGTAAGGCATAAAAATGTCAAAAAAACGTCAGGTAGTATAGAAATGCATAAAAGTTAGACATAAAAATGTTAAAAAACGTCATAGTATAGTAAGGCATAAAAATGTGTAAGAAAAAGTAATAGTATAACGTAGAGCAAAAAACGTAATAGTATAGTACACAAATGTCATGGGTATAGTATGGCCATAAAAATTAACATAAACACGTCATAGTACAAGGTAAGGGCATAATAAATGATCAAAAAACATCATACTATAGTACGGCATAAAATTGTTAAAAAAACATCCCATAGTATAGTAAGGCACAAAACGTCATTACAGTAAGGCATAAAAATGTAAAAAAAAAAAAAATGTCATTAGTAAAATAAGGCATCAAATGTTCATAGTTATAAAGTTAAAAAGGCACATAAAAATGGCATAAAACCATCATAGTAAAAGTAAGGCATAAAATGTACATAGTATAGTCGTAAGGCATAAAATATGTCAAAAAAGTTCTATAGTATAGTAAGGCAGAAAAAGTGAATAAAGCTTTGTGAATTCATACGTAGTAAGGAAATAAACATGTATCAAAAACGTCACAGTATAAGTAAGCATAAAACTTCATAGTATAGAGATGTATGGAAAATTGTCAAAAACGTCACAGTTATAGTAAGGCCATAAAATTCACAGTATATGGTAAGGCAAATAAAACTTCACAAGTATACTGGATAAGAGGTATAAAAGTCTTTTGCGATTGTGAAAGTGAATAAAAAAAAAATCATAGTATTGTAAGGCATAAATCATCATAGTATAGTAAGAGCATAAAATGGCAAAAAAATGTCATTATATATAAGGCATGAAAATGGCAAAAAACCATCATAGTAAAGTAAGGCTCAAATTCAA
>NW_019174280.1:11277735-11429866 GCF_002260705.1 Seriola dumerili
CCAAACAGAGAGAAGATTAATAATAGTGAAACGAAAAAAGATAAGCTATCACACACACACCCAACCTCAAGGCATGAAAATAACAAAAATTCATATTATGATTTGGCTTTAAAAGGTCATAGTATAGTAAGGCTAAAAATGGCAAAAAACATCACGGTATTACAAAAATATAAAATGTCAAAAAAACTTAGTATAGTAAAAACATCACATGTCATAGTATAGTAAAGGCATAAAAATATAAAAAAACGTCATAGTATAGTAAGGCATAAAAATATTTTTAAAAAGAATCATAGTATAAGGTAACATGAAAAATATTTTAAAAACGTCATAGTATAGTAAGGCATAAAAATAATCAAAAAACGTCATAGTATAGTAAGGCATAAAATATTAAAAAAAATCATAGTTAATACTAAGGCATAAAATTCAAAAAAACGTCATAGTATAGTAAGCGTAATCAAAAATATCAAAAAATGTATATAAAGTATATAGATTAAGAATCAATATAAGATAGAGATAAATATTAAAAGTCAAATATAAGTTGATGTATATGCGCAAAAAAAAAAAAAACATCATAGTACAGTAAGGCATAGAAATGTCAAAAAACATCATAGTATAGTAAGGCATAAAAATGTTTTAAAAAACATCATAGTATAGTAAAGGCATAAAATGTCCAAAAAAGTCACAGTAAAGTAAGGCATTAAATGTCATGGTGATAGTATGGCATAAAAATTTTAAAAAGTCATAGTATAGTACAGAGCCATAAAAAATGTTAAAAAAACGTAATATTATAGTAAGGCAAAAACGTATAGTATCAGATAAGGCATAAAATTCAAAAACGTCATAGTATATTAAGGCATAAAAATGTTAAAAAACGTAATAGTATAAGTAAACGCAGTATAAACGTCATAGTAAGAGTAAGGCATAAAAATGTCAAAAAACATCATAGTATAGTAAGGCAAAAAACTTCATAGTATAGTAAAGACAATAAAATGTTTAAAAAAAACGTCACAGTATAGTAAGGTAAAAACGTCATAGTTAGTAAGGCATAAAAATATCAAAAAACATCATAGTATAGTAAGGCATAAAAAAATTTAAAAAAAAGTCATAGTACAGTAAGGCATAAAAATTAAGGTATAAAATGTTTAAAAAAAATATCATAGTTATAGTAAGGCATAAAAATGTCAAAAAAAGTCATAGTAAAGTAAAGGCATCAAATGTCATGGTATAGTATGGCATACAAATTACATAAAACGTTATAGTATAGTAAGCCATAAAAATGTCAAAACGTCATAGTATAGTAAGGGCATAAAAATGTCAAAACGTCACAGTATAGTAAGCATAAAACGTCATAGTACAGTAAGGCATAAAAATGTCAAAAAACATCATAATATAGTAGGCAAAAAACTTCATAGTGTACAGTAAGGCATAAAAATGTTTTAAAAAAAAATGTCAATAGTAAAGTAAGGCAAAAAACGTCATAGTAATAGTAAGGCATAGAAATGTCAAAAATGTACAGTATAGTAAGGCATGAAAATATAAAAAAACTTCATAGTATGTAACGGCAAAAAAATATAAAAAACGTCATAATACAGTAAGGCATAAAAATGTCAAAAAACATCATAGTATAGTAAGCATAAAAATATATTTAAAAAAAATATCATAGTATAAGTAAGGCATGAAAATATTCTAAAAAAATCATAGTATGTAAGGGCATAAAAATGTCAAAAAAAGTAGTAGGGCATCAAATGTCATTGGTATAGTATGGTCGAGTGAAAATTACAGTAAATCGTACATAGTCATGGTATAGTAAGGCATAAAAATGTTAAAAAACGTCATAGTATAGTAAGGCATAAAAATGTCAAAAAACATCATAGTATAGTAAGGCAAAAAACCTCATACTATAGTATGGCATAAAAATGTTTAAAAACGTCATAGTTCAGTAAGGCATAAAAATGTTAAAAAAGTCATAGGATAGTAAGGCATAAAATTGTTAAAAAACGTCATAGCATAGTAAGACATAAAAATGCCAAAAAACATCATAGTAT
Organism: Seriola dumerili; assembly: GCF_002260705.1. Classification (NCBI taxonomy): domain Eukaryota; kingdom Metazoa; phylum Chordata; class Actinopteri; order Carangiformes; family Carangidae; genus Seriola; species Seriola dumerili. The sequence continues at coordinate 11,279,781 of NW_019174280.1, forward strand.
AGTAAGGCAAAAAACCTCATACTATAGTATGGCATAAAAATGTTTAAAAACGTCATAGTTCAGTAAGGCATAAAAATGTTAAAAAACGTCATAGTAAAGTAAGGCATCAATTGTCATAGTATAGTAAGGCATAAAAATGGCATAAAACATCGTAGTATAGTAAGGCATAAATATGTAAAAAAAAAGTCATAGTATAGTAAGGCAGAAAAAGTAATAAAAATGTAATTCCATAGTAAGGAATAAAAATGTCAAAAAAAAGGTCACAGTATAGTAAGGCATAAAAAGTCTTTGCATAGTAAGTGATTAAAAAAAAATCATAGTATTGTAAGGCATAAATCGTCATAGTATAGTAAGGCATAAAAATGGCAAAAAATGTCATTACATAGTAAGGCATGAAAATGGCAAAAAACATCATAGTAAAGTAAGGCATCAAATGTCATAGAATAGTAAGGCATAAAAATGTCAAAAACGTCACAGTATATTAAGGCATAAAAATGTTAAAAAACGTCATAGTATAGTAAGGCATCAAATGTCATGGTATAGTATGGCATAAAAATTAAATAAAACGTCATAGTATAGTATGGCATAGAAATATCAAAAAAGCCATAGTATAGTAAGGCAAAAAAAGTAATAAAAATGTAATTCTATAGTAAGAAATAAAAATGTCAAAAAATGTCACAGTATAGTAAGGCATAAAATGTCATAGTATAGTAAGGCATAAAAATATCAAAAAATGTCATAGTATAGTAAGGCATAGAAATGTCAAAAAATGTCATAGTATAGTAAGGCATAGAAATGTCAAAAAATGTCATAGTATAGTAAGGCATAAAAATGTTAAAAAACGTCATAGTATAGTAAGGCATAAAAATGTTAAAAACGTCATAGTATAGTAAGGCATAAAAATGTTAAAAAACGTAATAGTATAGTACAAATGTCATGGTATAGTATGGCATAAAAATTACATAAAACGTCATAGTACAGTAAGGCATAAAAATGTCAAAAAACATCATAGTATAGTAAGGCAAAAAACCTCATACTATAGTATGGCATAAAAATGTTTAAAAACGTCATAGTTCAGTAAGGCATAAAAATGTTAAAAAAGTCATAGGATAGTAAGGCATAAAATTGTTAAAAAACGTCATAGCATAGTAAGACATAAAAATGCCAAAAAACATCATAGTATAGTAAGGCATAAAAGTGTCAAAAGAAGTCATAGTAAAGTAAGGCATCAAATGTCATGGTATAGTATGGCATAAAAATTACATAAAACGTCATAGTATAGTAAGGCATAAAAATGTCAAAAAACGTCATAGTATACTAAGGCATAAAAATGTCAAAAAACGTCATACTACAGTAAGCCATAAAAATGCCAAAAAATATCATAGTATAGTAAGGCATTAAAGTGTCAAAAGAAGTCATAGTAAAGTAAGGCATCAAATGTCATGGTATAGTATGGCATAAAAATTACATAAAACGTCATAGTATAGTAAGGCATAAAAATGTCAAAAAACGTCATAGTATAGTAAGGCATAAAAATGTTAAAAAACGTCATAGTATAGTAAGGCATAAAAATGTTAAAAAACGTAATAGTATAGTAAGGCAAAAAAACGTAATAGTATAGTACAAATGTCATGGTATAGTATGGCATAAAAATTACATAAAACGTCATAGTACAGTAAGGCATAAAAATGTCAAAAAACATCATACTATAGTACGGCATAAAATTGTTAAAAACATCATAGTATAGTAAGGCACAAAACGTCATTACAGTAAGGCATAAAAATGTAAAAAAAAAAAAAATGTCATAGTAAAATAAGGCATCAAATGTCATAGTATAGTAAGGCATAAAAATGGCATAAAACATCATAGTAAAGTAAGGCATCAAATGTCATAGTATAGTAAGGCATAAATATGTCAAAAAAGTCATAGTATAGTAAGGCAGAAAAAGTGATATAAATTTAATTCTATAGTAAGGAATAAAAATGTCAAAAAACGTCACAGTATAGTAAGGCATAAAACTTCATAGTATAGTAAGGTATAAAAATGTCAAAAACGTCACAGTATAGTAAGGCATAAAACTTCACAGTATAGTAAGGCATAAAACTTCACAGTATAGTAAGGCATAAAAAGTCTTTGCATAGTAAGTGATAAAAAAAAATCATAGTATTGTAAGGCATAAATCATCATAGTATAGTAAGGCATAAAATGGCAAAAAATGTCATTATATAGTAAGGCATGAAAATGGCAAAAAACATCATAGTAAAGTAAGGCATCAAATGTCACAGTATAGTAAGGCATAAAAATGTCAATAACATCACAGTATAGTAAGGCAAAAAAATGTTAAAAAAATGTCACAGTATAGTAAGGCATAAAATGTCATAGTATAGTAAGGCATAAAAATATCAAAAAATGTCATAGTATAGTAAGGCATAGAAATGTCAAAAAATGTCATAGTATAGTAAGGCATAAATATGTCAAAAAAGTCATAGTATAGTAAGGCAGAAAAAGTGATATAAATTTAATTCTATAGTAAGGAATAAAAATGTCAAAAAACGTCACAGTATAGTAAGGCAAAAAAATGTTAAAAAAATGTCATAGTATAGTAAGGCATCAAATGTCATGGTATAGTATGGCATAAAAATGACATAAAATGTCATAGTATAGTATGGCATAGAAATGTCAAAAAAAGTCATAGTATAGTAAGGCAAAAAAAGTGATAAAAATGTAATTCTATAGTAAGAAATAAAAATGTCAAAAAATGTCACAGTATAGTAAGGCATAAAACTTCATAGTATAGTAAGGCATAAAAAGTCTTTGCATAGTAAGTGATAAAAAAAAATCATAGTATTGTAAGGCATAAATCATCATAGTATAGTAAGGCATAAAATGGCAAAAAATGTCATTATATAGTAAGGCATGAAAATGGCAAAAAACATCATAGTAAAGTAAGGCATCAAATGTCACAGTATAGTAAGGCATAAAAATGTCAATAACATCACAGTATAGTAAGGCAAAAAAATGTTAAAAAAATGTCACAGTATAGTAAGGCATAAAAATGTCAATAACATCACAGTATAGTAAGGCAAAAAAATGTTAAAAAAATGTCATAGTATAGTAAGGCATAGAAATGTCAAAAAATGTCATAGTATAGTAAGGCATAAATATGTCAAAAAAGTCATAGTATAGTAAGGCAGAAAAAGTGATATAAATTTAATTCTATAGTAAGGAATAAAAATGTCAAAAAACGTCACAGTATAGTAAGGCAAAAAAATGTTAAAAAAATGTCATAGTATAGTAAGGCATCAAATGTCATGGTATAGTATGGCATAAAAATGACATAAAATGTCATAGTATAGTATGGCATAGAAATGTCAAAAAACATCATAGTAGAGGTATAAAATGTGATAAAAATGTCATAGTAAGGTATAAAAACGTCTAAGTACAGTAAGGCATAAAAATTTCAAAAAATAATTATGCAGTCTAGTTAGTAACTAGTCTAGTGTAGTTAGTTAGTGATATTATAGTGACATATACAAAGTTATTGTATAGTAAGGCATAAAAAAGCCATTTTATAGTTAGGCATAAAAAAGACAGTTAAAGTTGCCAATTAACCTAAAGTGCATGTCTTTGGACTGTGGGAGGAAGCCAGAGTACCTGGAGAAAACCCACACAAGCACAGGGAGAACAATCAAACTCCACACACACCTCTTGTGTGTGGAGTTTGATTGTTCTCCCCCAGGCCAGGGTTCATATCCAGAACCTTCTCACTGTGATGCGATAGTTCTAACCACTGCTCCACCAATAAATAAATCATTGTATAGTAAAGCATTAAAACATCATAGTAGTGTAGGTATAAAAACGTCATAACCCTTACAACCCTTTCATTTCTTCTCAGTTTGTACATAAGTTTGAATTCTTTCATTTTTGATTTGTTTGTAGATAGGCTTTAACTTTTTATTTTCTTTGTAGTTGGTTGATAAATTTCCTTCTTTAAAAAAACAAAAAAAAATTGTTTGTTTAGTTAAATTGGTTGTAAAACAACAAGGAACTTTTCACATGACAGATAGAAGGAAGAAAGTACAGTGGTGTCATGTAATCTTATTATTATGTGTTGCACTGTGCACTGTGTGTCTGAGGTAAAAGGTTTGAACCTGTTAGGCCAGAAGGCATTTTGACATCCCATCTGAACCTATTTTCAATCATTCTGAGTATCTGAACCACCAGACAGTTGGTGTGTCAGAAAGTCAGTGGTCTGAAGTTGCCTAATTCTCTATTGTATCCTTTTCTTTTTGGAGTTAAAATTTTCTCAGAAAGTGCTGACTTGGACCACAAGAGGTCAGGAGTGCAAAGTATTAAAGAGGTCTGATGATAATTTAAGAATCTGACAAGTCTGAACTCCTTTGCGCAGTTCAAGTCCAAGCTGAGCTTTAATATATACATATTAATAATGAAGGACATGAATATCATTGTATAACAGAGTCATATAACAGAGTCACAGGCTGAAATGTCCATAACACACCTTGTCAACCCCACTCATTATCACTGTCATTTTGATACAAAGATGTATTTATAGAATTTGACCAATACACAGTAGTTCAGACACTGTACTGAGTTTATTGGAGCATGTATGAAAACTTGAAAACTGTGCACTCCTGAAATCTATTAAAATTTTAATTAGCTGTCTGACCATTTCCACTGGTTCACATGTACAAAAATATTAAGAAACAAGGCAACATTTAGAGTTATGCAAGTCCTTGAGTCATGACGTTGCAATGTGAACAATAGTAAACATATCTGGATGGAGCATTGTGAAAGGGTTAGAGTATATTCATTTCTAAATAATAAGATTACTTATTTAATCAATGACGGAGGTTACATCAACATGTTTGTTTTGTTTTGTGTAAAAAATATAGATTATTTGACGATTGATGATGATTGATGATTGATTGATGAAAAATTGACTTTTATATTACTGTGGCAGCATTTCAAAGCACTTGAAATTTACTCATTTACTTTAGGACATTTAACTGTAGAGCTATGACAGGCAAAAACCCCTGACACTTTTTTCTCTGTAACCTGAGATTACACATCACCCGAGTCCTGAGGGTCTATTGCAGAACTTACACCTCCCAGACATTTAGTAGTAACAGCAGTGACATGGGTTTCCTACAAATTTCACCTGATCCTCAGTATGGCTTTGTGTGTGAGATGGTGAGAAAGGGAAGGAGAAAGAGAGGGTGTGTGTCTATGCATTGTGCATGTGATCATGTGTGGGCAGGCAAAATGCATCTAAGTCTATAGATGCTTGTGTGTATTTCAAGAACCTTATTGTTGTGTGTTGTGTTATACCCAATTCAGGCAGACTTGAATGTACACCATTTACGTAAGTAAGTAAAGTAAGTAAAAAAATACAACATAACATACAACATAATATGTGTATTCATATTGATAATAACAATCTGATTATATGATACTGTGAACTTTGAGGACATTTTGCTGGTAATACTTTACTCATACTTAAGTCAAATTTTTAATACAGTACTTACCTCTACTGAGAAAAAATCTGAGTACTCCATCCACCACTGCCCCACTTCAAATCAAAACAAATCTGTTGATCAATTTATATTTTATTTTCAAAAACCAACATTATACCAGTTTGGCCTTTAAACTGCCAGAAAGTGTGTCATTGACTGTCCTGCCAATATTTTCTTGCAGCTAGATTGGTGAGTAAAACTTACTTTGATCCCTCTTTAAGTAAAACAGAGCTATTTCAGATAGTTTGCCTGAACAGACCACCATCATACAAATGACTGACCTACATTAAGAAAAAATTGTCTTGAAAGCACAAAGTTACAAAGTTTGATAGTGCTGCCTGATTGTGTCTTTGCAACTTAAAGATTTGTGACAATGTTTTCCAATGTGGTAGCCAAGGGACTAAACCAAGATAAGAAATCAGTGACTTTGCTGACATAGTAAAGCCCAGTCTCTAACAAGTAGGCCACTCATAGTTATCTCTGTTACCAAGTCATTACATAACACACACACACACACACACACACACACACACACACACACACACACACACACACACACACACACACACACACACGCCTTTGGTAAACTTAACTTAGGATCAAATGACAGTAGTTCACAACAGGTCAAACTTTGGATCCTATAGCCCAACATCTAAATACATCACTGGAGAAGTAGGCCAGGCACAAACAGAGAGTTACAGCCACATTAGGGTACATTCTGTCATATGTAAAGCAGCAGGGGCAGGTGTGACAGCTCAGTCTTGCAGCATTCGTAGAAACAGGACATGGGAACTGAGCATAACAGCAGGTGGCCACTCCGTTTGTTTTCATATGCAGCCTGAGTAAACCAGCATTATTGATACAGGTGTATTTTATTGCTGGTTGACTTATAGTGATGATCGCAGCAAAAAAAAAAAAAAAAGATTTTTTTTTTTTTTAAGTATTAGCTTACAGGAATACATTGTTTCCATTAAAATGCATTATTCCATAGGCAATACCTGATAGACACGTCTAGACCAATAGGATTTCACGTTGGGATTTCTAAAGTGGAACTCTTGTTTCCTATTGGTTGTCTGGGCGAACATAGGCGGGGTTAAACAAGTGCTTTACCAAAACAAGCCCAGTGCGTGCACCGACACGAGCGAAAGAGGAGTTGGGAGCGGAGGAAAAGTCTATGCAGTCAGAAAGTTTGGAGGAGAAATAAGCGAATGGACACAACACGCCAAGCACGACTCTAAGCTAACAGCAAAAACTCAGCTGGGGCGTCAGGTAGGAAAAGTGTCACTGTATACAGCTGTTATTACACCTCAAATTCTTGTCCACAGAAGTTGTAATGTAGCGAAATGCATGTAAATAATGAACAAGCCCGTACTTGAAATTCGTGTTTTAAACCTGTTAGCGTTGGCTTTTGCTATAGAAAGTTGTGTTTTCTTTTGGGGGTTGCGGGGGTCTGTGGTTTCTGGCCTCCGCAAAATGACCTTGCAACATCTTGGGGGTTTGCGGGGAACGGAAAAAGAAACTGATGAAAATAAGAGGTGGTCCCATTCTGTAGTCCCACACATGACCTAAAATATTGCAACCTATAAGATGCTATTGCAGGTGTAGGAAAGTGCACCGAGGATGGCAGTTGGGGTACAGTCTCCAAATACATTTCAATGTGTAAACACATGCAACAAAATAAGAAAACAGAAGAGGGGATAAAAGCCAAAGCTCACCAGAAACCCAGAAGGATCAGTGCTAAACATAAAAATAAAAAACAACAGCCTTAGAGAGTATTTCCAAATTCGCTCAACATCTCTGTATCACAGAACCAGCTGCAAGTATCCACTGTGAAATTCAAAGAGCTGGTATTTATGACATGGCTTTCATTTGGAGGCTTGCTTGTATCCAGGGCCACCAAAAGGCATCAGCTGGTGTTGGACTGCTGAAAGACAGAAAAGGGGGGATCTGGTCTGGCAATTATTTATTTTAACCTTTTTTTTTTGTCCTGTGCCAGGATTGGTTTATGCCGTCCCTTGGGAAAAAACTAAACTGGGTGCTTTGGTGGTTACTCTGAATAATAATTAGGTCTGATTTTTCTGAATTTGAAGCTGAACAGCACACTGTTCCCCCATGATATTCCTGTATCCATAGCTAAACGACATGCATGCTGCGCAAGAATTAACTGAAATTTCATAAGTGGGTACATAAAAAAGGGGCGTTTTCCAAAGTGAAGTATAATTGATAGCACTGGCGTCTTAATATAAGACAATGATTTCCACCCTCTTCACCTCAAAATGACTGGAAAGTTTCCAAGAAGAATGATGCAGTATTCATCAACTCACAGTTCAGGTCTGGTTTGACAACATTTTAATATCGATGTGCAAATGATTGGGCTTAATGTGTTGGTGTGTATCTGTTTTTCCTAGGCCTACCGTTTAATGGTGGTTGACAATGGACCCCAACAGTGAGACCAAGAAGATGACCTCTTGCCTCCCAGGCAACCCAGAGACCCAGACACTGGCCCCACCCAGAGGCCCAGGTAGAGTAACATTTTTTAATGATGTATAATAAAATGTTGTTTTTTTTATTTAATGTGAATACATGCCTAAGCCATAGGCGTGTCTGTGTTTTTGTGAGAGATTGCATTTTACACAGTTTAAATGTCTAGGGATGTTTCTTGATTTTTTTTAATGCGGGCACAATGGGCACCTCCCTACAGATTACAGTCCCTGGCTTCCTCCACCAAGCCCCCATAAACACTTGAGGCTAATGTAAAACTTGATTATACTGAAAATCAGTATTTGTTGAATGGTAACCTTTGGCCTGTTCCAGGAAGCAGCTTAACATAGTTATTTAGATAACTTTCCGAGTACACCTCCCACAAATCTGGAACTTGGACTAATGTAAAAAGAATCCTGCTCTGAGTTCTGCTCAGCAAAGTCATCCAGTTAACTCAGTAAACCTGAGGCCTGTACTATGAAGCAAGTCCAACATACCCAGAATATATTTTCGTTATTTGGCTTCACTGAACCTAACATTGGCCATCCTTTTTAATCTGTACTACGAAGCTGGCTATGATGTTGTTAACCATAAGCAACATCATCAGAACCATGAATAGACTACTTAATATAATATGAGAAGAAACACTGATACTTGGTAAATTCGATTGTAGCCGCATCCAAAAGTGGCATTCAACAAGGTCAAATATAAACAAACTATAATTGAAAAGAAACATTAGAAATAATTACGTGTTATTAAAGCCAGGGTATACTAAGGATATACTGTAAACAAGCACAGGAATTATTATTACATTTCTTACTGAGTCAGTATTTCTGCTCTTTTGTCTGATGATGAACAAACTGCCAAAGCAGAGAGAAGAAGTTAAGTCTGATGAGGTCAATCTGACCGAAATGTTCATTTATAATTATGGGAAATATTTAACAGTATATGGATAATTTTTCTAATAAAAGACATCAGAGGGTTTAGTTTTTATTTCCAGTTATCGTCACGATTCTCCTCAAGTTATTCTGTGCTGCAGTGATGGAACAGTGTAATAGATCAAAAATCAACACTGTCATGAATCCTGTTGGGGTTAAAGGATTTTTGTCCAAGTGTATGATAAAGTCTCCCTGCTTTTGTTAGAAGCTCTGTTTTAAAACCAGAATGGACACATGCAAGGTCTGGAACAGCAAAATGGTTCGACTGATTAATAAAAATATCTGTTGAGCTTTATTATTTGTCACTTATTTTTACACACAACTCTTTTGCTCCCGTCAGGATCCTGTAGAAATAATGACTCAGTTTTTCCAGTAATCTGACTGGTCTGTAGTTGGACTGTTGACAGGTTTTTATCTGATCCTCTGAAGTTAAACTCCTCCGGAGTTCAGCATAAATAACCATGGGGATTTACCTCGGTAAGAGGTGAATCATCGCCGTAACCCTGAAAACCCACAGTTAAACCTCAAACAACCTGATAATCTCAAGACCTCAAATCCTGCTTCATAGCACAGTGATGTTTTCTGCATGTGTAACTTCTTCACATCAGGTGTTTCTCAAACTCTGATTAATGATGAAGCCAAAAGTTGTTTATGAGTGCTTTTATGCTCGCGTGCAGGTCACTCTGACCTTGGTGGCACAATACCAAAAATGTGACACGGACTGATCACAGAAAACCTGTCCAGCACCTGTCCAGAAAATGTTCATCTAATAAGTTATCTTTTAAGTTTGTTTTCAGTATGAGCTCAATAGATGACCTGGATGGTTAGATTTACACTATTTCCTTGCACACAAGCATTTCCTGGGGCAAAAACCTTTCTGGACAAAAGCCTGTTCATCTGCCAACCTGCATTTTGAAAATACTACAGTGTTAATTAAATTACTTTTTGTCTTGCTGATAATTGTGATCAGGGTTTAAACTAATTGGCTGCACCCACAAGTCTGTGACTTTCTGCACATTGTTGCCTTGTCCAGCCAAAACAAAGCTCCAATTTGGACTTGGATAGGGTCACAGCTGCTGAAGTATGATATTACCAAATATACAAACATGGTATGAAACACTTTGCCTCATTCAAAATGTGTCTGCTTTGATTGGACTTAATTGATGCTGAAAAACAACATTTCCCAATAGTGGTAGTAGTAGTCTCCAGCTACATTAGATAATAATAATATGTGTCTTTTTGTATTTTAAGGTACACCAGCACATGCTTAAAAACAAAAACCTTATGGATTAAACACAGTATAGAGACCCACTGCAAAACATCCAGTGCATAGTTAACATTTTAACATTAACATTTTCAATATTTCATTACCATTATTAGATAATGCCACTTGTAGAAAAAGATTACTGCAGCTTGCAGCTGTGGCTCTTTTTCGCTTGCTTGTGGCACCATGATAATTAAATACGAAAAAAAGAATAGTGTTTTACTAAAATGATTATCAGGATTATGGCAGTTAAATACGTTAGCATTTACACATCCTATTAAAAACTGCCCTAGCAGGTTTAAATAACAACAACTCAGAGTGGTTGAAGGTAATATACATGTGGAAGTTAACAGCAGTTACAAGGATGATTAATGGTGTCGTTTATGACTGCTTGTGTCAATAGCAAATAAAAGGTTCTGAATATTAAAGTAGCTGTGGATTCATACATTTGAAAATGATCATATCTGTGTCTGTATGCTGAGCTCATCGCATTTCTGTTTGTTCTTTACCTATCTATCTTGCTTTAATGATAAGGAATTTCTGTTAACTCACAGCGATACATGCAAGACAGTGCATGTAGGCAATGCACATCTTACACACACACACACACACACACACACACACACACACACGCACACACACACATACAATCGCTTACAAGATTGCTTCAGCATTCCTCCTGTGAACCTCCGACCTCTAATTCCACACAGTCAGCACTGTTAAGGCAACTTCGTGGTTGGGGGAAACCTGCAGGGAGAAAAGCTGTGATCCAGCCAGAAGTTCTTGGAAAACATTTTTTTTTAAATATTGCAATTATTTATTGATGCTATGGCCTTTTACCTTGTCCCCCCACTGACATCATGCTGTTAGTGGCAGTAACCAAATCCTCCATTCCCCTCTGCCTTTTTTTCATGCACCTTTTCTGCCATTGTGGAATAGCTTTTCCCTATGTACTACAGTGTTACTCTTTGGTAACTTATTGCTGACATAGGTGCTTTTAACTCAAAGCCAACTCGGCGCCCCACGCCCAAACAAAGAATGCAGTCCATTTTCTATCTCATCCAGTGTTATTCTTGTAATCCTTATTGTAATGTAATTAATTCCCTTCACTGGGGCTTTTATTAGTCAGTTGACAACGGATAGAACCAGTAACACAATTTACATTTGACATGTATACATGCTGCCCCACTCCTCCTGCTGCATGTCATCTTAACCTGATTATAACAGCTGCATACAAGATCATCTGCTGCTTTACAACATGACTAGTTGTAAACAAGCACACAGTACTTGTTTGATCACCAGAGGGAACAAATAGTCATCTTGTTGACCTCACTCCGGGGAGGTCATAGCAGAAGGTCAGCAGTACAACATAATAAAACCTTCTGAATCTGAAAGAGACACTAAGCGTGACGCTGGCTAACCTTGCATCCTTGCCGAATATATATTTTACATATTTTGCTCCTATTATTGATCAGTTTTGTTAAATTCTAAGATCAGATGGAATCATCTTATTTGCTGACAGTTAGTTTGCTGCTATGTTCATTCTCCTGTTTTTCCTTCTCCATTCCATTTCCATTTTCCTGTCATTGTCCATGTTTTTGTAAATGAGACCGACGTTTAGGCCTACCGGAATGGCTGGCCAATGTTTACCAAAGGGACAATGCTTCTGTCTCTCAGTTTCACACAGTTTAGCATATTGAGACTAGCCAATGTAAACAATGCAGGTTGCAAAATATTAAAAAATCTGCTTGGCAAAAACAAACTCATCACTCTATAAAGATAAACAAAACTAAGGGTGTTGTTCTTGGGAAAATGTGGCTAAATATATAAGTCCTTGAGGTTGGACATTGGGATAAGGCCTTTGGTTGGGTAGCTGATATCTTTAAGTGTATTCGCTGACTCTGTGTTTGTGTCCCTCTCTCCAGGCTGCAGCTGGCTGGTGGTGGTAGCAGCTGTAGCAGCCTCTTTGAGTGGCCTGATGCTGGGCTATGAAATGGGCCTGACCTCTGGGGTCCTGCTGCAGCTGCGCGGCATTCTCTCTCTCTCCTGCCGGGAACAGGAACTGCTGGTCAGCTCCCACCTGCTCGGCGCACTCCTCATCTGCCTCGCCGGAGGTCCCATACTGGATCGCTACGGCCGCCGCTGCTCTTTGCTCCTGAGCGCCGCCCTGGTGGTTGCAGGGACTGTCGTGCTCATTGCTGTGACTTCGCTTGTCGCACTGACACTGGGCCGAGTGATAGTCGGCATGGGAACGGCGCTGTCAGGGACAGCAGCGTGTCTGTACATTGCAGAGATCTCACCGAGGGAGAGGAGGGGTCTGCTGGTGACACTGTACGAGTTGATGTTGGTTGTGGGTGTTATGCTGGGATTCAGCTGCAGTTACGCCTTTGCTACTCTGCCCCATGGCTGGGCGTATACATTTGGACTAGTGATCCCCCCAGCGCTGCTCCAAATAGGTGCACTTGTGTTCCTCCCACCCAGTCCACGCTTCCTGGTCACTCAGGGTAAGGTGGAGCAGGCCAGGATAGTGCTGGCCAGACTGAGAGGTGGGGTTAAGGAGCATGTAGAGGTGGAGCTCAGGGACATCCAGACTGGACTTAAAGAGGAATCGGAGCACAGCTTCTGGGAGTTGTTCAGTGCCAAGGCCAACCTGCGTTCACGGCTGCTAACAGGTGTAGCTTTAGTTTTCCTCCAGCAGGCTACTGGTCAGCCTAACATCCTCTCCTATGCTTCACCACTTCTCCGCAGTGTAGGCTTCAACAGCGATGCTGCAGCAACCTTGGCCTCCACAGGGTTCGGAGTGGTCAAAGTAGTCGGCACGATCCCTGCTGTGTTGCTGGTCGACCGTGTTGGACCTAAGAGCTTTTTGTGTGTGGGTGCTGTCGCAATGGGAATGTCCCTAGCTGTACTCGGAACACTGACACTGCAAAGCCACACTCACCTCACCAGCCTGTGTAAAAGTCACACTATACTAAACCACACACAAACGCAGTGGGATTTAAACAGAACCTCTACAGACTTGGACGACAGTGACATTTTTTCTACTCACCTCCCCAGCCATTGGATCACTGAGGAGGCACAGAGGACTAACAGAGAGGATGCTGGGATTAGGGAGTCAGGGGGAGGAAGGACTGGTGTAGAAGTGTCTTCCACACTGAAGTGGGCGTCATTGATCAGTTTGCTGGTGTATGTGGCAGCTTTCTCCATTAGCCTCGGTCCAAGTAAGCACCCACTGTTTCAGGTTTATTCACCCACTCCTTTTGCACACCCATGTACACGTATAAGAATTTATCTTTGCATGTCTCTCATGCCTTAGTATTTTGACAAACCTGTTTAACGGATTGTTAACCAAAAGTAGAGCAGGTCATATCTGCTGTATACTCAATATAGAAGAGCAGCTATAACCATTATGCACTTACAGGAACTTACAAGTACTTAGAAGTTACTTGAAGTACAGAGTGCAACAGTGGGTATCACACAATAACAAGGCTTACCTTAAGTATAGATTGAAATACTTCAGTTCCCCAGATAAAGCAGTGTGAACCCTGACTTCAAAGCTTCAGACATTCACTATATATCCTTACACAAAAATATGAAAATTGTGCAAAGCTATTATAGATCATGTTATTTCTGTCGATACCTTTTTAACCATCACTTCTTATTTCCTTATATACGTGTCATTGTTTTCTTTCCTTTCCAGTGGTGTATGTGGTTCTCAGCGAGATCTTTCCAATGGGAGTCAGAGGCAGGGCTGTGTCTGTGGTGTCGGCTGTAAACTGGGCCACGAACCTGCTCATCTCCATGACCTTCCTCACATGTACCGGTGTGTGTGTGTGTGTGTGTGTGTTCAATAGTAGATAACACAAGTCTTTCTGTTCTGCAAATAATAATTTCAGGTGAACAATCATTTTAACGACACAGGTTTTTTTCATCTCTTGTCCAGGACAAAGAGAGTTGAATGTATGTAACGTTTGCGACAACAACCAGCAAACTCTGTATTGTTTATAGCCAGGGAACATGTTTCATTGGTTTATGCCCTGAAAAAACAAAGGTGTGTCTCACATGTTCCTGCCACTAGTCAATCAGACTATATCAGTCATAATACTGTAGGATAAACAACTAAGACTCAAATATTGAATATTTGATCTACATATGATTTTAGCCAAGGCATAACTTTGCCAGTCATGATTTTTTTATTTCATTCTTGTCTATCTTGTACATCTAACTGTCACAATAAGTAGGTTCTAGCAAGCTAAACACATATGTTTGCAGACTGAGGTTATGTGCAGACATTTCTATCTATTTCTTTGCTGTTGTTTTTCTAGAAAAGATTGGAGTTCCCAATGTGATGTTCATCTACGCTGCCATGAGCTTTGTTCTACTGGTGTTTGTCATCCTCTGTGTTCCTGAGACCAAAGGTCGCACGCTGGAGGAGATTTCAAAAGAACTAGCCAAGAAGTGAGTGTCAGCTGACACGTGACTTAAATGTCATCAATTGCTCTTTTAAACTAGTTTAAATCATTCTCTTTATCTTCCGTCTCCTCTCTCTCTGCTTTACCAGGAAGCATTTCAAGGTGAGTCTCTTTAGGCAGGTTCAGCCTCAGGAGAGTCTGATCAGCAGCATCACGTCCACAGAGATGCCAGCGAACAGCTGAGTCCTTTACCGTGCCACAACTGTACACCTCACCGGAAGGGCAGTCAAGAACAATCATCAAGAAAGACATTGTAGTAGTGTTGTTCAGACTTTGAGGTACAACTCATACAACTCACCCACATCACATAATGGAGATGTATTTGCTCAGAAGAAGGATAGCTCAGGGTTCATGCTTGCTTGTTTAAAAAAAAAACACTAATAGAAGGCAAACAACTGGGATTGAATGCGAGACAATAAAAAATATTTACATGCCATATACACGCCTTTTTACCTTTATTCTAAGCATAAAGCCCCAGTGCAGAAAGGGACATTTTCCACTTTTGCTTGAGGATTGAATTTGATTTCCTACAAGCCAGAACAGATGAAGCTCTTTGGATTAGTGGTGAAACTGCACTACTACAGTCTTTTAGTCATACGAATGTTTTTCCATTCTGACCTGACATTATGGTGAATAATAAAACCAGTTTGCTGTACTAGAAAATGTAACACTAATCACTTCAAATGAAAGTATATATTAACACCGTTTGCAAATGAATTCCTATAACAGGGCGGTACGTATACACTGCTCCCTGTCTAATGTAATGTAATAGCACCTATAGAGCTCAAACCGGTCATGTCAGTTGTTTGTTACAGGGTGTACTGTAACCTACATAATGACAGACACATGTATGAAGGCAGTACAGTAGTCTCAGGAGGACTTCTGTCTCCTCATTTACATTTTATGGGAACAAGCGATCAAGACAATGATAATGAATGAATACATCCAGCTCCAGCGTTTGGTTGCTGAATCCTCAAAAAAAAGGAAATTGAGGAAATAAAACTAAATTTAGCACTGTTGTATTGTACGAAAAAATGTTTTTCTTTTTTTTTTACTTTTGCCAGTGATGCCAAAATTATACTAGTTGATTAAGGAGTGGAATGTTTTACTGCAAGAAAAGAATGTGTGGACCATTTCACAATTACAAATGCACATTCTTTAATCTGTACTTTGATACTTACCATTATCTTTTCTCATGATGTGAAATGTAGCAATGTGTTTGCAATTTCTGTCACATTGGAAATCTTAGAAAATCATTATATTGGGTATTGTGTTGAAACTGGTACATAAAACCTGTAATGAGGACAAATGAAAAGGATGATGAGAAATTACAAGTTTCTGGCCTTTTTTATCATTAACCTTTATTATTTTATACAAAATACAAAATTCTGAACAAGTGTCACAAATCTTCAGTTGACACTGGTTCAAAGAGTATTCCATCCCACATAATTCAGACAACATGTCAAAGATTTTGTCAACATCTTTCCCATCAGATGCATTCATTATATACATACATACATGTGTTACCTCTATGGAAGTAATACCCAGCACAAGTGTCAGCAGTCATGTTACAACCAGGATTGCGGTTTCCATTTAAACGCACTTAACCCCTCACTGTAATTTAAGAGAAGGGTAATCTATGGAGGGTTTCGTTTTCATGACAATTGGCATGAATATAAAACATCATCTGAACATGTCTTCTTTGAACACTGCTAGTGGTCTTATGTTGCTTTAAAAGCCCACTCACTGGACGTATTGCCAAACATTTATGACATCAACCTTGTTCTGTACATTGTCCAAACCTTAAAAAAAAAAAAAAACAGTTAAATATTTGTAACGTTACCTTGTGTTAAAACTAATAGGAAATGACAAGAAATTAAGAGACAGAGTGAGTGTGCATTCTGATCCAATGCCACAGTTGTGAAACAAGAACAAATTCGTAGTGAACTGACACACAAACAAAATGTAAGAGAACAAGTCAAATCAGTGATGAATGCATATTGTGAGCGGATATGTGTATCTGCATAAGGACAGACTATAGTCTATAGTTTTAGCTGCTGTTTTTCTCTTTAAGCAAAAATGTGGCTAATACAGTGGATGCCTTGTACTTGTATTAACACCTCTACAAACGAGCCGTGGACGGATGTTCTTCCAGAGAAAGTGGCAAATGGCACGATTTGTTGTATACGGGGTTAAAGGTGAGGCTTCTCACTGTTAACATATGGACTCTTCAAACTGGTTACCACTGTTAAGCATGTAATGGTTAAATTATTGAAAACTGGTCTTTCTGAGTCCGAGCAAAAACACGCAGGGCAAATGAAGAGCGAGAGCAATTCACCCCCGCAGTACAAGTCAGGTTTGGAGGAGCAGTTTTTGCTGAAAAATATCATGTTTGGAAGACATCTGCATGTTTACGCTGTTAAAATCACAAGAGCCACAGAATCCACAACGACACTGACATTTTTGTGAGAGGGAGATCTTAAGACTCCAAGTGGGGTTGCTGAAATTTTTTTTTTAAATCCAAAATTCCAGGTGAAATCTGGTCCTTTGATTATATTACACATATCTGGCTGTTGCCATGCAGTGATAAAATCAAGCAAATGAATCTGCAGATAAGGTGTTTCCTCAATCTTGCCTTCTCTTTTGTTCATTTCTTCTGTCTTGTTTACTGTATTTTTCCTTTCATTTGCAGAGGGGCTTCTTACACTCGAACAGTAGTGGGTAGACCTGCTCCACAGCATTGGCAACATTCTGCACATTTGGTCCTACATCAGTAGATAGGAGAGAGTGGGGTGGGTTGATTTAATTAGAACAAGTTTTGAGTACAATGCGATACAAAGAGCCCATAAACTATTTCATTCTTGAACAAAATTCCTTGAGGGATTGGGTTATTTACAAACGACTTTTTCTAGTTGTAAAAGACTATAAAAGTTTATTACAACAATGTGACCTCAATCCTTTAAGCTGTGTCCCCATGTGTGCGTGTGTACCTGTAACTGTGAGGCTGCCAGTGGAGAACACTTGTATAGTGGCCTTGAGATTTTTGATCCTGTATGTGGCAGCAGGATGGAGCTCTGGTTCATAACTAACACACACACACACACACACACACACACACACACACAAATACGGTTAAGTACAACAGAGACTTCCCCACACATCTGAAATCAAGTACATACAGTTTTGAGACAGTTTACATGATGCCATATGCTAGTACTCCACATGTTGTCATATAATTAAGTGAACCAGAGGATTACAATACCCACATCTTCCGTTTGCTCTACACTAGTGCACTGACAAGTGCTCTCACCACTAGAGGTCATTCTATACTAGCAAATACTGAATCACTAGTAAAATAAAGGAGAGAATTTAAACAGGGCTTTTGGCTTCATAATATATGTAATGCGGTGTGGCTCAAAATTGAATCATAATTAATGACAATGATGGGTAATTATGACAATGATCTTATCTCTTTAATGATTTATCCTTATATCCTTATCCTTACAATTTATAACTCAAAACTAATAAACCAAAGTAAGCTACAGGAAACAGCTAAAATCAGTGCAAAAAATGATTTCTTAACATCATAGGTCGGGACAATAACAATGAGGGTGATAGTGTTGATTTTAATTAATATCATGATAGTGGTTGTGATGAACAGGACTGTATTACCTGGCAATGGGTCGGTTGTTCTTAGTAAAGTCTATGAGGTGGACTGCAAAAGGCATGGAGCACACTGCCAGCACATTCACGACTTTGAAGGCTGAAAACCTCACCTGAACAGACAACACACACATGCAGACACTCACATGAATGTATTAATACACATGATACATACAATACTTTTAGCCCCCAAAATTATAGGAAAACTTTTTTTCACTTTTCCCAGTGTCGCCTTGTGGTAAAGACATAAATTGCAACCGGTGCTGTCAAGAAAAGCTAAACAGACAATTAAGGGCACAAGAATCATTTGCTGCATATTTTCCACTGTGTGAACAAACTGAGTATCAAGCTTATGTACTTGTTAGACATTCTTTTATGTTTGCTTATGGTGCTACTTGTAGGATATGTAGCTTTAGGGCTTTCTGTGTGAACTCTTAGTGGCAGTTAATTAACACCTTCTTTGTCATCATCATCGTGTATCATGTAGCACATGTTAATCTGAGAGCACAGTCTCGTATCTGTCCTTTGTTACCTGAATGGACATGGTTTAATTTTATTGTTAGTTAAATTTCTGCTTAATTGTTGTTGACTGTTTCACACTCAGGTAGGGGGTATTGCTACAGCCATTGGAATTTTATTTGAAGTGTTATGTAATTACTTATATTGTAGTTATTCAGGTTTCTGTAAGAAATGGTTGTTTGTTTGATTCGACTTATGCCTTTGATGTTCGCTCTATTGCAGACCACACACATGCACACATGCACTCCCTGCTGCCTCGACAACATCAAAATAAACATTAAAAAAGGACATCCCTTCTCTGGAGCCTGAACAGAAACTCAACCAGCAGTATTCAGAGGGCAAGAGAGAGAACTGACTCCACAATAGTCAATGGCATGGTTAGCCTCCTTTGAACTCAGCCCAGATACTGCAGAAACAGCGGTGATTCACTGGATAAAGCTTTAACTTAAGCAACTTCAAACCTCAGATAGCAGCCATTTTACATTGTAGAGCTACTTTACTTCAGTTTCAACCAGCAGTTTGACCAAGTTGCATGCTGCTGTTTTCTTTACAGTGAGGCATGAGACATGACCTGACTAAAGCAAATGTGCTTGGTCTAATGAAGCACAGAGGGGTATTCATTCATTAATGAACTGGTGACAGGTCTGTGCTTCCCTGGTACAAACTGAAGCTCTTGTAAAACTGTTTCAAAAAGAGTTTATGTCCACAATCTCTGCAATGACTACAGTGTGGAAGATGCTATGCTAACCTTTAGGTGTACTAACAAAACTATGACAATAAGACACATGTAAATCATTCACCTGAAAGTTAATGACAAACCACATGCTTGATCCCAGTGCTTTTGAATTAAATAAATGTTTACAGATTCATTCAATTAATAACATAATGTGTTTTTTTAGGTTTACATTTAGTGAATTGTGATACAGAATTTAAAGAAATGACAGATGTAGGATTTCCCCCTGAAAACGTTTCTGAAACACTTGAGAACATGAGCTGTAAAGGACAGTTCCAGTTTGATTTTTACTTCCATACAAGATTTTAGCATCAACTAGACGAACCAGAAATGCAATACCTGAACAGATATTATAATAGACCCTATATCTGCATCGAGAAGTAATCATGATGTTTCTGCATGTTTAAAAAAAAAACAACAAAAAAAACATTTTAGTACTGTTAAGCAACAGCTAGGAGATCATTCTCACCTTGAAGCCTAGTTTCTGCAGACAGCGTGCTAACCTGCGAGCACCCAGCTTTGCTTCATCCTCACTGAACAAAAGAAGAGAGCAGGAGTGAGAGACAGCAGCGGTATAGATACTGTATATGGTTTAGCATGCAAGAAATATAACACACAAACAGTAAGTGGCAACCTTTAGAGTGACTGTAGGTTCAGGGCCCCAATAACCATAGTCATCACTGTGCTAGTATACCACATATTAGCTGTATGACTTGTAGCAAATGTAATTACTATTTTTGATGTCAGCATTGTATCTATAAAATATGAGGCAAATGGTTATGTCACTGGCTTATAGCCAGTTAATGGGGGATCTCACTCAGTCAGCTAAAGTCAACATTACTACACCAACAATAGAGAAGCGGCCAAAAGCAGCCAACACTTCTCTAGTGGGAGAAAATTAATGGCCCTTTGGCAACCAGAACCCCCATTTACTGTGTCTCGTGAACTGTGTCTACCTTGTTGCTCCAGTGCAGATTATTTTCCCTGAGGACCAGATTGAGGCTGTTATCTTGGGTTTACGAAGCTTCATTAGGACTTTCTGAAAACAAAGAGAGGTTTAATTTCAACATGTCCTAATTTACATTCTTAAGATGAGCATAAACTTTTGATAATAAAGCCAGGTTATAAACATTTAAATATGTGGGCTTTCTCGAGTTTCTACAGGAAATAAATCTCTCCCGCTTCCCCAGACTTTAGCTTCCTTACCCCTACTTCCGGCTTATAGATGACATTGGTTCCCTCTAAGGCAATAGTGCGCAAGTTGAGATGGCACCTTGTCCTGAACGTGGCCACCACATTGGTGACAATGATATCAAGTGCCTCATCATTGCTGGAATCCATGAGGAAGTGTGCGGTGGAACAAGGGGACCACAGGGGCTTTCTCCTCACGCCGTCATCATCAGCACCACCATCACCATTTATGGACGGGCAGGGAGACAAGATTCACTAAAGAGCAAAAAATATTTTAGGAGTTAGAAATGCTAAACTTTAGACAAACTTTTTATTTTTCAGTCAGTATTTTTCACAGCTTTGCAGAAAAAACTATGTAATGCTCTGTCCCTTTTTAATAATATATTTTGCAAAAAGCCTCTGCTTTGTCTTTTCATGAGTCACATTGATACTTGCACATTCAGTGCAATCAACCAACACACAGACACTCCCTGTGTGTGGATATGTGCTAGTTAAAGCCTGAATGCTGCTATACTTACACCTGCATAAAAACGTTAAAATGCTAGGATGGGGGCTTGAAGCACCAGTTCATTTAGTTCTCCAGCTATGTGGGTTCCCTCTACTTGAAATGTTTGGAGTGGGGCTCAAAACACGAATCACACAGGCATCTGCAAGACATTAGAGAAATCATTTTAAACACTTCGGAGAATAAACTATATTTCTTTTTCAAAGAACCTCTTAGCTATTTTAACCGTATAAAAACGTTAGCTTACCCACTACTGACACTGCGTTAGCCTGATACGTTAGCTATTCTCTACCAAATCGACAAATAATACTCCAAAGGTGAAACTCTACATGTAAGGCATTTTTGACTGAAATACGTGAAAGCGTATGATATACGCCGTCGCAGGTTTATCTATGATGTAGGTTTATTTGCATTACAGGTGATGCATTGCTCATCTCAGTGCTGTATGTTACTGCAGAGTAACGCAACTGATAGACATTATTGTGAAAATGATGCTAGCTAATCTTGCCAGCACAACAAGCCGGCTGTCGTATGTATCACAAACTGAATCGTAACTGCATGGACTCAGTTCTAGTTGTTGTGGATAAAATTCTACAACAACGAACAGCTAAAAACAAAGAATAACGACAACTCACTACCACCCAGCTAATGTTGTGAATTAAGCTATCCGCTAGCTAGCAACAAAGAAAAGTGCACAGGCAGTATGAATGAAAAGTTGTTAGCTACGCTAGCTTAGCAGGTTTGCAGTCAAACGTTACACTGAGGACGAAGTAGTTCCACTGTTACCAGGTGGAACTGTATGTTAAATGTGTGTATCTGAAATGTTTGCTTTAATTCCTGGGCTACCTCTTCAGCAAGTTCACTGCTGTAACCCCCAAGTCACAAAACAGCCAGTTAACGGTAAAATGTGTGGACAAACCCCTTCCTCCGCGGACTAGCAAGCAAACCACATCCGCTTTTATCTTTCAAAATAAAATCATCTGGCCAGCAAACTTCAGAATAATGATAACTTCCTGTTACAACTTTGAAAACAACTATAAAGACCAACACATCTAAGCCAAAGCTTTAATACTACAAGATGTGCATATACCTGCAGATAGAGATCATTTAAATTGCAAAACAAGCGCAGAACAGCTGCACAAACATAAGCTACAGATGGAATTTAGCAGCTGAAGTATCCCAGGTGCAAGTTGTGATAAAAAAAAAAGTTAAAAATACATAAATCCATGTAAAAACTAAATTCAAACAATGAAAAATAGTACAGTCAGAAAAGAAAACACAGAGGTATAAACACATATGACAAAAGATTAATTAAGGATTAGAACAGATAAGAGCTTTGAGGAATCAAAGCCATACAAGTGCAGTGATTTTATGCATTTCTTTCTTCCTCTACAGACTTCAGTAAGTAATCTATTTCTGCTAAGGAATATTTATTTCATCCTTCTGTATGACTTATAAAGACTGCAGTCTTTTTGTCATTGTCCTGAAATTTCAAACTCAGATGAACAAGAGTTTTATCATGCTATTGATAAATTTACAAAGAAAACAGGCCTGATGTAAACGTTTAAAGTAGCTTGGAGAAGCATTTATAGATGCATTTTAGGCAAATATAATTAATGTAGGACTTTATTCCATCTTTGAAAAATGAAGTGGTTGCTCATTATTGCTAGCACATTTTTATATGTGCATTTGCTTTCAATATTAAAGGAGGTAACATTCCCTCTCTCTGGATTACATTCATTTAACAGCATTAAACCCAATGGCAGTCCTTTAATAACAGTTAAATATTATGGCACCGTAAATTAAAATTCACAATAAATTGTTCACTTGACAAATTACAACTTTTTCCAATCAAAGAGGTCCAGAACACAATTAATATTTGTGCCACGGCTATCTACCTAGAAGCAGCAACTAAGATGGTCTAAGGTTGGTATCTTGCACCACCATGTGGACAATGGCGGTTGTCTTGCTGGAAAGAAAACCATTTTTTTTATATATAATTTGAGGTAAGGTTCACTGTAAATCCCAATTCACTTACTCAAAATTTATCTCTTTTTATTCAACACAAACAAAATGTTGTGTCATAACTTTGTCATTTTATGTAAGATACAAATAACATTATATGTTGGAATTTTAAAGTCAGATCAACAATTTTTTTTTCATCATTCTGCTCAATCACACTTAACTCAAATATTTATTGGAAATGTATTAGTTTAGTACAGTACCATGAAAGTTATGAGTCTTACCTCTGCAACAATTCAAGAGTTGCCCCCAATCCTGGTAACTGATGTTGAGGCAGTAGTATGTTGCAAACATCAGTACAAGAACATTCCCAAAATGAAGTGTCCCGCTGTAAGGGGCGAACTCCTTACAGTACACAACAGAGGAAAATGTCACATTTTAGGTTATAAGAGCAGTCTAACATCATGGCTTACAATAAAAAGAAAACAGTCATATCCTTATAACATTCATATCCAACTTTTACCTTAACTTAATTTTCCACTTTTCAAAACTGTACTTAGGACTACTGTTGAAATTATGAAATACTAAAATGTTTGGTGCAGATTGTTTAGTTTAGTTTAGTTTAGTTTAGTTTAGTTTAGTTTAGTTTAGTTTAGTTTAGTTTGTTTTTACTGGTCACTGTCACATGGTCAATTATGCATTCAGTGAACACAACGGTGCATGGGGTGCTTGGAGGTTGATCAACTTCAGATGGCAGACACATTTCATCAACCGTCAGCTACATCCTGCCCTGGTTTTTATTGAAATGGTTCAAAAGCAACATAAGAAACCTGGGAGAGTCAGTGTCTAGATGCTCATCTTCTCATGGGACATGAAACAATTCTTTGACATTTACTTGACACAGATTCTCTGCCAACATTCATATACCTTTGAGTTATTTTAAGTGAACTATAATACATCTCAAACAGATATGGCCACTCCTTTCACATAACAGGGGTTTCCATTCCACTCAGCTCACTCCAACTCATGAGCTTGTTTTGAATGTTACTAAAACCCAACCTAAACTATATTATGGTACATGGTATTTTCTGTATGTTTTTTTTTGTCCTTGCTTGAAAAAAAGTCATAGTTTATTTGGTAACCACCACTAAGATATACTTTAATTGATCACATTATATTCTTTGTACATCTTCTCACACACTCTTCTGAGAAGCTTCAAGGCCTCTTACC
Organism: Seriola dumerili; assembly: GCF_002260705.1. NCBI lineage: Eukaryota > Metazoa > Chordata > Actinopteri > Carangiformes > Carangidae > Seriola > Seriola dumerili. Next base: position 11,304,273 of record NW_019174280.1, read on the forward strand.
CTGATATTATGGCTCAGAAGTGCCCATCTCCCCTTGTCCGCTATCATTGGTCACGGCACATGCCTGTCTTCAAGATAGAATTAGTCACAAAGGCAGTAACTAATAGCAGCCCTTTCTCTGACTGAAAGATACCTGTCATTGTTTTTTCGGGGTATGCTCAATGTCTTCACCCACACCTCATGGAGTGAAATCTGCACGGATCTTTGCAGGGAGACCTTCATTTTGTAGCCAGAAGGCTTACGAAAACAATCATAACCACTGACGCAGGCACAGATGCAGCAATATTCATAAGTCTGAATACTTTTATGAAAAATACCTTTTGATTTTTGTGATCTGTGGACCCTTACGGACTAAAGGAATGTAAATAATGGAGGAATGGACAGATAATTAGACATCTAGACTTACTAAAAGGTAAGGATCATCACCACCTTGCTGGTTTTGCTGGTAAACAATGCTGGTAGATATTAATAGCTAAATCATTTTTATGTGCTTATGGTTAGCGCATAATTAACTGAATATTTGAATTCTAGAGACTCTAACCGATCTAAAGAGGTATAGCATGCCTATATTGACAAAAGTTGAAGCATTTAGAACATTTCAGAACATGTTCAGAACCTTCTAACGGGCCATCCATGGGCCACCAGGCCCAATGAAGTTTATACATCCCCCTTGGGGAAATTCAAATAGTCCAGCAGTTTGCACATGAATGACAAAGTCACAAAGCATTGAACAATAAGTGTGTCTCAGCCAGGTTCATCACTTTTTTCGTGTCCCCTGTGAACACTTGGTTATTGCCTGTGCTACTTGCACCGTGTTTCTGTATTTGGTTGTCTTTTGAGTATTTGCAGCACGTTTATGTATTTGCTTGTGTGTATTTGCAGCACACCTGTTGTCAAACTGATAAAGATTTTTTCTGAATTTGCTTGTTTTGTCTATTTGCATGTGTTTTCTTAAGTTGCACTGTGTTGAGCTCTCAGGGCCACTGTATCTTTCACCTGAATGAGTAATAATGTACATATGCAGTAAGAGCTGCCATTCAGCGATGCTGCATACATAACAGTACAATCAATATACAGGATTATTACAGGATTGTGGCAGTTTTATGCTGAGACAGCTAAACATTTCTGTATTCATCATAACTTAATTTTTGTAATTATATGTTTTTGTTATGTAAAAAGGAAACACAATTTTTAAAATTTTACTGGACAAAAAAGTGAGTATTTAAAAACAGTGAGTGCATATTTTTACAACCACTTTTTAGTTCATTCAACCAAAATATAAGCAAGGTGCATGATGTAGTGTTGTTAATTGGCCACAAACTAATAAGGCTATATTGATTTTATAAATTCAAGTAAAATTAACTCAAAAATCAAAGATTGCTGACTTAACATAAAACAATTATGTCAAGTTCACGAGAGATGAGTGTTTGTATCAAGTGATCATTGTTTTTTATGTCATTTTAACAGTCTTTAACATTTGTGTGGACTTGAGCTAATAACTTAACTTTATTATTAAGCTTGTTATGAATTAACATAAAACTTATATATGTATATATACATATATATATATATATATATATATATATATATATATATAGTCCAAGTAAGGGTTAAAATGCTCATTGACTCCTGCCAAGATCTGTGTCCACAAATTTGTCTTTGCAGTCATCTCTCTCTGCCAATATTACACTTAACAGGCTTATGTTAACACCATTTCCAGACAACAATGTGTAACTTTTTTCAGTGTTTATGGTGTATTGACATTTAAGCTATGTGGATTAGTAACATCTCCAAGGAAAATGAGCACATCTGGTCAGTAAATGCTCCACAGGGAATTCTGGACAGACCACAAAAGAAGAGAAGGAGTAAAGTTTGGAGGCAGCCGGGAATGTTTGTGTTATCAATGAGAGAATTCACAGCCGCTCCTGTGGCTCATGAATGAATTTAGTGAATGGATGCTGTCCTGAAGTGTCTATGCATGGTCGCATCCTTTAGTGATTGTGACCTTAAGGCAGACTGATCATGACTTCATGAGCATTTGTGCTGGTTTGACATGTTGTTGAACTCATTTGATTTGTTCCACTTCGTGTAGTTATGCACAACACTGCATGAAACAGATAAGAATGACTTATAATCTTTATGAGATAAAGCTCTGCGTCTATGAGTAAGTCTATGTGTACACACATTCATGGGTTTATGTGCTAATATGAGTAACTTATTTCTGGCTTATCTTGCTTATTTCTTACTTCTTGTAAGTTTGTGCATTGTGTGCTGTAAGCCAGCTCTTCTGCTCAAACCACTGCAAACACTTCTCTCGCCTGGCCTGCGCCCAAACAAAACAGAAAAATAACTTCTTTATGATTCAGCCTTGTTGTTATTGTTCTTCCTCCCTGGTTACCAAATTGTCTCTTTCGTCCTCACATTTAATCCTCATGGGCTTCTCCTGGTGAAATATAGCCTTGTAATTCACATCCATTCTGCACAAGAGCCTTGTTCAGATGTCCCAAGATGTTTACTATAAAGGTTTAGATTTAGAGCAGGTTAGGAAAGTCAAACCACTAGCACTGATGGCGTGCGTGCGTTTTGTTTGTGTGTGTGCCGTGAGACGGCTGACGCAGTGCGCAGGAGTATGTTTACAGTTTGTTGGGCTACACATCACTGGGGCAGTCGATTCCCAGGGGAACAATGCTCTTATTCTCATTAGGTCATAAGATGCAGCATGTAAACACACAGATGTGAGCACTTACGGCATAATAGATGCAGATATGTCTAAGAATAAATAGACGGTCCATCACTGTAACTGCTGTGTGTGTGTGTCAAAGAGAGAGTGACTGAGAGAAAGTGAGAGATAAATATTTTTTATCATGCTTCTGGGAATATTTGTGTTTGTGTGCTTGCTTTTGTGCACATATGTGTATGTCTGTGTAAAGATAGTGTTGATCTGAATTATGGCTTATCTGCTGTTGGCTAACTTGAATGTTTAACATTTATATTTATAGTTATCAAACATGACATGGAAATAATTAATATAGTCAACTTCTTGCTATTGGATGGAAATATATTGTCCAGTGAGGGTGAATTAAGGCCACATATTTATTCGTTCCAAAAAGGTGTTTTCTGTTTTCCTCTGACTGTCTGGACAACCGGGACAGTGTGCTATTTGTTTACAATTGACAAGGCCACATCATTTTCTCCAAAAGCCTCTTTCTTCCCTCATCTTTCCTTATTGTTCTCCAAACACTGACCATTTCTTTTTAAAAAACTGCAATGGTCAATGTCAGCAGATGCATCTCTGCAGAGATGAGCTGCCGGGGTGACCTCTCTGTTGCCTGTAAACTGGGCGTGTTTGTCAGGACCCCAGTGTTGTGTTTATGTTGGGCGTACATCACAAGCCCATTTCAAAAGGACTTAGAGAGCAAAGTTAAAGCTTTTGAGAGTCTTTGTGGTACTGTTGTAAAACTGAGGTCAGCACTGGTTTGAGAGCTTTGTGGGAACTGATTGCAAAAGCTTTGAGTTTCTTCAGCAGGAACGGAATAGAATGAAAAAAACAAAAGGTGAGGTGGGATGCAGCGGCAAGGTTAGAAATTACAAAAATAAAAGCATGAGACAGAAGGCACTTAAGATAAAAATGAGATGATGGAGAAAAGAGCATAGTGAGTAGAAGAGGAGAAACTGGCAGGAAAAATCATTAGATTGAGTGCACATGTCTTAATTAATTCATGCATGGCTTCATTGCTGCATAGTTTTGCATAATAAAGTATCTGCATGCCCATGCATTGTATGCGCGTACTTATGAGTAAGTGTTTTTGTATGAGACGTAGATGGATAGTGTGTGAGTTTGCCTTGAAGAGGGAATCCAGTGCTCTGGTAGTGCTGCTCTGGGGTCTCCCAGTGTAAACAGAGACGTGGGAACGGCCAAGCGTGTTTATATCAGCTCCATTCTTACTGGGACCAGTCAGCCAGGCATCGGGGGCACAGCCAACCCACTGGATTCATGTGCATACACACTCACCCATATTTATAAACACCTATATAGAGGCACTTATAAGCTGGTTTGTAGACGCACATTCATAATCCCTACAATTACTAATTCATCAAAAGTAGTGAGTAATAAAATTTCAAGGTCTTTATTTGCAATTCTCTTACCAGAAGTTATCTAAAGTCACACAATATCATTTTTTATGCTCTTGAAGAGAGTTTCTATGCCCCCAATTTTTTTACCACAAAACAGTCCAGAACGTGACAGCAGAACTCATTCTCTCTGTCTGGTCACTCACCCAAATGTTGAGGAGTCTAACATATACAACAAAGCCAATCACGGCCAAAAAGAAATAAAATTGAACCAAACAAAAAAGGAGTTTCTGCAAAGAAGCAAAATCTTCTCCTCCTCCCACCACAGCTCCAGACATGAGGCCGAGCTCAGACAGAGAGACAATCACTCTGACGCTCATCATGTCAGATTTACTGGACTAACATTAACACACCTGCACAGATGTTATGAAGTTCCCTGCCTAAGCCATGTTTAGACTAGTTTTGGAAAAGATGACGCTGCCATGAGCATTATCTGGTGCAGCTCGAGTCTGCAGAGAAATCATCGGCTATTTACAGAATAGGAGAATTGAAATGAAGCTGAGGAAGCTTGGTCAGGATGAAATCAAAGTTTAAAGAGATTAAACTTCTTCAAGTGATTAGATCCAATGTTTTTTATTGTATTTCTGATGTCTCTTTGACTTTTTGTCTCTTATAAGAGCAACATAGGAAATTAGATTACACACCTCTTCATTTGAACTGAAGCGTCATTATGATCACTAACAGATTAAGGAATTTAAGGACCATGACATACTGTACATCCAAACCTCATCGTACGAAATCAATACTTGGACCAAAAGGCTTGTTTTCATGATTCCTGATACTTAATCAGGGGAAGATGGGATTTTCATCAATCGGCAGTGATATATTGAATATATTTCAGGCCTTTAATTCTAGACAGTTGAAGATTTTTACACAAGAAGTCTGTCCTAAGTAGCGTCAGCATTTGTCTAACATGAAGCACCTTCTATCCTTAGACTTTGAAAAACAAGGTAAAAGCCTCTTCTAAGGTGGAAGGAAAAAATATACATTATGAGAATATGAGAAAAGCTGACAAAATCTTCTAAAACAAAGGCCATTATTGTCACATATTGACAGTAAACCCATGTTTTTATTCAAATTTGGATTAGCTCAGCTGTAAAAAGCTGCCTTAAAAATCTGTGCTTTTGGAATCACATGAAAAACCCTTGGTTTCAAAACTATAAACTTTTATGGCTCCTCGCTCGCAAAGATGAACAAACAATACATTTCTGCCAGAGACCTGGGGCCCACTGGCCATTTTGTCAGCACCTCAGACAGACAGACAACCCGTGTTTGGATAGAGAAGGAGTTGCTGTAAGCTGTGTGGAGTGGATTCTTCCTCTCTCGCTAAAAAGCAGAGCACTCCAAAAACAAACTGATGTAAGGAGCATGGAGGAGTCCATCTAAAGGGCACCTAACAATAGGAGAGGGGAGAACCACACATGAGTTAGCTGGTCAGTGCGGGAGTCAGGAGGAGGGTCATCAGAGCTCACTTCAATTATACACCTGGTTACCCTCAGAGATAAAAGTGTGTGTGATTTCAGTCGGGAGACAAATGCATCATTGTCACTGTGTATGTTAATGTAAGAGGAGAGGGTGTGCCAGATCTACAGTCAAGACTTTGGCACTCTTTTCCTGTATCTCTCTCTCTCTTTCTGTGTGTGTGTGTGTGTGTGTGAGAGAGAGGACTCCCCTAAACTTTGTGCTGCAAGGTCTGAATTCGGGTGGAATGGGGGTTGGAGGTGTTGACATAGAAGGATGTTTTGGGGTGGCGTTTGGGGAGCGAGTTGGGGTGAAGGTGTAGAATGATGATAGGAAGGAGGGATATGTGATAAGGGGGTGTGGGGGGTGTTTTTAGCGGCTAAGAGTTTGGGAGTATCAGTTTGTATGGTGTGCGGCATTGTTGCATGTTTGCAGCCGTGCCGACACTTTCTAATTGATCTGCTTTTGCTCATACTTGCGTCTGTGTGTGATAAAACAAAGCAACAAGAATCTCCCTCTTGTAATAGAGCAAAAGACACACAAGGCATGCCCATGCACGTTTATGCATGCTCACACATACACACACATACACACACACACACACACACACACACACACACACACACACACACACACAGATATTCTAAATTAATGGTCTCCTTGGGGAGTCATCCAAAGGCCACGGGCGTTTGGGAGAAAAGATTCTTGGAAAAAGGCTTCATCATCTGAACATTTGCTCATTACTAACCCCATCTTAGCCATCCAGAGAGAGAGAGGTACACTAAAGAATACATAGACAAGGTCATATTCTTATCATGCTGAAGAGGCATTGACTTTACAGTCTCTCCAAATGATGGTAAAAGTGGTAGATAGAGAGAAGCCAACGAGGAAGCAGCCTTTGGTGTGAGGAGAAGACACAGGTAATGAGGTACAGACCATAAATAGTTCAAAGAGAGTCCAAAAACAGAAAGAAAAGAGTAGGAAAACAAAAAACAACAAAAGAAAAGATCTTAATTCTCAGTGAGTTAGACTCCCTTCGTCTCTTTCAGCCTCATTCTGTTCAGGAAGTCATTAAAGAGTAAAGCCAATAAAGCTGTGTCAGATATATTGTATCTCCGTTCTCCACAGAGATATAAAATATTGGCCTCCCATTCTCATCAGACATGAGGATCAGCATTTTACAGGCCCACGATGTCCTCCTTTGGGGTTCAGAGAGTTTACTGAAGTTATCAACTGTCTTGTTATTGGGTTTCAACATAATTGTTTCCGGTTTTATTGAACGTGACTCATAAAAAAAGCGGCATCCTGAGTAAAGGTTTTAAATGTGGGAACACATCAGTGACTTCAGCCCTGGGTCTTAAAATCTCTTTTTTATCTATTAAAAGAAGTAAATGATTTGGTTTGGGAGTGAACCAGATCTGTGATTCTGAGAAATCCCTGATCTGCCTTTAGTCTTTAAGTTGAACTTGCATGGCAAGTTCAACTTAAAGCAGCATTAATCCATTTGTGGCCACTCAGGGGCAGAAAAAAACCAAAGCTAACAGATATACCTCTCACCATATGTGAAACAGGTCGCCCATAAAAACGAACACTCGAAATTATTACCCGACTCTGCAGTTCCCCTCAGCTCTACGGGAATTATATTTTAGTGTCTTTTAGCTTTTTGTTTTGGTTTTCAGACATGCAAATTTTCTGCTTTCATTGACTTTTTTGGTTCACCCTACCCACCCAGCAGCATACAAAGTTAGCCACTAGCTGGTGATCATAATCGAGCATTTAGCAGATGAGGTGCCAAATATTTTCCACAGGAGTCGGTGGAGACCAAAAACAGAGCTTAAAGGAGAGAGAATACTGGAATTTTGTGTGCAGGTTCACTGTGTGTGGGTCCGATGTGTGCGAGTGCACGTCTGTGAGTTCAGACCTCCACCAAATGGGAAGTGCTCGTGATGATATATGCTGTTACTTTGTTCTCTGTTTGTCTTGTGTTTTTTTTTTTTCTCCTCTGATACAGTTTTTAACATATTTGGACAAGTATTATATATCTTACTCAAACAAAGAGGTTAGTTTGGAGGGAAAATAAGCAGCCCCTGTTGCTTTTTTCTTGATAAGGATGTTCGTACTCTTCCAAAATAAATACGCAACATATTAGTAATAGAGCGAGACAAGAATGTGTTATTCATGGAAATGATGGTGTAATCAAAGTCTGTTTTCCACTTGAGTACTCTGTTTCTTCATGATAGATAGATAGATAGATAGATAGATAGATAGATAGATAGATAGATAGATAGATAGATAGATAGACGAAATGACTGGTAGGAAGAGAAGAGAAGAATAAAACATGATGGAGGGATAGAGAAGGGGTGAGGAGAGGAGGTTAATCCAAACAGACCTGTGCCAGATTATTTTTACGACAGTCCCATCAGCCATTATCTGCCTGCTCTGTTATGGTTAGGGATAAATACAGACCTGGGCAATACCAAGGAGGGGTAGATTTGTGTGTGTGTGTGTGTGTGTGAATGATTTTGCGTCTATGTAGTAATGTGTAGTTTTGTGAATATGTAGTCCCTCTCATTCTCTCTGGCTCTCCTCCACTGCAGCAGCCAGGGAAGATAACCACAACAGTTTATTCCATTTCATCAGACGCTCTTCTGGCCATTTTAGCCCTAATGGACGCAGAGCAGAACCGGCCTTTTTATCTTCTTGCTCAATAAAAATCTCAGGGCCCAGTCTGCCCATGAGACTCTCTGTCTCTGAGCTAAATAAATATCTGCGTATTGACTGAACTGGAGAGTGTGTGTGCGTGCGTGTCTGTGTGTGTGTGTGTGTGTGTGTGTGTGTGTGTGTGTGTGTGGGGGGGGTGTGTGGGGGTGTGGGTGTGTGTGTGTGTGTGTGTGTGGGGGGGGGGTTTGTGATAAGTGAAGCAGTGGGGAATTTTCTATGGGAAACGACTGTGTGTGTAAAAGAGAAAGAGTTGACTTGAACACAGATACATGATATCATGATATCTGGCATCAGACTTTCATCTGTAAACTCTCCAAACACCTGTGTTTAAGGCGTGGACTGAAGATAAACGAGGGGTTTAAACTTAGACATACAGGGAAATGAATCTCTCTCTCTCTCTCTCTCTCTCTCTCTGTGTATGTGTGTGTGGATGCAGGCACATGTTTGAAAGATGTAGCTATGTAGCTTCATTTAAAAGCCTTTGACACTATTTTTATAATTCAGTGCTTATTTAAACATGTATGTCAGTGTGCTGTGTGTGTGAACTCTCTGCACAGAGACACAAGCAGAAGACACACCTGCCGCCTCAGGGAAACCCAACGACCATATGCTGAGGCGAGTGTGTGTGTGTGTGTGTGTGTGTGTGTGTGTGTGTGTTTGTGAGAGAGAGAGAGAGCTCTCACCCCAGCTGACCATGTGTGTGTGGGTGCGAGAGGAACAGAGGTGACGGTGAGTTTGGAGCACCAGAGAAATGATCTGCAAGGTTTATTATCTTAAATTAGCATCCAGGGGGGAAAGAGATAGATAAGGACCACCATTCCGCTGATGGATCTGCTCTGTGTTTTTTTTTTTTTTTTTTTTAACCAAAATCAAGAAGAAACACTGTAGTTAAAAAAGCAGGAAAGACCGACTAAGTTATCATCAGTCCTGGAAAAGTCCTGATGCCTCCAGTTGTGCCTTTTATTTTTACCGTAACCTGGATATATCTCCACATATGATACAGTATACAGTTATTAATCATACAGACCTGAGCATTCATTTGAATAAGAAATGTTTTAAACAGGAGTTTTGGAACATGATCACACCAGATATGAGCGCAAATTCATTTATGCGTCTTGTGAAATAGCTGGTGCTGGAACCTTGTATTGACGTGGTTTGGCTCTCGGCACGGTTTGATAAAAAAAAGTGGATGGGGAGACACAGCTGATGCAATAGCTTCCTCCATATTGGATACACCGTCTTCACTTTGTTCATTCAAAGGTCAGTGCTGTCAATGCAATGTCTTAACAAGTGGGGCTATTTCTCGGTCGAGTGCAGTGACTTCCATGATTCTTGCTGTCGCCGTGAAGTTTTACACCTCGGTTCTTGTGCGGTTAAAACAAACAATATATAAAGTGATACTCAGTGTGCTTTAGAGGGTCTGCTAGCCAGATTTTGTTTAGAAAGAGCCAGGCTAACTGTTTCCTCCTGCTCCAAGTCTACACGAAGCTACTCTAACGAGCTGCTGACTCTCAGAAGGAAAGTGGATAAGTGCATTTACCAAATTGTCAAACTATTACTTTACTCCTTACGAAAACTCCTCATGGATCTACTTCACCTGTGCAAATAAATCCACTGAAAAGTGGTGATTCCACTTAAACTGTATGGCGCTGTTCTGTTTTCACCGTGATACTTGTGTGACCTCGTGTGACCTTTTTCATAATACAAGTACATTTTGTCTTAAGAAGTACTGATCATTGGCATTTTGTGAGAATCAGAAGAAGACGACGACAACAACAGTGATGATGATAGGAAGCTCTGATGCCGTAGCAGGTTAACTTCTTCCTTGTTAGCTGATTAATCTGAGTCCCCCATTTGAAGACCCGCACGGACAGAGGTGACACAGACACGCTCACAGACACACTTCTCACCTCTTAAGATGCAGATTGCTGCTGTCAAATAAATAAGACAAAAAGTAAATATGCATCAAACAGCTGGACAACAGCTGACAGCAGCTACACTGCAGGGACAGAGGTCTTTTGCATAAGTGGCGTGTGTTTGTGTGTCTAAGAAAGAGAGGATGAGCCAGAAAAGGAGAGATACACATGTATTTGTGTAAACTGTGTTTGCATGTGTGTGTATGTGTTTCAGAAGCAATGGCTATTTTTTGGAACATGACAGGTTGAACCACAAAACATCAAAGGTGCAGAGCAGCGAGAGTGAAATAAAAGTTTGGCGCAAAGTTGTCCACCTGTGTATATATACAGTACCAGTCAAAAGTTTGGACGCACTCTCTCGTTCAAGTGAATGGGAAGGTGTGTCCAAACTTTGCACTATTACTGTAGCCTATATGTACTGTGTGTGTGATCATCAAGACTACCGACTGATAGCACAGCTTCTAGACTCTATCAAACTCTGAATGTAGAATATAACCCCTCGGATTTTGACATTAATGTCAACAACAATGTTCACGTGAAATAAATCACTGCAGATACAAACAGTGATGCTTGTATTTAGTTGAGACTCAAAGCTCTGTAGACGTTTCAGGAAGACTGATGCAAGAAGCGTTAAAACTACTCAGTCAGATACTAGTGTCCATTGTAAATATATTATATATTACTTTCAGCACCATCCATGTATCATTATGTGATAAAGGGCTTTGAATCATATTTTTGTACAGACATTCCCATTACAGTTAGTAATTCATTCTCTCGGCGTTCGTTTTTTTTATTACAAATCACTGGTGTTGTTTCCTTTCTCATTTACATTCAGAATTACTTTTATTCACCATTAACTGACTTTACTTGTCAATATCAAATATAAATGAACTAATTTACAAGTAGCAGTAGATGAGAGAACATACGTCATTCAAGCTTAAAGTAAATGCTAGGCACGTAATTTCTGCAAGATGAAGCATATCTGGCATCACTGCGTTCTGCTGTGGATGGAGTAAGATACTCTGTCTCTTTTATAATGGTTATTGATGGATATCTCTCTGACTGATAGCAGGGAATGCCCTTGCACTTTGATTTTGTTGGACACATTTTTCCCAGTTTTCTTCTATGCAGCTCCAAATATGAAGTCCTTTTCCATCTGTTTATTTGTTATAATACCAAAAATAGTGTTGATACACAGAACCATTACAGTACCCTTAATATTACTTTTTCTGAATGGGTGTACAGCGTTTCAGATGAAACTGTTCCTATGCTAAGAATTTAAAATGTCAGTTTATTTGGCAGCAATACTGCACAGATATTTTTGTGCTGAGTTTTCTCATCACTTCCTGCAGTAGCGTCATCAAAGAAATATGCATGAACATGGACTCACACTCCATGTTTAGGATGAAAATCCAATAATTAAATGCTACAGCTAACATTTAGCGAAGAGGTCAGCAGACATCTGTTTGTGATTAAGGCGTAAAGGTGAGGTGCTGTTGTGTCTGTCCTCTGCTACTAAGTGGACGTGTCTGTTAGCTGCACCGGAGCTGGGTCTCTCTCTCTCTCTCACACACACACACACACACATACACATTCTAATGAGCTAATTCACACACGCACTTGTCTACTTCCTGCCTTAGGATTTAGGGTTCAGGGGATGTCAGGGGTCTCTTGAGATTTAATGTTAGACATGTTAGTTTCTGTGTGTTTGTGTGTGTGTGTGTGTGTGTGTGTGTGTGTGTGTGAGGGGCACTTTTTTATCACAACTCGCATCTCACCTCTTTGTCATCTCCTGTTAGCCTCCGGTAGCATTATGCCTGTGTCTCGTGGGAGAAGAACTGATACACACACTGGTGCAAACACAGATTAAGTTGAAATGAGATGAGAGGAGGTGCTGCTAAGGTCAGCCATCTTAAAACACACACACACACACACACACACACACCATTGGCTCAGTGGTAGGCCAAATCAAAAGTCCTAAACAGCCAAGTATGTCTGGTCCGTTTCATAATTTCACATTTCTTCTCTCACTCTTTTTGTCTTTCTGACAGTTTCCTTTCTCTACAATCCGATTTATCTTTCATAAATAAAACCAATGGCTTTTCTTGTTTATGTTACAAGTGTAGGAGATTTGTTGTTGTATATTCTATGCCTGCCTTTCTCTGTGTGCGCAGTATGTTAGTGTGTGAGGGTGTGTGTAAGAGATTGCACACGTACGTCAAAGGCGCAATGTTTGTGCAAGTTCCCTCTCTGTCCATCAGACCCGCTCCTAGAGTGGAGGGGGGGAGTATCAGCGGAGTAGCCCAGGAGGAGCCTGGAACCTCGGTCTGGTGGGGGCGTTGGCTCCCTGTGGGACCTGGAGGGGAGATTGTAGGGCTGGAGGGAAGCAGCCAGGGAGGAAAGGGGATATGCGTAATGTCTTCTCCCAGGAAGGCCGAGGTTTTCCAGCATTTTGGGGCAGTCAACACGTCCCCAGCTATCAGTAGTTCTGGATGGTTTATCCAGAGATATCGGCAGGTTATGTGGGTGTATCTTACTCGAGCCTGGAGTTTGTTCATGCAGACAAGAGCAGACGGACACCCCTCCCAAACCCCCCACCCCCACCTTTTTCTGCAGAGACACATGCAAAAACATGCATTAATGTAAAAACACACACTCTACTCACAGTGGAGTTTGGGTGTGTTTCACTTGTCTGATTGTGTGGTGTCTTTAGGGACTGCTCCTATCTCTCTTGTGGGGGTCAGACAATACTCTGTCTGTCTCCCTCTGCACCGTAAGCTACAGTAATTACCACCAAATGCCATAGAAAGTTATAGATAATCAGTATGTGTGTTTGACTGTATCAGTGGCTTGTTTGTGAGTGTAACCATGAGCTAACCAGACCACTGAGACAGAGGAGATATGATGTAGTGAGATCATTTCATCTGAGAGGGGGGGAGGGAATGAACTTGAGTTCATTTTTCAAAATAAAATAAAGATTCAAGCATTTGCAAGGATCTAAAAGTGTTGATAATAAATATAATGAAGACTTAATAAACATTTTTTTTTTTTACCTTGGTAACAACTCAGGAATATATGCACCATATATAACATATTACAAAAAGATTTCCACATATATAAACAGACACACACACACACACACACACACACACACACACACACACACACACACACACACACACACACACACACACACACACACCTGTCGTTCCCCCCTGAGTAATGAGGAGGAAGAAGATCAAAGCATAAAACCTGATCCAGCCAATAAGCACTGTTTATCATCCCTCTCCATCATCGCTCTCCATGTTAACAACAGCCTGACTAATCAGGTGTGAATAATATCAGGGACAGTCCAGCGTTACACGGCTGATTAGGTGTGTGTAATTTTAATCCTGACATAATATCTCCGTCGGTTTATAGAGATTAGTCAGAGATTAGACTGGTACCGTGATATAAAATGATTTCGTCTTCAATAAACTTTACTTTGGATATGCTTAACTCAAACACTTAAACCCTAGTAATCCAGACATCCCTCATTTCAATCCTAAATCTTAAATGTTATATCTAAAAGTAGTGTTGAATCTCTGTAAGGTGTTTTAAGAACCAAAATTTCGAACATTGGAAACTTTTCACATCAAACCTGGAGTATGAGGCAGCTAATTTATTTGTTTAAGATCTGTTTGGGGACCCAGAGAAGCCGGGCCATCTTTAACATAATGTCATTTTCATATGTTTAAAACATCCACAACAACAACGCATTACTTCTCAACATGGTTAAATACAATGGATTTTTATATGCCCTGTATTTGAGATGGGTTATGACAGTACTTTTTAAGCAGAGCTGCCACTCTCAGATCTCACATAATGTTATTGGAGTTTTACCCCAGAGAGGTTGAACTGACCCTAAACATAAGTAACATCACCGTGCAGGACAGCTGTTCTGTATACTGTACATAACCCATTCAAGTCAATGGGAAAGTGGTCTCAGACTTTTGGACCCCACTGTTCATGCATAGCCCATATAGCATATTTAACAAGAGAAACAATTACAATTTGTCCATATTTCCCCTTTATCAAATGTACAAGCCCAGAGAAGAGTTACCACCTCAATACTCTATACTTTGGGTTACTCTATACTCTATACATCAGGGTGTAAAACATTTAAAGGAAAAAACATTGGTTGAATTGGTTTGCAAAAAAACCTTTTTTTTTACACATACAGCAGCACAGGGTCTGTGGAACCCCCAACAATGAGGAGGTGTAGCCAATGTCAACTGAACACAGTGAAGACATTTAAACCTGATAGTTAACCTTTCTTATTTAACTAAATTAAATGTCTCACACAAAGCCAGGAGAGTCTCTTCTGTTGTTATTGCTAAAAGCCTAATTTTAAAAGTCATAAAAAACAACCTTGTATTTGCACATAATAACAGCATTGTTATTGGTTTAAGATGAATAGAAATCATGGCTACTATTTGTGTGTGTTATTTTCAAAATGTCCCCAGGGCCCTTTTCATTAATTCTTAGGTTTTAATCCTTTTTTTTTCGTGCTTTTCTTGTCATGTATACACAAGGTGCCCACGAAAATACAGTGAAATTGGACCAAACTGCATAAATAAGGGTGAAAATTAATTAATTAATAAACCAAATTCATGTACTTAATATTATTAATGACGGGTTTTGCCGCTTTTGTGTGACACTCAACCTGGCCTGTAGACTCAAAGGTGAATAACACTTTGAAATACAGGCATTGATGTTAAAACAGTATTAGGTCTGTGGCTGTATCTTGGCTAAATAGCTTGTTTTTTTTGCTCAACTGTTTTGACTCTATTTGTTTTGGCTAGACTGAACTGACCAGACGTCCAACAACAGCAGTAGGGACAGTGGAGGTGGGGGGGGGGGGGGCAAATCTGGGTGCGGGGGTGGGAGGGGGCAGGAACTGCTGCTGTGAAGGATTTAGTAGGGTGCTGAAGCTCTGGCCTGTTGGAAGATCAAACTACACACACACACACACACACACACACACACACACACACACACACACACATACACACATACACTCACACATCCAAATGGTACCACTGTGTGAGATAGAAAACTGAGCTGTGTCCCTCTCTGTTTATAAACTGTAGCCTCAATCACAATGACAGAGACCAGACCCCTGGCTCTGAAACCCAGCACTGTCCTACACTGCCCTACTGCCCAAGTGAAGCCACACCCCCCAGCACACACACACACACACCACACACACACAAATATACACACACACACACTGCTTTTATCTGTGCATCCCATCACCAGGCCACATGTTAGACCAGAGGTTGCAGCAGAGGTTAAGAAAGTGCCAGATACTGTAGTCGAACACACACACACACACACACACACACACACACACGCGCGCGCACACAAACACACACACACACACACACTCAAACTGCAGCTGCATCTCGTCTCACTTACTTCCGACAGGACACTTTGGGCGCTCAGCCAATTCAACTTCAAGCCAACGCAAGTGTGTGTGTGTGTGTGTGTGTGTGTGTGTGTATTCTGGGTAGAACCATCAACACAGCAATGCATGATGGCTATTTCAGCGACAAACTCAGTCCAAGATGCTGTATATCTTGTCTAATATGTAAATTTGTCATTACATCTGCAGTCTGTACTTGGGTCTGTTTCTCACTCTTCTCCGTTCCCAGGGTTGATTAGTTATTGACCTCCATCTGTCTGCTTCTGATATGACTTATTGCCAGCTGCACGGCAACTGACCTATAAGGAAGGGAACAGCACCCTAAGGCCTCAAGTTATACTAACTTGTGGACGCATATACGAACAGCTGCGGACACCACGGACTCGTAGTTGTTTTAATTTATACTCCGCTTGTGGTCCACTTGGAGGATGCGTTCCATACATGCGCAGTAGATCGTTGTCTACGGGCACGCGCTCTACGAACCAAATCAAAATGGCGACATCCAATGCAAGAAGAAGAGCTGCTTTGTCTGCTTCTGTACTTCTTCTTTTTAAAGATCAATTGTAGAGGTGAGGGTAGTGGTGGACCATGTTCGTTTTCAAGCTTCAAGCGCAGTTGGCACCCAGTGGAGCGCAGAACAAATTGGTGGGTTTTGCTGACGCCCACACCATGCGTACACCCACCAGTGATGAAATTTGCGCCATGTGGACCCTAGCGGACCCTTGCGGGAAGTACAACATTGGCTTAAGACTTTGTCCACGCTCGTCTGGCTAAATCCGAAAGCCAGACGAGCTTGGTGTGCGCGTCATTTTAGAGATTCCAGCATTGGCCAAGATATCACGCTTTTTCATAGGTTCCACATCATCCATATCCATCCGTCACACACATTGTGAAACCCAATACGTTTAACACAGATGCACACACTTATGCAGATAAGTGCGTATGTGTGCACACATTCCAGAGACCAATACACTCCAACTCCCTCACATTGTAAGGACAAGACTTCCAGGTCATTAACCTACACTTTGACAGAATATCAGTCTTATTCTGGAGAATCACTGTTTGCCTCCCTCCGGATGTTCCTGTCACAGAATATCAAAGGATTGTAGTCTTTTTGAAATATAATATGATATTTCCACTCCCATAAACATGTTCATAATTCTCTCTTATTGCCGGGTTTGTCTGCCACATCCTTTTGCAACAGACTTTCTCCACTCCCTGCTGTATCTTTGCACTCTCTGCAACCTCTCTTTTAGTTGTTTTGCTTTGATTTTTCTTTTTTTAGAGGTACTTGAACTGAGGTGAAAAGCAATTTGTGCATACGTATGTGTGTTGGGGGAGTATGGCTGTGATAAGGGACAGGGAACTGGCGCGCTTAGACAAAGATGGATGATGTTTTTCTCACCCTAAGCTTCACTCCAAGATTACTGTTTCTCATTCTGTTTTTGCACAGCAACCAAGCAACTTCCTTTTTTCTTTTTTTGTTTGTTTTTGATTTCATTCTTTGAGTTACAAAAAATACATGTGGAATGTTTTTCCAGTAAATAAAACTGTATTTTGCTTCATATTACGATCCTATTCTCTCACATTAGTCAGTTGTTCCACAGTGTAATGTATTGCGTCCACGTTTCTTTGCCTTTTTCAGTAAACACTCACAAGGCTGGAAAAAGTGGGTGAGGAAAGAGGATGAGAAAAACTATTTTAATGAAAGTGAAGATTGACTTTGTTAACTTTGTCCCAAGAAGATTAAATAAAGCTCAATAATGCTCCACCAATCCCAGCTTCGTAAAGTCATGTGCAGACTCTTTACATTTTATACTCATTTTATACTTGAGTAAAGGAGGAAATAAAACTATGATGATACTGCAGCTACTGTGCACAGTTCTCTGGCTCACACCAGACATTACTTTTGTTATTTTAACACCTGCTAAGTCATCAGCATGGATGTATTAAAGGAGCTATATGTAAGTTTTTGCTATTGCTACATAGGCAACATTAGCATTTTGTTTCCTTACAAGTCTAGAAGAAACATCAAACTCCTCGCCAAGAGCTGTCTCCAGCTGTGGAAAGCGACACCAATGTGTTTTGCTTCTATTTCTATCTCTGCTTTTCTTCTACTGAAGTTAGCATGCTAACCATCTAGCACTGGCCCGGTCGGGCCCGTCCCGTCATTTTCCATCCAGTCTGCCCTCAAGAAGTATCACTGCTTAAAGGGCGTTTTATAACCTCTTGTATTGTAAATGCAACAATGGCTCTTGGTAAGCAACCATCACCGCCACCCGCCCCACATTCGGCGGCAGAGAAAACTTACATACAGCCCCTTTAACTTTAACTTGATATCACAAGCTTACAGGGCACATATGTCAAAATATGCATCCTAATAATGTTTAGAGCCAGTGTGCGTCATGTGATGCGCTATTCCTGGGGGCTTTGTCATCGGCAGCTCTCACACACTCAGTCTCGTGTTCATCATACATTATAGAAAGGAGGGGTTCTAGCTAGCATTAGCTGTCCCTCTTTTATATGGGCTCAGTTGTGATGATAGAAAATGACCGGACTGCCAGAACTCACAGCTACGGCTAGTCCTGTAACCGCAGCATTCTGTATGTTACCGTGTGTTAGCGTATCATGTTTGTCATTCCCATATGATTTTCAAAAGCCACATTCACTGTTTCTTAACACATACACTTAGCTTTAACACTGGAAAAAAAAAAAAAAAACTATTAACAAAGGTGTTTGCGTGCATGTGTGTGAGAAATGATAATGACCCGAGGAATCGGATGTCCCCCTCGGTGGCCCTGCGAGCAACATCTGGAACCCGTCCCTTCGTGGTGACATCACACAACCAGCCTAGCCTTTGACCCCAAACCGGCTAATTAGCAGCATGTCCCTCCATAGCTGCCAGAGTCCCCTCTTTTTTCTCCCTCCATCCTTCTCACCCGCCTCTCCACCTGTTGCCTCGTGTCACTGTGTGTGTGACCGATGCTCTGAGAGAAAAAACGGTCACAGAAAATGTTTCCTTAACACTTGCGGTACATTGTTTCATCCTTCACATGAAGGACCGGCACAAAATATGTCTGATGACTAAACAGGCTTGGCACAATTAGGAACATTTAAATGTACATTTTATGATGATAATTAAAGTCTTTGCGAGTACAAAGGAAAGTTATGATGGTATTACATCAGGGTCTGTGTTTTAGCAACACACAGGAGAGAGAGGGGGGGGGCGTTCGAGTCTTTTTCATGAGCTATTTTAGGTCATCTCCCTCTCCCTCACTCTCTCTATTACTCTCTGGTGGATCCATGTATCTCAGAGGTGATCATCAATCTAGCAGACTCTATTATTACTTTTCCACTAAGTGCTTTGATTTCCAGCCCACCCAGGAGATTAAGCCCCTCCTTCCTCTCTTTCCTCTCCCTGCATCCCCTCACCTATATCCCTGTCTTTCTCTCTTTCTGTCTGCTCTGTGTAGCGCTTTTTTCCGCCCTTGCAGTTCAGCATGTGAACTTCTTTTTCCAAAATGTCTTGTTCTTTCAGATTTGTAAGATCTGTTCCTCCTTTCTTGTCAGGACTTTAAACTTTTTCCAGTTGACTAAATGCAGCCCGACCAACATTGCGGTGTTTCGTTGTGTGATTCTAGTGGATAACACGTAGCTGTGGTGCCTGTTTAAATGCGCTGTGACACCGGAAGCAAAGAGGTTAAAGGTCAGGTCTCAAGAGACACCCCTCTTATCCTTGCACACGCTTCAGCTGTGCAGGCAAAGGCATTGTGTTCACACATATACACTCTGTCTCACACACACACACACACACACACACACACACACACAATCTTGCATCCCTGCAAGAAAGATCTGCAGCTTCAAGTCACTCAGAATCTCGCTATATGTTTCAGCCAAGAACAAGATGCACATGAATATATGAACAGTGTTCTCCTGGTGCACCCCGACCTCTTCCACTTAAAGCAGCTCCAGAGACTTTGTTGTTTGGACTTGGCCCTGAGTGGACCAGTGCATGGAGCATCGGTGTGGAATGATGTGGAAGGCCAAACAGGGGATTGTGGGTGCCGGGTATCCGTTACATCAGAGGGGACCGAGGCGCCAGTTTGCCATTTGAGACGTGACACCCCCCTGTCCTTGCACTTTATCCTGTTAACTGGCAAGATGTGCTGAAAGTTGCATGGACCCTGTGAGCGGAACAGGCAAAACACTGAACACTCATATATCTGATTATAAGATATATTATTATGTTAAAATCTAATAATTTGTTAAATAGTAAAAATAATAAATTTTCTATAATATTTCATAATTATAGCTTTGAATTTAAGAAATGTAATATAAAATAAAATATTGGTATTTTGCTTTTTTAACCTAATTTCCAGGTTATGATAATAAACATCTTTATGCCGATTACATAACATAACATTGATTTTATTTTGAATCCTATGGGTTAAAAGTCATTTGTCTTGATTTTTAAAGGATAATCTGTAAACCAAAAAGTATGCTAAAATTATTGGGCATATTATCATTTCCAAATTCATTGATTTCTTTGTTTTTGTTTTTCTTTAATGTCAGTAATATTTATTATTCACCAAATGAGTGGATTTCGAAACCAACAATGTCAAGTTTTCATGTAGAGGTTAAATTCTTGACATATATACCTTGGGCCCCAAACTTATGTTCTTTCTTTTTTTTTTTTTTATTTATTTATTCTTTTAACAGGTAGGTCGTATACAAACTTTCTAAAGCTAAAGTTCAGGGCATCCTGAAATTCTTAAAAAACAGTAGATATCACAGTAATTAACTCATGTTATCTCTTCAAACATAATTCATAAAGTGAGTCTGAATAGAGTTAAATTGTGTTTAAAATGAACAGTATATTCTGTAATTTGCTGGAGAGCCAACCAGGGTCCCTTGGGGTCCAGGAAACCTTTGGGAAACCAGCAAGTGAGATCAGTACCAGTGTCTCCTCCCAGCATGAGGTAACGCCCTCTCTGGTCATGGAGATAAAAAGTCTGTTCCTTTCTGCTCTGTCCACGCACGGTTAGCAGTTCATGAACACCCCGTCCACTCCTGTCCAGCCTGAGCTTCCTGCTCCCATGTTTTGAGCCCGCTACAGTCGGACACAGTTCACCATGTCCACCGGGTCTCTCAGCGATGTCGACGACGAGCTCCTGGACGGCATCCTGAAGTTTGGCTCCTCCGGCAAAGACTCCAACGAGAGCACAGAGGAGAGCTCCAACTGCGAGGGCCCCTGCGCAAACGACGACCGGAGAGACGCGCCGGGCAA
Source organism: Seriola dumerili (assembly GCF_002260705.1). NCBI lineage: Eukaryota > Metazoa > Chordata > Actinopteri > Carangiformes > Carangidae > Seriola > Seriola dumerili. The sequence goes on from NW_019174280.1 coordinate 11,325,258, forward strand.
GAAAAGGAAGACATCGTCCCGGAAAACTGCAGCCAAGGGTGTGGCACAGCAGGAGGGCAAGCAGGTGCAGAGGAACGCGGCCAACGCGCGGGAGAGAGCCAGGATGCGCGTCCTGTCCAAAGCCTTCTCCCGGCTGAAGACTTCTTTACCCTGGGTACCACCGGACACCAAGCTCTCCAAACTGGACACACTGCGCCTGGCGTCCAGCTACATCGCGCACCTCCGGCAGATACTGGCCAACGACAAATATGAAAACGGATATATCCACCCTGTTAACCTGGTGAGATGTGGGGATCCAGTGGAGGGAAGACTTATGTGAAATGTTTTTGAACGAGGCAGACTTGTGGTTTTGAATATTGTTGGCCAATATTCTGAGAATGAAGGAGCTGTTGAATGATTTTGTTAGAGCATAATGACGTTTGTTTGCCTCGTGATATTTACTCAGTTTACTTTTTATATAATAACTAGAACTTTTAAAGTCATCAGGATTTTCACACAAGGCCTCATAGGCTACAGCACCAAGGTGACAAAGGTGGGTGATAGTCATGTGAAGCAGGTGCATAGATGAGGGGGAAAAAGAATTCATGTCATTTTCTATTAATGCTGATGCTTTCTGCAAACTGACCTGTCAAAAACTCCTGCACGATCGATGATTCTACAATCAATAGAAATATAGGCCTCTAATTTATCTCAGAGAATCATTTCAGAATAATGCAGCTGATGCAGAGCATTAGGCCATCATGAAAATAACATTAATTCTGCAATATCTAAAATATCACAGTAGAGCTGCAAATGACCTTGTTTTATAGTGAGGTGAGAGATACGCCATTCAGACATATTTAATATATATATAAATTAATAATATTATATATAAATATAACAAGATTATAGTAATATTACGGATCAGAATATTGGAGCTGCAAAACCTTTTTTTATTCAATGCATGAAGAGCTGGTGATAGTGCTTCCTTTTTGTTTAAAAAAAAAAAAAAAAGCCTGGAAGTGAAGTGATTCAATCAATTTTTTTTTTCTTTTTTTTTGGTTGAATTAATTGTTAATTTTTTGTTGTTGTTTTAAGAAACTGTTTGGCCTAACTGGTTGTGTTTCCCTCCGCAGACGTGGCCTTTCATGGTCGCAGGTAAGCCGGAGAACGACTTGAAGGAGATGCTGAACACAACAAGGTTATGTGGAACAACGGCGTCCTGATGCACCCACGTTTCGAAGGGAAAAATTTTACCAAGAAAATAATTTGAAAAAAAAAGAAAAAGAAAAAAAAGATAATAACTGAAATCCACGTCTCATCTCCGCAGACTTTGAGTGGGAATAACGGAGGGAGTGTGTCCTCTTTCTCCATCGTTCCTGTAAAGACGAGCTGAATTTTTAAAAATTTTATTTAAATGCATTCTGTCACTCATTGTTGTCTTTGCTGGTTCAAAGATAAACTGCGTGCATTCAATTGCTTTTTTATACTCTGCAGATGCATTTTTTTTTTTACTCGTGCAGGCCTGTTTTGGCAGCTGCATTATGATGGACGGCTGTGCACATGATCCGTGTCCACTGTCTCCAATGGTTGTACAGATTACATGTATATAAAATATATTTGTATCACTTTTACACCCTGTGTACTGAATGTATTTTTTCCCCTCTTATTGTTAACCTTATTTTTAATTTTATTTCCGTGTGTGGGCCACTGCTTTGACCTCTAGTAACCTCTCATCACTCCACTCCTTCAGAATAGCAGAACCCGAGCACCAACAAAGCGTCAGCGCAGATAAGTCTCTCTCTGTTGTTTCTAAAAGATAACAGTAGACTTGGTTGCCATTACATAAACAAACTTGCCTTGAAAGATTATTTGGGCAGTTAGTGTTTCTTGTCATTTAGCCTACACAAGTCAAAACAGCTGGAGATATCATTTGTGTATACTGGAGGGCTATCATTTCAACTGTAGCTAAATATCTTAATATTTTTAGGCCGTACAGTCTGTAAAGCTTAATTTCATTACAGCAGTAAGACAATATCATGATTTCATTTCTAAAACGTCACGGAAAAGATGCACGTCATGTTAATTAGACGCTTAGTGCACTGATTGGACAGACTATTTTAAGATTCAGCCAATCAGCAGTGAGCTGTCTGAGTCGCCGTCAGAGGACATTTAAGACATTTTTGAAAGTGGTTGAAAAAGTGCGCGCGGAGCTTTAATCCCGCCCAGAGCAGTTGTTTTAATTCGCTCGGGTTATGACCGCTGTGTTTACATCATGCCGACAGTTATTTATGCAGCCTGACACACGGCCTCTCTCTCTCTCTCTCTCTCATTGTAGTTTATTACAATGAAAGTAAAGCGCTGAAGAAAAGTGGATATAGTGGATCAACATGTTTTTTGGGTTTTTTTTTTTTTACAACAGTTTACAACTCAACTTACACTCAGAGGTCATGCACTGACAAAACAAAAGTTTGCAAAAGTCATGTTTACATAGCTGCTCAATTTACTAGTTTTGAGATAGTAGACTACTTGTGCTTTCTACTCCACTGTATTTATGTGATTATATTTTTAACCTAAAAGTCGGTCAACTTCAATATATTTCACCTAGAAACACTGGAATATGCCTAAAATAACACGAGCTCTGCATTGAAACAACAATGCTCCTTACTGTATTGCATCAATAGTGATGTTCCAATAATATGTAATCTGCTTCATGTATTGTATTTTTACATTGAGATATTTTTTACTAAGTAAAAGATCTGAATACATCTGACACCAGGTTAAAATGAATGGATTTTTCTATATTCAATGACAGTTATTATAATGATTGATATTTCAATTATATTTAAACTGATAGGTCCTCTTACTAGTTTTTTTTTTTTAGCTTTTGGCAGCATCTCATGGTCTTCACCTCCAGATTTCCCCAACAGGACTTTTCTGTATTGTCATTCAGACACAGTATTTACATTATTTGGGTTTATGTGCTAAATCCAAACAAATTGTGCTGTTGCTTTATTAGTCATTAAAGCTACTTTTCAGTGACTAGCAGGAGGAGAGAGGCTGGCTGACTTTACACACTTGTTCACATCAAGGACAGTACCAAGTATCCTACAACAGGAACAATATGATTGAGTGCTGTAGTAATAAAAGAGTCCCACCGACATCTCTTCAAGAACCCGCACCTAATACATCAGCGGCGGCATGGCAGGGGCCTCGCCGCCACCCCAAAGGGACCACCGTGGAGAAAATAAACTTGGCCGCCTCTTTCCTGGGGCCAGCTGCACAGAGCGAGAGAGGACGAGAGATAGAGGAGGGAGGGAGGGGTCTGTGTGAGAGCGGGGCCGGGATTCCCATACTTGCTAATTGTTTTGTTGGACAACTGCCCAAACTGTGATGTGAAAAAGGTCCACAGACTGAGGGGAGGACAGAAATCACACTGTGTTCCAGCTGATCCCATCGTGTTTCCCATCTGCCCTCATTGTTCCTTCAAATCACTTACTTCATATTGGAATGACTGTTTGTCAGGGCCGATGTGGCCAGTGCAGAATGTTCACTACAATCAACAGTTTATACTTTACATTCCAACATCTCTCTCCTATCTGTCTACACGTAAATATGGGACAGATATTTTAGCTTATGGAGAGACATACAGCTGAATTATTATTTTTTTTTTATTTTTGAACAACTTTGAAAGTCATTTATACTGAGGGTGTGATTAAGGTTACATCACTATATACATCCATGTCATTATTCCCCAAATTTCTCGCCAGACCCCTCCCTAATACATCCCTCTGTGCACATGGCATCCTCAGACTGCCATCTTCTGGACAAAACACAATGTGTTTTGCGGAAATCTTGGGACCTGACAATAATCTCTAGGCATCCCTACAATACTCATAGAAGTGTTATTATATCATTTCATTTTATACAGCAAAACTTTGCATACAATAGTCCCTCTTCTGATCACGTGTTGTGGAAAATACACTGAAAAAACACCTGGCATTGTTTGAATAAACCAAAATAATCACAATACACAAGAGATAAAGAAAATGTATTTATATGGATGGTCATAAATTCCAAGTTTGAAATTGGATTGGATTGGACATCACACACCGAAAAGCAGGAAGCCGCTAAATGTGCTGTGATTGTTTCCATTATCATAGGTTTGCCCCCCTTCTGGGAGGACCAAATGTAGCTCATCACCGACATTCAGTTCTAGAATAACAGCATTAGACATGTACTCAAACTGCCCAAAACCATTATCCCAGGTCTGCAAATTATACATTATGGATCTCCCGTTATGCAATAGCTTCACTGCCATTACGATGTGTTCATTCATATGACTACATACAGTAAATCTAAAAAAGTACAGTCCTTTCACAGGTGCAGTGAAGAAACCAGTTGTTGGACTGTAGGCTTTGCCAATATTGGTGAAGACCTTGCTGAATCTTAGGACTTTTGGAGTATTGTAAGGTCCTACTGTTCCTGAGTTTGTCAAAGCAGCATAAAATGCCACCTTCGCACTGTCTTTGATTAGAATATCCACTCGGTGCTCTGTAGTGTTTGTTCTGTCCATTAAAGATGAAAGTTCAACATCTTGGACTGTGTTCTCAGCCTGCACGTCATCCATCCTGCGCTTTAGGAGCTGCAGCTCATTCTCGCTGACTGCCACTCTGGCTTGTGTGGACAGAAGCTCAGCTGCCTGGTTTTCAAGCTGGACCTCCAGCTCCTCTACACGCCTTTCACTGGCGTCGAGCCTCGCTCTAAGATCTGTCAGCTCCGCCGACTGCTCCATGTTTTCTTTCCTCAGGTCTTCTCCTAGTTTTTCACTGGCTCCCAATCTCCCCTCCATGGCAGTTTGATCTGTCTGCAGTTCCTCCAAGCTGGTTTTAGCGAGGAGGAGGTCCAACTTCTGCTCATCTACCTGTATCTCTGTCTCCCTCAGCCTGGCCTCCACGGTCCTCAGCTCAGCATTCTGCTTCACCACTATGTCCCTTAGCACCCTCAACTCTGTCCAAATGTCAGGGGTGGTGCTGTTCTGGTCAGTGAACTGGTCAGCTGCGGCATCATGGTCCAGAGTTAGCTTTTTGTTAGGCAGGAGATCATGGAGTTTGGTCTCCCCTCCCTCATTTGTTCGCACCTGGAGAGCCCATGACACCAGCAGGCAGAGCAGCAACGATGAACCTGCTTTCATTGTGCCGTTTTATTGATGCCTCTTTAGATCAAAACAGAGACATGCGGGTCTTGTTTGACTTCTTTTTATAAGCAAAATAAGCAGCTGACCTCCTGAGATCTGCGGCATGTGTTTTTGATAAAATAGATTGGCAAAGCTTACTCTTTAAAAAAAACTGAAAGGTAGCCCAAAGATAAACAGAGACCAATAGCAGGCTGTTTTCCAAGGTCATATCGTGCTTCACCAAGGTGTTTTCGCAGGGGCATTTTGGGCAGCGGCCCTCTGTCCTGGTGGTGTAGCTGTTGCCTGCAGAGAAAGGCCCCATGCATGTTCTTCCACGTGTTATGGAAAATTTAGAACTGACTTTTTAACTTTTATGGAAAGTAATGAATTCCTTATTGTTAATTGAAGACAATATTTTATTCCAAAGATGAGTAAATAAAATGCAGTGGCATCTTTTCTGTTCCCAGTTTTGTGTTCATATCACCAATTTAAAATACTCTCATTGGTTATAAGGGTAATCTTACCTGTAATCCTCTCTATATATGGATGCATTTGGCCACTTTGCTGAGGTGGGATTCATAGTGGTTATGAAAATGTATGAAAAATGTATGATTAAAAATTTCCATTTCTTCTATTTGAATATTTTTATTTTTTCATAATAGCTGAAAAACAATCTATTCCACTTGGCTGAATCACCATTTGTTATTTCTCCCACGGCCCCTCATCTCTTTTTATCAGTCTTGTACCAGCTTGTTCTGTTTAATTAATGATGCTGCCAAACTGTCCATCAAAAACACATGCTGCAGCTCTCATGACAAAGTCAGCTGAACTCTTTGTAGAGTTTGTCTTATGTCTGTTTTATGTGTGTTGAGAAGAATATCTAAGTCTTCTAAGTCTTGATTATAAAGGTTTGACATGGAAAAATTGGTTGCGTATTTAGACCTCACAATAGGGGTACATCATCTTCATGGCAGGAGACCTGTTGGAGGGGTGAGATATGATGGATGAATGGATGCCATTGGAACAAACTGCCTTGCGTGTGCGTGGCGGCTACTTTTGCTGAACTGCTGTGTGTGTCCACCCCCACCCTCCACCCCCTCGGTAATGGAAAAGGAAAAAAACAAACATATTATTTACAGTCTCCACCAAAAGCTGTGGAAGCTGTGGAAGCTTCCTCATATGCCTTTGTCTTTTTTTATTGTCTTTGTAACATGGATTCTGTGGGTCACAGAGTTCTTTGTGATATTCTATCTCCACAATGAGTGTAACCAAAACGCAGAGAGAGAGAGAGAGAGAGAGAGAGAGAGAGAGAGCATTGGAACAAGACTGTCCTTCACCTGTTAAATTATTGCCATAATTATACTCTACATTGGGTTTCTGCTATGACGATAGTACATGTAGTCTCCACTGTCTCCACATAACTGCTAAAATTGTAAAAATATAATATTTCATGTTCATGTCTTGCTATTCATACTCAGCCAAGACTTTGAAACTATAGTGAAAGGTATCGGTTTGATATAATGTTGCTGGTGGTGTCACTGTCACTAGCAGTGAGGCTTGTATTTTCACCAGCTATTTAAATACTCAGTGGGCATGTAGCTTTACTCAATCCAAGATGGCACACAGATGTCCATCACTCACTATTCAGTAGGCTGATGTTCACAAAGGAAAATATCGTTGCTAACAGTATCTATTTAAACCAGTAGATGGCAGCAGAGGAGTACAGCAACTAAATGGAGCACAGCAAGTGGACCAGCTGGAGCTGACGTAGGGGTGTGGGTTTTTGAAGTGTCTGAACCACTAAATTTGTGTAAATGTTTCGGCGAAGGAGGGCAGACTGCTGTGACCAATTTGCCTCTAGTGCTTTTTAAAAAAGAAAAAAAAAAGAAAAAAATAGACACAGTAAGTGCTGGACATCAGTGTGCAGCTTTAAATTATGTAAAGCTCCATGCTCATCATGCATTTAAAAAAACTGGCAGATACACTAACATGACTGAGGTTGGGCAACAGCTGGTGGCGGTGTCAGTTCGTATCAGATGGCTTCGCTGCCTGGGCAGCCTGGCACAGCAGCCACCGGCGCACAGGAGATGCCAAAGATAGCTGGGGCCTGCCCAGATCACCTACCCATGTTTATTGGCATGCTCACACTCATGAATGTGTGTGTGTGTGTGTCATTGTTGGCACCAGTTAGTGATTATTAAAAGGAGCACAGCAGGTGTCTGCCATGAGACTCCTGGCCTTTACGTCAATGCTGGGGACATCGATGGAGCCAACTCTCTGTCTTCATCTCCTGCATGCTTTTCTCACTTACCCCTAGGATGGCAAGATTTGGTCTTTGAGTTAAGTGGTGAGTTTAAAGCCAGTGGCAGTTTCCCCCTTTCTAGCGTTAAGCTAAGCTGTATGTATTTCGCCTCCAGCTATACAGTACAACATATCTGACAGGTATCAATCTTCCAATCTTCCATCATCCAACTCCTGCCAAGAAAGTAAAATGTCAAACTATTGCTCCAGTCATGTAATCTTTTTTAAACATAACGTGTAAAAGTCACATCAAAGCTCAGAAAACATGTCTTTGCTCACACACCCTCACACTCACAAACACATAGCTGTCAGGCAGACAAGCAGAACAAATGAATATCCATCCTGCTCGGGTGCCTTTTAACCATCCTCCTCCTCCTCCTCCTCCTCCTCAGCCATTGCACATAAGTGAAAAACGATAAATTTCACAGTGAAACCCAAACACAAGCTCAAAGAGGTGTTGGTGTCTCTTGCCCTGAAGTCCTTGCTTGCACACACAGATTTATGTCACCTACAGTACTTTACATTCAGCAGACTGTGAAGGAATTTGACCTGAACATGGTGATTGTCAGCCCGTGCTTCGGTGGTTACGTTACAAAAGTTAAAATCATTAATTTACACAGACTTGCAGATTGCACTTGCACATGAAGACGACTGAAACAGCAAATGGTTGTTTTTAAATGAAGTATTTGTGTCTAGAAGACCGAAGATAGATGGTCGATTTCACTACAACATGGTTGGACGTTAGGGTTGCATAAAGAAGCACAGTCATTTTCTGCCTTGAACTGCAAAGCTTATAAAATATAGTATTGTAATTGGATGGTTTAGGGCTTAGGGAGTGTTGATAGTCAAATGCAATGTGGGATCAAAGAGCAAGCAAAGGGTAAAGGAGGTCACACACACACATCCATGCTGTAAGAGCAGTGTTAGCAGAAGGAAGGGGTGCCTGACTAAATGATGTTTTCCCAGGTGGGCACAATTACCTGTGTGTAGAGTAGGTGTGTGTTTCTGAGCGTGTGCGTGCACACAAACCTATTTGCATGTGCATGTGCATGTGAATGTGTGTGTGTGTCTGTGAGCGTGTGGGTGCATAAGAATGATCCACATGTTGTTTTTAGAGGATTCAGGTCTATTACAATTAGGAAGACATGAATCAAAGTCTAACTCCCACAGTTGTCCACAGACCTCTCACAGGTAGAGAGCCGTCTGCAGAACAGCTGAGAGTCAGACAGTGTCCTGATGCTTTTCTTATTATTACCACTTAGAATAATACCGTGCAGACCACTATGATACCTAAGCAGCGTCCTGGGTTTATTTAACAAGTGGCTATTCATTCCTGTGTAGAGCAGAGCACTCACAAAGCCAGAGGGAGCAGGATGATGATGGGTCACTGCATAGGGGAGCAGAACACAAGCTCTCACTGTTGAGTCTTGGAGGTTATGAGAAGCCGTGGCTAATCCTTGGTGAGTGTGTGTGTCTTTGCGTGTGTGTGTGTGTGTGTGTGTGTGTGTGTGTGTGTGTGTGTGTGTGTGTGTGTGTGTGTGTGCGTGCTTGTGTGTGTGTGTCTGTGTGTGAGAGTTTAGACAAGGAGTCAGTGCCAGTATGTTTGTGTGGAGGCATATGGCATGTGCAGGATTTCACAGAGTATGGGAGTGATACAAACACCTGCTTTAGTGCTTATCGAATGGAGGTGGTGTGTGTGTGTGTGTGTGTGTGTGGGTGTGTGTGTGTGTGTGTGTGTGTGTGTGTGTGGGCGCGTGCAGGGCTTATGCGCCCGTATGAACAAGCGAACATGTGTCTCATTATGAGCTGAAATCATTCACAGGTGACTTTGTTTATTTGATCTCAATTAAGCCTCCGCCTCTTCCCACATGGAAATCTGACCAAGACTTAAAAAAAAGAAAAATCCCCTTCTTCTATTAATTCCAAACAACGATCCAAGGATTGCGGTGAAAACCCAGAAGAAGAAGAAGAAGAAGAGGAAAGGAAAAAAAAAAAAAGATTTGTTAAAACTGTGCCTGCCCTGATGTCTGTAACAACGTGCCATTTTTATCCACACTCTACCAAAATGGGAACACCCCGGAATACCAGGCACACATGGGCTCAATTATTATCCAGTGGAATTCCACAAAAACTAAAGTCGGCAATAAGGAAAATATTCCTCTAATCTGGGGTCTTCCTCAAGCTGGGTGTGAAGGAAATTTAGGGGGGTCCCTGTTTTAATTGGGTCCAGATTTGACCACCCTATTGAAACAGCGCTCAGACAGTTTTTTTAGAGGGGTTATTTTGATGAAAAAAGGGACTATTTTGGTTGTACGTGAATAAATGTCTGATTTTTCAGAGGGGGTTTCTGCAAACCAGATCAGACTGCCCCAGTGTTATAAGAAGCAGATGGACAGGACCAAGGAAAGAAAACAGTGAGTCCCAAAAGAGAGAAAGAGAGAGGTTCAGAGTGAAATACAGAAAGAGTCAGCCTGACAAAAAAGAAATGTGGATATGAGAAGAAAAAAAAAAAGACTAAATGTTCTTAAGTTCAACCTTATTGATCAAAACGTGTGAATGCACGAAATGTATGTGCACACAGTAAAATTCAAGTCTGATCACCCACTTTCTTAATGAGTTTAACACGCCAGGATACGAGTTTGACACCATGAAAAACCACCAGTCTCCATACACTCATAAACTCAGACACACATACACACACACACATACACACACCTGTAGTTTGACAGATTTATCTAGTGAGTAGAGTGATGCAATTCACAACAGCACAGTCATCTGTACTGACAGCTCTGAGAGGTGAAAACCTACAGGACTGACAGATATGGCGAGTATAGGAAAGACATTGAAATCACTCAAATCTTTATTTTTCCTGTTTTGAAATGGGAGACAATACAGACGACACAACTGTACACCTGAGAAAATAACATGCATGTTAGCTGGAGAGCAGAGGGATCAACTCAAACCTTATTTTCCCATTAATATAAGGGATAAAAACACAAAATACAAAACAATGACACCAGTTTTAAGTATTAGAAAGCTTTAAAAAAAAAAAAAAAAAAAAAAAAGAAGAAGAAGAAAACAATTTTTACAGTAATGGGAAAATATTTATTGGTAAGTGCAGACACAGAAGTTCCCACATGCTGCTTCTCGTCATGTGCAAATGAAGTGCTCTAGTACCTGGGCGTATAACCGACTCTTTTGGTTCTGTTACTGTACGACGGTTCAGGCAGTAAAAAGCAGCGCCAAGCGGGCATCAACTCAAACACTGAGGAAGCGGTCAGGAATTGCCTTCGTTTTCGTCACCATATCAGTGTTTTAGTTGGCTTTTCCATCTCTGCAGTCTATTTTTTTTTTGCTCAAGCTGAAGTTGCCCACAGTCCCAAAACTTATAACACAGTTTCAATAAAACCCAACTGAAAGGTCAAACACTAAACTCAGTTTTTTTTTTTTGTAGGAAAAACATGCAGATCTGTGTTTCTCTCAAAATTTCCTGTCAGCGACATTTTGATATTTATAGCTGTCCAAAAGCTCCCTTGCCTCCTCTCATAGTGGGGGCAGAGCGGATTGTAACCGAATATCAGCCATGGTCTTGTATTTTGAAACATTCAATTCAAGAATACAACCTGCAGTGAACAAAACTCACCAAAAATGTTTTTTGTTGACCTGCTTCTTTGGTGAAATAGCTGTGATGAGAGATTCACTCTGAATCCACGTGAATATTTCCACTTTGTTGAGGTTGAACAGGCAACTCTGCACCAAGCAAACCACTTTGACAGTGCTGTCCGTGGATGGAACACAGAGTCAAAAATGAGAGATGGTATTGTGGCATATTCGTTGTGTTGTGCACTATCCGCTTTTATTTGGTCTCCTCTGTCAGAGCTCCACTAAAGAGCAGTAATGAGACAGGAGTCAATGGTGCAAACATGTCTTTTGAATAAATTGTGATATTATTAGCAACTACGCTAACGAACTTGCTAGATAGCTGTATAGCTAGAGAGCTTTATTCCCCTTCAATAACTCTGTATTGCATGAAATGATGCAATACTGGACGGACGAGTGCATGAATTTTGCTGCGTCACAATCTGCTGTGTGTGTGTGTGTGTGTGTGTGTGTGTGTGTGGGTGGGGGTGGGGTGGGGGGGCGGCATCTCGTAGGTGAGACAGCAGGAGAAAAATAGATTTATTAGTAATGCTATAAACTGTTTAACATCTATTTCCAAATGTAGAAGAGCTTTGGTGCTGGTTTCATGAGGGGAAAAAACCTGTGAGGGTCCCTTGCTAAATACAGCAGCACAGTGTGCCGTTTTCTCTAGTATTCCTGCCTTAATTTCACACTGATCCATCTTTGGTTTGATAAGTTTTGACTATATTTGTGTGTGTGTGTGTGTGTGTGTGTGTGTGTGTGTGTGTGTGTGTGTGTGTGTGTGTGTGTGTGTGTGTGTGTGTGGGTGTGTGTGTGTTTGTGTGTGTGTGTGTGTGTGTGTGTGTGTGTGTGTGTGTGTGTGTGTGTGTGTGTGTGTGTGTGAGGGTCTGTGTCAAAAGAGAACGAGACACTTTCACTAGACCCCAAAAGTTGAACGGTTCTTCAGCAAGTCAAGAGTGAGCTCTCTGGGGGGAAAACACAACACCCACATATTCACCCTTTCACTTCACCCTCACTCTTCCTCTCCATCCCGTCCTTTCTCTCTAGATGCCATTTGTCCACCTTGGTACTCTGATGCCCTTCCGGAGAGACGAGTATCAGCTTTCTTCCCCCGCGGCCCCCAGTTCCCTCCACCATGCATTTTTAATGGACACACTCGTGCAGCGGACAAATGATTTTTATTTTTGACAGGGGAGGGCTGGCTCCAGTTACATAGGGATGGAGAGAGAGCGAGCACGCACCCGGGTTTGCACGGTGAAGAATGCACACGCACACACACACACACACACACACACACACACACACACACACACACACACACACACACACACACACCATGGACACAACTAAGAAAGTCAAGAATGACCCAGCTATGCTGTAAGACCAGATCTGTCCAAAAATTCTAACGTTGTTAGATAATTTATTTGTTTCTCATATGCTTTTCAAAACACACACACACACACACACACACACACACATATCCTCCACTTACCCTAAAGTGGTTGATTAATTCACCACTTGGATTTTGATGGGCTGAAGTCCAGGATGATGAAAGAGGCAAGCAGCCCACCAAGGTCTTCATTAAACCAGGATTAGAGCCAGTCTAAACCCATTAACTCTGGCTTAAAACCACTTTAATTCCAATCAAATCAGAATTAAAATTCACACTGTGAGACTATGTACATCCTACACATTGTGACAGCAGCCTGCTGTGTGCTAAACGGTCTAACTGTGTGTGTGTGTGTGTGTGTGTGTGTGTGTGTGTGTGTGTGTGTGTGTGTGTGTGTGTGTGTGTGTGTGTGTGTGTGTGTGTGTGTGTGTGTGTGTGTGTGTGTGTGTGGTAACTTTTTTTTTTTCTCCCTTCTGCTGGCTTTCCTCCTGGATGGTGTAATCCGTTCACTGAGTGAGGAGAGATACTCTTAATTGAAACTACAGTATTACCAATAAAGGGATATTCCCTTTAATTCCACTGGCAGGGAGGAAGGGAAGTCCAGCAGGTGTTAGCTTAGCTTAGCATAAATACTAGAAACAGCTAGCCTGGCTCCATGTAAAGGTAACAAAAACAAGAGCCAGGCTTGCAGTTTCCCCGTTTCCAGTCTTTAAGCTAAGCTAAACTAAGCTAACCAGCTGCTGGCTGTAGCTTAATATTTACTGTCCAGGCATAAGGGTGGTGTCAATCTTCTCATATAACTCTTGGCAAGAAAGGTCAGTAAGTGTACTTCCCGACTTGTTGAGCTGTATCGAGTTTATAATGAGAATCAAGTACACATGGTGTTATTTGAGTCATATTTTACTGAAAGGGAAGTGTTCATTGTGAGATAAGTGAAAGTTCACAAAAAGCTGTCACTTTTCAGTAAAGAAAATATATTTTCTGTATGTATTATTATTAACACTTAAACATTGGTTTTGGGCCATTGCGTGGGAATTGATTGTTTTTAATCCTATCAACAAGCTTTCAAAATGCACAATTATGATTTTTGGTATATTATTTTCTCTTCAACAAAAAAAGCTCATTTGACAAATCTCACTCTATGTTTCCTATATCTGCTTAAAAGTAGAGCTAAACATAAGTAAACTAAATGTAATTTGTTACTTTCCACCTCTAGAGAGAGGAAATGATGAAGAGAGAGAAAAAGTTAGGCAGGTCAGCTGAAAGAGCATTCCCAGGTGTGACCACAGCATTCCCTCCATGCACTTCAACAAACCACTGTGTGTATGTGTACGTGTGAGTGTGTGTGTGTGTGTGTGTGTGTGTATGTGTGAGTGTGTGTGCGTGTGTGTGTGTGTGTGTGTATGTGTGAGTGTGTGTGTGCGTGTAGGTCTGAGGTTTGTAGTTCGTAGCCAAACTGGAGCTGAACTTCAGTCCTGCAGCCAATAACAACAACCTCTAACTCAAGCGTGCACACGCGCGCACACACACACACACACACACACACACACTCAGATAAACACATTTGCACTCTGAGAGGTGACAAGTGAGAATAAAATTATTTTCATTTGAACGCACTTGAAAACACTCTTGAAAAAGTCACTTAATCCATGGTGACAAAATTACTGAGTCTTTGAAATAACTTTGTCAGGGTGCATTGCTGGAAAGTGAATGTGCTTTTTTGTCAGTTGCCTGAGCGAGTGTGTAGCAACGAACGTGTGTAAGGCCTTGAAGCTTTCCTGTTGGTATGTAAGGACATTAGCTCAGTTTCACTTTTTTTTCCCCCCTTCTCTTAATCCTCTCTCCCTCATTATAAGCTTCATTTTGGAGACAGCAATGAAAGAGACTTAATATCTGCTGAAAGTGTGTGTGTGTTTATGTGTGTGTATCATACAAGTGAGTGTATTTTCATCCCTAAATATTGAGTATGCTCTTGTGTATTTGTATGCGCCTTTGTGTTTAATTATGTGGATAAGTGTGTGTGTATGTGTGTGTGTCTGTGTGTGTGTGTGTGTGTGTGTGTGCTTGTAATGTGAGCCTCTTTGTGACACAGCAGTTGGCAGATAGAGGGGACTGAGTTACTCAAACTCCCTTGGGGCATCCACATTGTGGAGGGCTGTCTGGGGCACAGCAGTGGTATGTATAGGTAAGTGTAGGTGAGTGTTTGTGTGTGTGTGTGTGTGTGTGTGTGTGTGTGTGTGTGTGTGTGTGTGTGTGTGTGTCTGTGTGTGTCTGTGTGTGTGTGTCTGTGTGTGTGCTCGTGTCTGGAAACATGATGGTTCAGGGATGACAGGAAAGGTAGATGACAGCCTGAGGCGGAATAAGAGGTGAAAGAAAACTGAGGGAATGAAAGAGTGAGGAGATGATGAGGAGGAGGCATGAGAGGAGGAATAAGAAATAAAAAAAATAAGACAACAAAAAAAGGTACAGATTAGAAAAAGGGTTCTGAAATGAAAACAGGGAAGAGATGAACCAGAAACAATGAAGTTGAGAAAAATGAAAACACGAATTCTAGACTTGAGAAACACAGTGTCCTACAGCTTCTGTATATGAGTACACTTAATAGATGTCAAAGAGAATTCAAGGTAGTAGAACTCTATATCATGTAGAACAGCAGTTGCCATTGTGTTTAAAAGACATTGTATATTATCACAGGGAGAGTAGTAACAGTACTGGATCTTGATTTGCCAGCGCACCACCAATGCTAAAATGCTATTAAATATTCTGTTTCAACAGGAGAAAGGCAAAGTTAGCGACTAGATGGAGAACGTAGAAAAGCATTTAGCAGCTTAAGAGGCACATAGGAGTTGGTGGAGACCAAAAACAGAGCTAAAAGGGGACTGAAAATTGGACATACATTCATCAGTTTCCCAGTAAACATGACTCTAAATGATGTGCATTATAAGCTAACTTGTTCCCCACAACAACTTCATATGGTGATAATATATCAATACAGTATTTTCAGCTTTTTCTGCTTCTGCAGAAAATCAATTAATGTTTTTTTCATGAAATACTTTCCTGAATATATATTATTATAGATATTTTGATATGTTTCTAAATAAGAAGTAGATTAATGAAAATGCTGCTTTGGAGAAACACTGAGTAGCAGTAGCAGCTGCTGGATATAGCCAAACAGATGGCACAGGTACAGCACTGACACACACAGATGCACTCACACACAAACAGGATCCACTTGCCTGATGTGGTGCATTACGTATGCACACCCTACCTGTCGGTGTAAGATATGAATGGACAAGGATGAGATTTAATGGCTGTTTTACGTACCCATTATCATACTTTCTCTCCATCCTCTGCTTCAGTCTTCTTCTCTCTCTGCCTCCCCTCTCATAGCCAGCTCCATTCAGCCCGAGCTTGTTGTTTGAATGAGAGGAGCGGACCACCCTGGGGAGAAACGGGGGAGATCACATTACCCCCAAAAATGTAGAGGGCCTACAAAAGGGCCATGAGACATCAGGGTGAGGGAGAGAGGGCGGCAGGGAGAGAGGGAGAAATAGGAGAGCACATGAAAGAGTGCATTAGTGAGGGGGAGGGAGAGATTGATTGGGATGGAGAGATGGGGGAATGGATAAAGAGAGGTGGAGGTGAGAGAAAGGAGGGTGGAATGGGATGAAACACTTTTTCTTTTTGATTATAAAGATCTACGCTCTTGTATTCAGCATTGTATCAACAGTAATTACACCTGCCTCCTGAATATCATGATATCATGACATGCTCTTGTCTTTCTGTTTCAGTTTGACCTCCATCTCTTCTTCTGGCTGTATTCCTAACCTTTGCAGTTTCATACAACCTGGCTCTTATTTTTTAGGTCTGGCCATCATTCTTATCAATAACAGTTAAATTGTACTCACTAAATCATTTGCTGAAATCTATGCCAAAGTCAGACGAGACCAGGAACACAAGAAGTCAGACGATCATAAAGGTTTCAATCGAAACCTCAGGGTAGCCATGTTGAAATTATTACCCAAATTGTCCATTGTAAACATCATTACAGACGTGGTCAACCCTGTCTCCTAAAAATGATGTTTTTATATATCCTCATGCTACGGTATGTGCACTAAAAAAAATCACTGGATTAAGGTTGTTTTGACATAGTATTACTGTTATTGAGTTAATGGATTAAAACAACCCCTGTGTTGCGTGGTATCACTGGATACAGTTAACCCATTATTGTGTCAGTGCCATGGTGATTCATACTGGGATCATTTTTAACCCAGTGGTTTTTACTGTGTATTTATATACTACTAAATCACATGTAGTAAAAACATAATGAATACAGGAGCTATTTTTCATGAATGTATTTGTCATAACATCTACTCACACAGGAACCAGAGAAATGTTTATGGTCATGATTGGGCACTCACTTGATGCATGGTATTATTGAATAAGTCATCACTGACTTGAAGCTTGAGACACAACATGTTTACTTTTACAATATTTAATCAGTGTTTGTCTAACCTCAACCAAGATCAGTCAGTGGCCCAAAACCCTGAACCTCAGTCCTTTGCAGTTTATGAGCCCACCATCCACCCAAACCACCCCCTGACAACCTCAGTGAAAGGTAAGGAAGTGTCCTGGACTGGAGAAGCTGTTGCCAGTGAGTAGTGGCAATTATATTTGCGCCAAAATGTCATTTTTAGGAGACAGGATTGTTGTGGTACAATAATGACTCACCATACAGTACTGTAGCTTTCCTGTGCAGTCAAGGATTAATTTATTACCAACATTTTGACTGTGCTCATTTTTGGTTTCACCACTGAAGAAAGTGGTTTAGACAGTCGGGCTGAACGTGGGCTTGGCTCCCCCCACACATTGTAAGTCAACATGCAGCTTTTCAATATCAATATCACTGAATTCATATTCATTTATCTCACAGCAGTAAATGCATCCTTCACTGAGGCTGCAGTTTAAAGCAGGTGTCCTTAGGGGGCGCTGTGGGTCAGGGCTTTGGGCTTTATCTGTAGAGTCTAGCCCTTCCTATCGTCTTCATTGACATTTAATGATAATTATAACTTGGGTCACACCGGGGGCAGATGCACACACACACACACACACTGGCTCACTAACAACACACCGCCTGGTTAAAAACATGAAGACATTAGTGGTAACCTGATGCTGAGTGAGTATTGATCTACTCTCAGGGGGTTTAGTCAGTGAGAGAACACCAGACAGCACTTTATCACAGCACTTGACCATCTAGGCTAGCCAGTGCAAGTGTGTGTGTGTGTGTGTGTGTGTGTGTGTGTGTGTCTGCATGTTATAGACAGGAAGCGGGATCTTTAATAAAAAAGCTTTGTTATGTGTAGATATTATATTGTATGTGTAGATTGTTTTTTTTTTTAAACAGGCATTATCTGTCAAACCTGTGTTTAAAATCCAGCGTCATGTTACTCATACAAATTTCAACCTTGTGTTTCATTCATTACTAAAAAGTAAATTTCCTTTTCCTTCTTTTCTTTCCTTCTTCCTTCCTTCACCACCTCTCCCAACATCCTCCTGTGAGGTCCTGACTGACACGTTCAATCTGCCTCCATAACATTATAAAGACCAGACTGAGTAGCAATCAGACCTATGTATGTCCGTGTGTGTGTGTGTGTGTTTGTGTGTGTGTGTGTGTGTGAGAGAGAGAGAGAGAGAGAGAGAGAGAGAGAGACCAGGAGAGATTTCATGATTATGATTGCTGAGGACACATGCTGCTCAAATTCTTCAATGATTGGCTCCAAGTGAAACACAAATGCCAAACAAAACAATAAACCCTTCGAGAGAGAGAGAGAGAGAGAGAGAGAGAGAGAGAGAGAGCAAGAGCGTGTGTGTGTGTGTGTGTGTGTGTGTGTGTGACAGAGCAAGAGAGAGAGAGAGAGAGTAAAATGACAACATCATACACTTGGAGTTCTGTTTCTTGAAGATATCCAGACCACAATAACATGAGCAAAAAAGTGACCAAAGGGACCTGAAAACAAGGAGCAGATGGAAAAACAACCACATAAAAGTGCACGTGTGCGTTTCCATGCGTGTGTTCTTGTATCTATACATTACACTATGTACACTGACTGCACTGATTTAGCCAGTAGCCATCGGTGGACTGACACAGTGTGTTGTGCTCATTTTAATTACCTTCTCGTTACATGTCTTGCTTGTTTTCTCCATTTTCCAACACATAGCGATCCCCTATCCAGTCCCCCATCTACATTCGCAGCTTTTTCCTCAACACCCCAACACACACACACATTTACACACACTGTGTTCTCCTCAGAAGCCAAGCCAAGTCAAACTACATAGGTGCTAGTCCAGACAGACACGGTTACTGTATGTCTTCTGTGTCAAACCTTCAGGCAATTGGCACATCTCTCCCGTCTCTGTTTGTCTCTCTTGTTTTCTTTCTATTTGCCTCTTAACTTGATATCTACCTACCGTTTTGGCTCCAGTTCAGAGCCATGTTGTCATTCTGGTCAGTAAGAGCTGGTCCGCTTTTGATCTCTTTGTCCTGATTCATTCAGTGTCCCCTTCTTTATCGCTCAGATGTATGATTTATGAGTAGCACACTCATTCGTGTTTAGTACCTAGATACAGGTTTAACACACACATTGCACCCATGTACAGTAAATACACACACACCGATTGCTTTGTTGTGCCTTTTAGTTCATGAAAGTAAAATCATTGATGTTAAATGTGATTGATTCTCTTTGTAATGTTTTGGGACAAAACTAATTTCCACACAGTTACAAAAACAATATCCAGCGCTTTGAAATTACTCAGAAATAATGTGTTTATTTCATCTGATTAGTAGAAAAATGGCACTTTCACTAAAATAACATCTGACGTATTCACCCCAGTGGCTCCTCAGTGCTCTCTGGTCAACATGGAATGACTGATCATTCAAAGGGGATTTTGAGAAAGAAAAAAAAAAGGGGGTTGGATACGCTGGTTTGCCGTCATTCCTTTGAGCTAAAGCAATGGTTTATACAGGAAGAATGATGATTTGCAGAAAAAAAAAAAAAAAAAAAAAAAAAAAACAGCAATGGTTTTTATTCCAGAATGTAAAATCTGCCAGATCATTGCTCAATTGCATTTAAGTTTTCACAATTTGGGATCATTTTCAGTTTGATAACTATAAACCCATTAAAGTTCCCATATTGCATTAAGTGAAATTTCCATGTCTTTTGATTATAAAGCAGGTCTAGGTTCTACATTAATACTGTGAAAGTATCAGAGCACTCAGTCAACAGAGAAATGCGCACTGTTTTCAGAATCTGTCTTCAAAACGAGCCGTCGGGACTTCCTTAACTTTGTGATGTCACCACAAAGCAATCACCTGTCTCAGCCTTGCCCTACACACGACCCACCCGGGTCGAAAGAGCTTGGGTTCTTTTGATTGGCTCACTGACCTGTTGTTGCTGGAGTGCCAGACAGAAGCCTGAGAGAGGAGATGTAAAACTACATTGAGATGGTTTTTGGTAAAACCACAAATACAGTAAATTTTCTTATGGATCAATACTTCAAATAAAACATTGAAAAGTGTCAAATGTGGGACCTTTAAAAATGCTTACTTATAAAAATGATGTGTAGTCAAAGCTTCCTATTCTTTGAGAGAGTTCACATTTTGGATAAAGGTATGAAAAAGAAAATCCAAAATGTTCTTGGAATTTCAAATGTAAACCTGAGAAATACATCTTTGCCAATTAAATATGGTAAGAGTAATCACTCAAACTGACACATCAGCTTTTCTCTAAAGACAGACTTATAAAGTTTGAAATTTACTCTGGATAATCTGGAAGGGTAGAAATCCCCCAAGAGCACATTTGAGCAGCATGTGTGTGTCAGTCAACCCCTTTGATCTCTCCAACCTATAATTAGCCGCTGAGAAAAACTGGACTGAGAACATTCAAATCATGATACAACATGCAGACGAATACAAATGGAGTGAGAGAAGACGCCTCATGACCGCTTGTGTTTCTCTTTCTCCCTTGGTGTGTTGTTCTTCTACTCAGTCCTTTTTTCTCTTTTAACTTTGGGCCCTCTGTTTATTTTTCTCAATTCTTCATTAGTTGTAAAAAACATTAGGCAGGGCATTCAGCTGTAATGACTCATGAGATCAGTATCAGTGTGGAGATTTCGGACGTCGTGTGTGTGTGTGTGTGTGTGTGTGTGGTGTCGTGTGTGTGTGTCTGTGTAGTGTGTGTGTCAAGTGTGAACAGAGAGAGAGAACGCATGGCAGACAGCTAGAGACAATTAAGCATTGCTCATAATGATCATCCTTTGTGCTAATGTGGTGCATGTAGCAGACATGTCAGCCACACTGGGGCATTATGGGAATACTGGAGATTTCCAATGAAGACAGTCATACGGGCTCAGAGTTGCATGTGTTTATTAGTTTGTTTTCAGCTTGCTTATAGTGTTTTCGAGGTTCATGTTAGATGTGGTGGTATTCAATACATTAACAGTATTTTTTAGTGTAATTTGTTTTTTCAACTGATATTGACAGATGTGCAGGTTAAGTCACTTTCATTTACTAAGCCCAAAACCAAAAATTTGCCTTAAAGGGAAAAAAACAGGCAGGAAAAAAACATCTTTTTAATTAGATTTATTAGGCTGATCATTAAATATTTGCATGACTTAAATCCAATGGTCCAATTTCTTAGCCATAAAACAACAACCAATATATAGAATTAAATCATAAAAGTTAATACATTACACATGGACATATTGTAAATTTAAGACCAAAAAGACCAGCCCTCCAATTTGAAGTCTCAAACTCTTTTTTTTTTCTTTCTGAAAGCTCATTAGAAAGCCAAACTTCATTTTAGCCTGTGTAGTGCTCCTTGTGATGAGTAGATGGGTAGGTGGATGGATAGATAGATAGATAGATAGATAGATAGATAGATAGATAGATAGATAGATAGATAGATAGATAGATAGATAGATAGATAGATGGGTAGGAGGCAGAGTCTAACACATTATTCCAAAATCTCCCATATGCGTTCAGTTGGGTTGAGATGGACAGCTTGAACATTTTAAATCAAAATATTTCCATACTGAAGACAACAAGAAAGACCCCATCTCAACACAAGCTAACATATTGCTAATTTTTTGAATGAATGAAGCATTGCATTTATGAATTGGCACCGAGAGTTGCAAGGAGGTGGTTGGTGTGCATGGCGGATGTACAAAGTGCAGGACTGTGGGACACAGACTGGGACATTCATAGTCCTGTCTGTGATTAGGTTTAGGTAACAAAAGTGCTTGGGTTAAGTTTAGGGAAAGATCATGGTTTAGGTTAAAAGGTTAATAAACATGTTGTGTCTGAAGTCACTGTTGACTTTTTCTGTTAAACCAGACAGCAATCTTTCTTTAAAAGCTGTGAGTGTGTAAAAATAACTATCAAAATGTTTAAGAAAACAAATACATTGAACATTTTAACTGATATGTTCAGTATCAACATATTTGTGACTTGCCAAATATGTAAATTGACAACAGATTCTCATTATGTTAATAGAAAACATAATCACAATTATTTTTCTTCAAAATACATTTCCTGTTGCAAATTAGTTGTATATAAACTTAATTTCTAGGAGAAAGGGTTGCATCTTGTAGTTTTACCTCTGCAGTAATGCAGAATGTTTATCTGGGTATTCTTACATTCACTGACATTACGGCTGGAAGGATTTTCACAGTCGCACGAAAAAATGGAAAAACTGGTTCTGTGAAAGTGTGTTTGATGGTGTGTACAGGTGTATTTCTATCAATGTCAAAAAATGATAGTAGCCCTTGGTCATAATCTAGCTGCACTCTGATCTTTTTGGGTAATAAATGCCTTGATACGGAAGTTATGTGTGCATCAGTCACAAGTTCGAACAAAATATCACCGGGACCATACGCGTAAATGCCAAAGATCCTTGCAGAGGTTTGATGCTTGGTTCTAGTAGCTACACCAGCAGCCCAAAAACCATCCACCTCCACATTCCAACTGTGCTTCCCAGAGCTAAAGCTTCCATAGCCGAGAACAGCAAAGGGGCCTTCTCTCTCTGGGTTGTTAGGAAGCAGCTGAGCCATCTTACTTTCTGACAAATGAGTCAAATTCTCTGATAGAATCAGTTGTGGGCCGCTGGTATTTGGGTCCAGAGTTACAGGGGCTGAATGGAAAAATGAGAACAAATCTTTATGGGATTGTTTTTCAGGCAATTTTTTAAATTGATGATTTGATTATTTACTAGTAATAAAACTAGAGATTATTATGCCAGAATACATTTCTTACTGTATTGGATTATACTCTTCATCTTCTTCCAGACTGTGAATAGCAGGTTCCCTACATGTTTGGCCTCATCAATCAGCGCTCCTGATGGAGTCTCTGGTATTGGCAGGTTGCACTGGGATCTGAAAGAATATTAGACAGCCAGAGATTACCAGTCAAATATTATGAAACACTCTGTATTTATAGCATTTTTGTTTGGAGCAATACACTCATGGTACAGCAAACTGCATGCAGCATAAGCAAGGAATAAATCACATATAGTTATATTAGTTTTACTTGGGGTCAGCTGATATTTGGCATGGGGTTAGTGCTAGCACAAACTCTATGATAAATATTCAATATGTTGCTTGTTACAGCTGTCTAATATTGAGTTTTCAAAAGACAGCTCCTCACCTCTTCAAAGTGGATTTGACATTCTATCAAAAAGAAAAAAGAAAACAAATTAATGCCTCTACTTTTGTTGATGCTCAATATTATGATCAGAATTATCACAGATAATTACTGATTACCATCATGAATGAGAAGTCATCAGCTCTCATTTCTTCCTTTATGGTCTTGATTTTATCTGTGAGCGAGGAGATCTCTGCATTCAGATTCAAGTCCTGGATGTTGATTGCCCTCGCTCTTGCTGTGTTGCCTCCTTCCTCCACTGCAATCTATCTGGCAGCCTCCTCTGCTCTCAAGGAACTGGTACAGCTTCTGAAACCTCTCTTTATTGTCTTCTCCGTGCCGCTGAAGCTGGAGCTGAGGAGGAAAAACCTTTTGTGATGAAAGAGGCGACACACGATACGCTGCCAATGCACTCTATGAACTCTAATGTTGTGACTTACCTTGTATGTGGTGGCCATTTTATCAGCAGTTGAGTATTTGGTGTTTTAAATGACCCCAGTTTTGCCTTTTTAAATTGCCATTCAGCCAACTTTGAGGTTGGTCTTGCCAAATAAAAGTAAGTTACACAGCAGATCAGTTAAACAACACTTTTTGTTTGCTATAAAGAATTATTTCTAAAATTTTGAAAAGTACTAAACCAAAACCTCCTCGTCAGTTGCTTTATTAAAATATTCTGCTCACCTTGTGTCTTCTGCTGCTTTCATTGATGGGGACGGCAGTTGTGTTTCTTATGTTTTTGTGCTAATCCCTACAAATCAACAGATGAGCTGGCTGAATCATCCTGACAGAAGAGTTGCAGTTTCTTCTCAACGTGTGCAGCTTGCAAAGCCCTGAGATACCCTGACAGTCTCTCTCTTGCTTCCTCTGTAGTCTCATGCTGTCAGAGCAGGTTTTCTTAGAGCCAGATTAACGTGGGGGCTGAGCTTGGAAATATTTCCTTGCACACTGGGCATGCTTGGAGAGTCTACTTTGGCCTCCACCACTCCTGAAGACAGTGCTTACAGAAGCTGTGGACCGCCACAACAAGAGGACGGGATCCTTAAATATATCACAGCACACAGGGCAAGGTGAAATCCGCTTCAAGACTGTGATCTATGTTAGCAGCCATTCTGTCTCGTTTCCTGCTGTGGTTCTCTGTGTTTCTTTCTGTCGGTTTTTCTCGTGTGGCTCTCCCTCGGCCACACTGTAGTTCGTTTTCAACAGATTCACTCGTTTATTAGTCCAGTCAGCGCTCCAGGTTCATACTTTTTAGCTCAAATAGTAATCAATTAAACACCCATGAACTCTCAGATATATAATCCTATACTTGGTATAGCACGCATACATACGCACCCCAGTTGTCTTTCTTAATTTCTTTAATGAGGTTCATTTAACGAGAGCGAGCACCACCGGACGCTGACTCTACACACCTTCTTCTCTTTGCTTCCTGTTTAAAGCGGAGGCGGGTTTGAGTGTTTTCTCTGCAGTCTTCCGTCCTGCCTTGTGAAATTAAGTTTCACACTCATCGTCCGCGTTACTTGAAGACTGAGCAGAGAAACAGAGTGGAAACAGCTCATAATGATTGAAGAAAGGCTTTGTGTGGCATAAATGAATTAACTGGGCTTAATAATGATTAAGTTGGCCGCTTACGGTGTTGTTTTGGGAGGGAATATCTCAGTATCATGACGACAGACTCTGCCAAGAGAAATTCAGGACTTCTGTGGAGTGTGCGCGCGCGGCGACTCGCGTGGGCCAGGTGAGTTATTTCTTTCTTCGTGATTTTGGGACTTTTGCAGTGCGTGATTATCTCACATGCAGCAGGTACTGTGTGTTGTGTTGTGATGAGTGGAGTGGGTTAATGCTTTCACCCTGACCGTTCAGCACAAGGCCTGGAGCAGGAGGATGCAGTTTATGTTACTCTATTCTTTAAATCAGTAACTAGCGAAGCTGTCCGTTTCCTTACTTTATATCTCATGTTATAAATATTTAAAAAGTTCAATTAAATGCATGGCGATCCTAGACTCTGAAGGCCTCAGGCAAGAGGGCCATTGAAGGGATTGTGCATAATTCAAACTTCCTAACATTTATATAATACACACACACACTCACACACACACACACAGATGTTGCAGTGTTTCCTGCAGGTTGAGAATGTACTTGAGGTGGTGGATGGCGCAGAGTGTGAATGATGTGCATACAGAGACTCACGCAGTTTAGAGGAGGAGAGTGTAACCCAGATTATTTTCTGTTGCTACAATTTGCAGATGTCCCCTAAACACCTCACATGCAGACCAGACCAGATCACATCATTAGAAGCAATAACTACAGCACATGTCATCAGGGGCCCCACTTAAGGGGTGTTTGGGGCAGCGGTGGTGCCTTTGGAGGAGGTTTAAGGGATTTTATCCTTGTCATTGCAAAATGTGCCAATATGTGGGATCATCTGTGAAGTCCCAGGATCTCAATTCTTGGTAATTAACTCTTACAAGATCTCTCATTAATATTCAGTGGTGGGAGTGTATGGCACATTTGCCAAAGCAGGCAACATCATAAATCCTTCAGGAGCAGATGCACACAGGCCATATACTATATACACCTAGGACCTAATATCGGAGCCAATTAAGTACATAACATATTTTTTGATAAAACATGCTGTAAGGACAAGTTATTTAGATTCTAACTTTTATTTAAGTCCCTATAATAGTCAATGTGTATGTTGAATAGTGTATTATGCCAAGGTTACGCTTGTTGTAAAGTGTACAGTTATACGGTTGTAGTTTAACGTCATTTGCCTTCAAGCAGTTTGATGCTTCTGTATAATGCTAATAAAACGTGGAGAAGTCAGCAGAGTTTGGAAGTTAAACATTTTTTGACCGTGTTACATGTGATGGATTTAGCGCTACAAGAATGTAGGACATCAAGTCCATAATGGACCAGGCTGACATGCAAAATTGGATCACCTGCTGTGACACTGGTATGTGGAAATAACCCCTCGTTTAAGTTTTCCTGCCCGAGTGTGAGCACATTGGGTTTTCACAATAAAGTTGGATTCATTCAGTGAAACACAAGTCAAAACAAGATACTCTAGTAGCTTAGGTTTTTGGTGCACAATGTCCACAACACCTAATATCAAATGTTTCAATATCATAAATCAAAACGAAGACGCTGAATGAAATGAAATCACTATTAAAAACATAATTTTTAGGAGACAGGGTTACAGTGTTAGATGCACACTCACATGTGTCCATTGTCTCTATGTTTCAGCCGCTTTCTTTCAGCCGCAGTACTCTTACATGCTCCCCCCCCCCCCCCCCCCCCCCCCTCGTGCCCATGTGCACACACTTCATGTAAAGGACACACACAAGCTACATACATCAGATTCTCAGCAGTGAAAATCACAAGTGATTTGCCCTTTGACCGCTGCAGCAATAGCTACCAAAGGCTAACTGTTTTAACATGACATCACACACCACCATGTGGCCAGCTGATGTGTCTGGTCTTTCCCTTCTCTTTGTCTCTCCGCTCCCTCTTTTCCTTTTTCTCGGACAGACTTTAAAGGGAAAACGTAATGAATCTGTTCTGCGCCGTTAAAACTTTGCTTAAAAAAAAATCGCTTAAAAAGATCCTGACAAAAGAAAATCCACTTGCCTCTTGTTGCTTAGTGTTTAGTAGTTTAGTGTTGCCTGTATAAATAGTTTGACCACTTCTAGACATGATATTTGCCTCAGGAGGGAGCAGCATTTTTGTAGCTTTGCGTATTTGCATTTAGTAATTTTCTTCAAAGTTGTCCATATTCAAATTTGTGTGGTGTGAATTAGAGTTTAAACCTGTAGTTTCACCTACATGTTGCCCAACATCAGCCTCAGACATCGTTTGGTTCAGTATGGGCTGATTTATCAGTGTGTAAAAAGCTAGTGATCAAACTGGCGGTCCACCTAGATTTCTCACTGAACAGTGTGAGCTCAATTACATAACTTCATGATAATGTCTCTCAGACAGCATATGTACTTTTCCCACTTACCTTTCCTAGGCTGGTGTAATTATTAGGCCTGGGGATAGTGGTGCGGGGGTGGATTCTTGCGAGACTGTTCCTATACTTAAATATTATGTCCATAACCATAAAACATTCAATCCACATAAAGCCAAGTGTTCTGGATCTGGCCACAGTAGCCTCCCCAGGGTGGTGCAGTAAAACCGCCCTGAGCCGCCATTAGGTGGAGGGAGCTGGAAGAAATACTGGACAGAGGCTGGGACCGAACCAGAGCGAGAGCACAGCTGATGGTAAACTAATTTTGTTGGCCTGATACCCCTCCCTCCCCTGAACTGCACACACGTGCAGTACGTGTTGCGTACACACACACACACAGCGTGCACATCTATGTGGAACACACATACTGTACTGTATCATGCTTCCACACAAGTGAGGAGTCTCTTAGGACCCTCAAAGTGGGACAAAATCACACACTCTCTCTCTCTCTCTCTCTCTCTCTCGCTCTTTCCATCTTTCCCCTCAACAGTTCTCACACACACTCGATCACCATCTCACCGAGTAAGACATATGCTCCATCATTTGCCTTGAGGGATAAAAGGCCGGGAAGGAATTCAGTGAGACGTTGTAGCACTTCTCTGCAGACTCTTGGAGAGAAGTGCTGTATTTATGCGTATTAACCACACAGCTTTCCTGTCTGTGAAACACAATGCAAGTCTAAATCTGGACTTGATATTCAAGGTTGACTTTTTTCAAATGAAGAGAAGAAGACATCAGTCATGTTCTTCAGATGATATGTAGCTCCAATTACGGCTGAAAGGAGTTATATGTTAATGCCAGCAATCATTTTGTAAGGATATATGTCAAACTTTTAAATGTTAAACGACTTAATTAGAAGTTAAAGCAGCTTTTCCTGCCACATGAAGGTTGGAAGCACCTGAGACTAAAACCAGCCCCAGAGCTATTTCATAAACCTCTGAAGAATAAAGGGATAAAAGAAAATGGATTTCAATGGTTTTGAAAAAAGGAGGCCACATACAACAAACCTTTGTAGATGCAGAAATTAGCCAAATTAATATTCAGTTTTAACTGTCTTTCACTGCGTTATGTGTCTCTTTTTGTCACTGGACACTAATAAAGAGTCAGCGAAAAAAAAGATGTAAGTGTAAGCAGAGCAGCAGCTTCTCTGCAGGACATTACAGGAATTTACGATGTGTTAAATGTTTCCTTTGTTCCTCCCTGTGGCAGCTCGCTCCGGCAATTAGGGAAGGCAGCGGCCTGCAGTGAGCTCAGTAACCCCCCCCTCCTTCTCTCTCCATCACAGTGTCTGCAGCTAACATCATCTTTGTGTAGAGGTAGTTGATTGACTGATTGATTGATGCTCCCAGCAGGAAGTCGTTACGTATGCTGAGAAATTCAGCACCATTTTAATGTGTTCGTGAGGAATAATCCTTGCACTTGCACCTTTTTCCTGCTGACAGAAATATGAAAGTGTGATTTGCCTCTCGCCACCATCTTAATTACCAGAGGGGATTAATTTAATATCGCCTTTGTTTTTCGGTCAATACTGTGGTAAAATCTGAAACCCAACTGTGGCACTTTGCCAAAGTCGAAAATGCCAGCAGAATTTTTTTTTTTTCTGTGCACTCGGCCCCCTGAAATAAACCCCATGCGCCATTCCATTTAGCAAACCAATTTGGGATGGAGGGTGGGGGCAGGAAAGGGAGAGGTATAGGTTAGCTGTAGTAATAATCATAAATCACTTCTGAAATGCTGCCATGTCACATGCCAGACTGCGCCACTAATGACCAGGCCCATCTTTCACCGGGTATTTTTATCTGTGTGCCCTGACACTCGACTTCTGGAAGCGTCCTCTCGTTTTACGTCGTCAGCACCTCGGCCCAGCCTGAGCACAAGTTCCTCACATATCTATAAATACCAGCCAGCTAAATGGCATTTTCTCTCACCCACCCCCAGCTTGGCAAGAACCAGGAGCTCTGTGACTTGGCAAAGGGACCCACAGTCCTACACCACTAAACATCTTGGGGCTTAAACCCCTCCACCCCCACCCCAGCGTAACCCTCCGGAGAACAGCTGGCCAAAAAAATAGATCCATCTGCCACTGCCTTCAAATTCCAAAGTGGTTTCAGTTTAATTAAACAAGTTGAAATTGGTTTTTCACAAGACTGAGTGAAAAGCAATGAACATCAGTGTTCATGAAAAACTCTTGTTGGATGAAGTCGTTCCATTACAGGTGTAGTTAAAGCATCAACCTACACCCGAACTTGTTGACTCATGTAAATACACTCAGAAACTCTCACACCAACCACGACAGCAACACACAAACACCTGTACATGCTTCCTTTGTGCAGAATGTTCTGCCAAGTTTTTTAAGCTTGCTGACATGTGGCACTAGAGACTGCAGGTCAGCGACAGCTTCCTGCTATTTCGGGCTCTGTCACAGCTTGAGGTTTTAATTTATTCTGCCAGAATGTGTCAATCACTGGGCAGCGGGGTTCAGGCCTGAGTCTGCTGGGAAGGAGAAGGAGACAGGCACAGCGGGTTAGGCCTTATTCTCGTTGAAGGGTTAAATGGCACCGAAGAGAAACAGATATTATGACAGCAGGTAACATCTGTTGTTAACCATTCGCACACTCAGAAAAATGATGCAAAATGGCAAAAAAAATTGTACGTCAAATGTTTGAACAAGGTGGGACTTGGGGTGTATACCACGTTACACCTTTGCGGCCCTGCCAACAGACCAACAGTAGGGTAAAGCGCCTGATATATACTCCAAATCAGACACACATTCAGACAGCAGGTGATTTTCTTTATTATACCTTTGTTTCCTGCATAGATAATGGACAGATGTGTTTACACATGTGCACACTGTCCATGTAAAATCAAGGACTAGCCGTTGGGTATATAAGCTGCACAACACATAGTTTCAGATTCCACCTGACACAGGTGCAAACAGGTGCACGAAGTAAAACATTAAGTGCATAGCAATATGGACGGGAGAAGCGTGAAGAAATGTGCATTCCAAATCAAGACATAAATGTGAAAATGATACCAATAAAGACGTGTTCCTAAATATATCTGTGTTGGTGTGGAACATTGCATTGGTCAAATTAAATTGCGCTCCAAGATGGACTTCATATTACGGTAACTCACTCTTACCCCAGTAACTATATGGGACAATTTTAGATGAGCATCTGAGGCAATTTTACCCGAGCGGATTGAAAAAGAGAATCCCAGTGCGGTGTTTACAGTTTACAGTCACTATTATTCTCTCTCTTGTAGCATCAGGCTACTGTTTGCCATGCCAGTGCCTGCCCACAGACCATGCCAAGGGGTCTGAATTTGACCCTCCCAACACAGTGCCAAGACACACACACATCAGTCATCATGTAATGTCACGCCTACTACGCGTGGCATCATATGACTTTGCACCGCTTATCCTGTTCAATTCCATGTAATACGTGACTAAAAAGTTCAGTTGTAGGCGTCATCCTGCGAGGTGACACTCGCAGGATGACGCCTACAACTTAGCAGGCCGGTGTCAGTCAACGGTCGCTGTTCATGAACGCCATGACAGCTGTTTGAGAATTTTCTTCTAATGGACTTTCCGTGATGATTGCTACACTGATGTATAATTGACGCAAAAAATCCAACCATTCATTTAGAAATAGTGAACATTTATTTCCAATTGAAGATAAAGTTTTAGTAGATAATTTCACTTCTTACATGTGACCTAATGGCATTAAAAAGTTAAGTTAAGTAGTTATTAAGTGGTATTGTTGTTCACCTTAAAGATGATCTTTTCCAATTGACTTTCACCTTGATTTCCTCATGGATTCTTCTGTACCAAAAGGCAAGAACAGGTTACTTCCAATGGGGTGGGAAGCCAGATGGGGATCACGCCCTTGTCGCTACACTGCCTCGTCCTCCGCTAGAGCAACATCAGACTTTACCACTGTTCGTTTCCCGTTTCCACCCGACAGTCAATACCTTTTTCTTTTTTTATTATAAAGCATGACCACAATCAATCCCGGACCTTAACCATATGTTTATTATTGTAACCATGACGACAGAGCTCCATTAACCTTAACAAAGTGGTTATTTAAACACAAACCACAATGTTTCCCTAACCTTAACAAAGTAATTATTTTAACCAAAGCGTGATCTTTCCCTAAACCTAACCAAGTTATTTCATAGAGTTGTCACATCATAAAATGGATTTATTTTTCAGCAGTGATTTGCAGTGGTTTGGACGGGCACAGACAAGTGATGTCAGCCTGATGTATAGGAGAGTGTCGTGTGAGAAAACTCTCCTGTGTGTTGCTCTATAGGGCATGGACAAAAGTTGGACAAAATGTTGTTGTTTAAAGTGGAGGAGATGCTCACGCAGCCTCAGCTCCGGCCAGTTTCCTAGCTCCTTCTAATTGACAAGATAGTGGCAAGTGATAAACCCAAAGCTCAAGCTTCAAAAAAAAGAAGAAAAAAAAAAAGGCCAGCCACTAATGTGAGGGTGACATCACTAATACTGCATCCATGATTTTCTGCAGCCTGCAGCTGGGATCAGCTCCAGCAACCAATGAAACAGACAAATGGAAAAGGAAAATGAAGGGATAGAAAGATGAAAGGATGAAAGGAGTGAGGGTCAACACCGCACTGAGGGAAGAAAATGAATATAACAACTTCGTTTTCTCTCTGCTCCCTGTGTTTTTATTTTTGCTTTGCTCGTATGTGAGTGACTTTCTCTTTCTCTCTGGGCCTGCCAGCCAATGCCACAAAGAACATCTTTCTTTTTTCCTTTTTTTTTTTCAGTGTTTGTGTACAGTGGACGATGCCAGGGAAACATTAGCTCTTTTCATTCTCCATAATATTACCAAAAAGCCTTTTGAATCACATAAACAAATATTGCATTTGTGTGCATGAGAGCCGCAGAGAAAGCAGAGGAAAGAATGTAAGATGCAGAAGGATCTCTAAACCAACAATCACAGATCAGTCAGAGAGGCTGCTGACATCATCATCCCAAATAAATGACAGCATGGTAAAAGAGCGCTGGTCCGAGGCCAGCGGGATCCAACAGTCACAGAATCCATAAGCCATAACAAACATTCAATTTTTCAAATAAACTTAGCTCCGAGGCCAAATCTGTCATCTTTCTGAGGCCACAGAGGAACAGCGCTGTCTGATTTGACCCTCACAAGATTTATTTGAGACATTCTGATTTATGTTTGTTGCTTTGTTTTTCATGTGTTCTGGCTTTTCTTGGCGTAATTGTTCTCCATTCCTCCGTACAGATGAACTTGCACCATGTTTTCCCTGCCTGTCCGGGTAACTTTGTGTTTTTGCGATCATGTCTGCTCTGATATGTGCGTATTGTATTAGTGACTCTCTGTGTGGCTCATTCATCAGTTGAACTCAGGAGCTGCCGAGGTCTGTATCCACCACAGTGCAGTTTTATATAAACTTGATTCTGATATCGCTCATGTTGTCTATCAGGAAAACCACCTTCGGACTGCAGGTGAAATATACAGTATTTTAGTTAATATGATGGAACCTAAACATATAACTTTGCCGTCTTCTGTCGCTTTTCTGGTTATGTACCAGTTTTGTCTGAAACTGATTTGATTTTGTTTTATTTCTGTATTCCCTGTTTTATTTGCTTCTTTGATACTTTTTTAAAACACAAATTTTGTCCCATGACAGTGTTAGGCCAAACAAAAATGATTTGGATTAAAATAAAATTAAAAGTCTAGAAATTATTCCTGGCACTTCTGAAAAGGCTTTAAGACAGCATTTAGGCAATTGTGTTGGGAAATGCAATTAATAGAAAATGCTAATATTTAGTTGTTAAATAAATGTCTAAAAAGTAGCAACAAAAAAAGAAAATAGCCCCTGTATGAAAACTTTTTTGTTTTTGCATTTTATTTATGTTTTATTCATTTATTAATTATAGATAGATAGATAGATAGATAGATAGATAGATAGATAGATAGATAGATAGATAGATAGATAGATAGATAGATATATAGATAGATAGATAGATAGATAGATCCAGGCTGGTCAGTGGGTGCATGTTGTTTTTGCTACGATGGGATAAATATAAATAAAACTGTGAGCACGTCATTTGGGCCAAACTATTAATAAGAATGTCATCTCGGTATCCCACCCCCCCACCCACCCCCCACTCCTCTAACCCACCCAGCCACCCACCCTCTGAACCCCATTACTCCTTTGGACACTTGCCCAATAGTGTCGGCATGGCAGCTGAGCGCATGCGCAGCGTCGCGGTCCTCAATAATGAAGTTGGGTCTAATGCCTCTGAACAGCCTGGTGCTCGAACTTGGACGCGGACTGAAAATAATGGTGTTTCCCGCACAAGTGAGCGGTCCGGTCACCGAGACCGAGTCCCGGGACGCGCACTTGAGTTTGTAAATCTGTTTCATCGAGTCCGAGTAACTCCTCGGGCGCGCGCGCGCGCGCGTGTGTGTGTATGTGTGTGTGTCTGTCTGTCTGTGTGTGTGTTTTTTTGGGGGGGAGTCTTGCTGCTAAATGGCCAGCAGTGGCTGAAGTGTTTTGGTCCAGTCAGTGACAGCCTGCAGACAGCAGGGAGAGCTGTGCGGCGACCACACTGCATTTGATGATGAGAGCTTCCAAGAAGTGAAGGAAATCTGGGAGCTGATTTCTTGCTGGGACAAAAATAATTTCAACACAGGTAGGCCCATGGTCACTCTTTATTCTTCTGTTTTCACACAGTTACAGATCCATGGTTCGTGGTGACAGCTGAGGTGTCTGAAGTGTGCGGATGATAACTGTTGCTGTCATTGGGTTGTTGTTTTTTTGTTTTTTTTTGCTTTTGATTCAGTCTGATTAAATTGAATTTGTAGAAATAGTTATCAAAGCGTGTCCTGACGTGTAAAGCATGACTCAGCTGAAAATGACGTTGACAAGGAATGATTAACCGCTTAATTTTAGCTAATGACAACAACATGAATTTCTGCGGTTACATAGCCACTAATAAATAAAATGAGATAATATTGAAGTTAGTCACTTTGGGACTGAGTCCAAACTTCGGCAGGTTAAATTGATTTTATTCAACTATTGATGTTCCGGGGGAAAAAAAAAACATAATAAATTTTTTTTTTTAAAACCTACCTTTTGCAGGTTGACATTAACAGCAAATTAATAGGAACCTCATTCATGTAAAGCTGGTGTCACATGACGCTTTTCTTATTTAGAAAAAAAAATGTAAATGACTTGATAAAAATAGAATTGGCTTTAATCTGATTATTATTTGCCACACGTGGATCTCTGACGCGCAGGTCAGTGTCTGCTGCCCATCTTTATATCCGGATTCGATCAGGTGTAACCTCCTCCGTGCTCAGCCTCCAATCTCCACACGGTGTGTCCACGGCTTTTTCTCCCCATCTCTCCTCTCGTACCACGTGGAGTTTGTGTTTATATTTGATATGTAGGAAATAGGAATCTTATACCACGGCTCTCAGGGCTTGAATGGCCCCTGGCTATTGGCCTGCCCCTAACAACATGACAAGTTACGCGCCGACTCAAAATCTGATAGGGCCTACTGCGCCGTAATCCATGCAGATTAGATTTCACATTAAGGACTCATACTTAACCAACGCGCATTAATGCACAAGAGGAGGGTGGAGATTTTTGGGAAAATGATAAAGCCCTGCAGAGGCCTATGGAGGCTGAAGATAAATTAATACCATGGCCTTAAAAAGAACAAAAAAAATAATAAATAAAAAATGAAGTAGCTAAATAGCAGTTTGCCCATTTAAAATAAAGCTCATACTGGAAACTGCACTTAATTTGAAATAGCCTGTTTTGCGTTATGATGTAAGGAAAATATTACTGGGGACTGGCGTTTACTGTCTTATAAAAATATATTAAAAATGTTTAAAAAGGACAATATCGGTTTATGAGGGGCAACTTTTTTGATCTATTAAATTCTATCCATTTATGTTACATTTATTTCACATTTTATATTTGTTTCTCTGTCTCATGTATTCATTTTATTTTGCTCTTGCAGGACAATAATATGAAAAACTGTGTTTTTAATAAATTTAGTATAAAACCCTGAAGCCGACATGGGTGCGAAACTAAGAGCATTTGACCAAGTTTGAATGTATCATTGGATTGTAATGTAATAAAGAAAAAGCTTCATAGGCTCACATTCTCTTAATCGCCTTCTGGCTCTTTATGGTGTTGCAGAAATGTTTGTGGTGGGCCTGTACTTGGCCCACATAAGACTTTTGTTTTTCTTTTTTTTTTTTATATATATCATTTTTAAAAATGACGCGCGCAACTATTCCCACTAATAAAAGCTGTGTGTGCGTCCCGAGCTTTGCCGCTGAAAACAGTAAATGTGGCCCAATGAACAGAGTCACAGATATAAGAGAGAAGAAGAAGCGTGCCGTCATCCTTCATATTAACAATAAAAGACGTGTGGGAAGATAATCCCTTTAAATGTATCATCAAAAAAAAAAAAAAAAAAATCGACCTGTGCGTGAAACGCTTGCAAAGCCAACGAGGTTTGAGTCGAATTGAATTTGTGACTTTTCACTCCAACGTCTCTCCAGCCAGCAGCAGTCTGCGGTTAGTTCAACATTCTCCTCTCCTCGGCTTTTATAGCGTGAAATTACCGCAGTGTAGCTGTGCAGTCCACTCTCTGGTGCTCCCCCGCCGTCCCATATGTGTTTCTTATGTCGTTGTCAATAGCGATAGTGAGAAATATAATTCTCTCTTCTGGGAGCCTGAAGGAAATGGCAGGCGTTATTGATTCCCTGTGCAGTGTCAGGTAACTGCTGGGTGGTTGTAGGCAGTGTGGTGTGTAGTGGGATACAACACATAATAAGTGGGCAAACCAGTGGGTCATCAGCAATTCACAAAATGTAAGAATTTTTAAAAGCATCAAATGTGACTTGTGTATATATTTTAAAGACCTAACCTGCTGTACTTTCATTCTTCCCATGAGGGTCACATATAGGCGACTATAAATTAAACACTGTGATGCCCCAGAAGTCAGAGAAACTCATGCTCTGCTCATAAAATGATGAGTAAACTTTATGTCCCTGCTAAAGAAGAATAAATCATGAAGGGGAGAGTGAAACGCAACCAGATAGAAGGCTGATTCTGCCCTCCACAAAGGTGAGAGAGGGGGAGGGAGAGGGAGATGGGAGGGGGGGGGGTCAGAGGCTTGGGCACAAATCAATTCACCTGAGAGACGCATTATTGTCTTCGGTTTCAGGCGAGGAGGAGCTGAACGCTATGAAAAATTAAAAGGATGCCAGTTAGTTTAAAGGATCGAGCCAGAGAACTCCACAGACACACACACACACACACACACACACACACGTTGAACTAACTGCAAAAAAAGACACATTGCTCAAATTTAATACTTGAACTTGTTAGTATCCCACGTGTTGAGACAAACTTTCTTTTGAGTCACTTTAAAACTACATGTCGGAATACGGCCTCTGTAGAAGAGAACACAGCTCATTTATCTGCAACATGCACGTCATCACGCACACAGTTCACGCATAGGTGTGTGTGTGTGTGTGTGTGTGTGTGTTGTATACTGATATAGTATACCTTTCTTCTTTTTGCTGACCACACTGTGTGACACAAAGCCGTCATTACACCGTGCAGAGAGCACGGCGTGTGCAGCTTGTTCTCAGGCCCTCAAAGTGCAGGTGCAGAAAAAAATATTTATTTACTTAAGCTGAGGTGAAGTAGAGCAAATGCATAAAAAAATGTGGTTTTTCGTGGGGGAAAACTTAGCTGGAAACGGTTCAGTGGCACTCCTTACCACACTTGGTGGGAACCTCAGATCTAATGACAGGGAAGGACTTTTGTGTTTGCATGTGAGTGCGTGTCTTTGCAGCCCACTCTTTTGTTCAACTGTCAAACTTTTCTGACGGCCTTTGCACAATAAAGCAGAGAGAGGCCATTTTGTGCTGCGCTGTTGGGATGACGGCATTGTTTTCCATTGTTTTCTGCTGGCCTTTTGTTGCAGCGTCATTCTCCGCAGGACTGTAACTAACAAAAAAAAAAAAAAGAAGGACAATGTCATTTTCTGGCTCCATTTTGCCGAGCATCTCATCTCACTGAAGCTGCAGACTGTCACCTCGGCCTCTCCGTCTTCGCTCCAGACTCCTGCATCCAACCTCTCTCCTGTCTAGTATTAATAGGGTCACTCACTGTCTTCGTGCACTAGCCAGCCCACTGTGTCTGTGGTCCAGAGCCAGCCAAGCAACCGTATCGTTTACACTTCTCCATTTTCATTGTTGATATTTACTTCTGCAATTATCTCTCCACTTCACCCTCGGCTGAAGATGATATGCTGAAGTTAACGCTGCTGCTTCCCTCCTTCAGTCTCCTGTTGCTCACACATAAACACACTGACAGAAGGCCTGACCGACAGATGCGCAAAGACATGAGAAAAAAGGAATGAATACAGTATGTATTGATGGTTTCATCCAAATATGTGACCACGAGTGATTGAATTTGGCAGCCAGACCACCGAAGGTTGCTTTTCATCAGCATCCCTCCAAAAACAGTCAGTGCAGGTGATCATTTACTAATCAACCTGTGCACAGGTAAAAAAAAAAAAAAAAAGACAGCTTTTTCATTTTGCTACCCACGGACCCACATTTTCGTTTTCTCTGTTTTTTGCCCCTTCAGTGTGCGGTGGATCACGACCAAAGGAGCCATGGAGGCCTCACAGGACCTCAACGAACAGATGGTGAGTTAAAGGCTACTGTATGTGTGTGTGTGTGTGTGTGTGTGTGTATGTATGTGTGTGTGTGTGTGTGTGTGTGGGTGTGTGTGTGGGTGTGTGTGTGGGTGTGTGTGTGGGTGGCTGAGTATACCTCGTATCAGCCACACAAGTCTGAGGTATGGGTGCAATGGAGAGATGCGTGGATGTGTGTGTGTTTGTGTGTGCGCTAACACACAGCAGATGTGGTTCAGTGAGGGTACAGTAACCATATGGCAGCAGTCAGAGTGAATGAGACGTGGACATAGACATCGATTTAGGAACCGTGTGTGAGTGTGTGTGTGTGTGTGTGTGTGTGGGAAGCTGTGAGCATAAGGTTGTGCATGTAATTCAAGTGAGTTCATTGTCATTGAAGTTACTGATTAATTCAATTTAAAAAGTTGGACTTATTTTTTGTCACTCCCATATCTTTTAGACCTCAAACACGTGCTTCTGCACACACACACACACACACACACACAAACACACACAGCCTGAGTGTTTGTTAGTGTCTCGGCACAGCAGGCTGTCTCTGCGTCACGTCAGCACAGCGTCCCAGTTCTGCTTGTTTAAAGATCAGGCCGTATTGTTGGGAAAATGATTTTGGCGGCGAGCGAAGTCCACTCGCATTTCAAAGTCGTTAGTCAGCCACCAGAACAGGTGTAATTTCATCTCCTCCTCCTCCTCCTCCTCCTCCTCCTCCATCAGGCCTGGTTCTCTCTCTCCCTCTCTCTCTCTCCCTCTGACCTGCCAGCCTCGACAGTAATAATAGCACGAAGTGGGACAGAGCACATGAAGTATGTTGTTTTTCTCCCACTTTTTGTGTTGCTCTGTCAGACTCGCCCCGGCTTAGATTACGGGCTGACCCCAGTGGAGTACTGTCACTCACACATACTGTACAGTGCATGAACACAACAACACACACACGTAGAGACTTATTAAGAGAGGAAGAGGGAGAGAGAGAGAGAAAGAAAGAAGGAAAGAAAGACAGAAAGAAAGAAAATGAGCATCCATCTTGTCTTGCTGCCATCCAAATATCAAATATTGATGTCCGTATTCCACAATTACTTCACCTGCTTTAAATAGGGCAGTGATATCATTTATAATGTGAATTTGAGCTGCGGCTCACAGACATTGATTAATTGTTCAGGTTGGAAATGAGACCTCAGAGCAAGGGCAGAGATTTTAATCATGTCACGCAGACCTACGAGCCTATAGAGGAGAGATTTGTGACTTCTGGGGGTGTTTGGTCTTTACCTTTTTATTTGCTGGAAATGTTCGAGTTTACGACATAAAGCTGGTAGTTGGTGAAGTGTAGTTGATTAGTTGTTGTGGATTTATTTTTGGATCAGAATCTGGTATCAATGATTTGAGGAAATTTGGGGTATGCAGTGTATAATCCACTCTCAGTTTCCAGTTTATTAGGTTGCTCCAATATTTTGTCAACCCCCAGTGATAACAGTGGGAAGGACATAATGGTGTGGGAATGGAAGTAGGGCAGGTGGGATAACAGTGTATAAGAAAATATAATCAGTAGAGCGATAATGTTGGCCAGGCACTAACCATTATTCCCATTATCAAAATGTTAGAAAATAGTGAAAAATGCCTGTCACACTTTCCCAAACCAAGTTAACATAATGAAATGTCTTGTTTCGTCCCAGCAGCAGATTTAGTTTAATATTATAGGAGATGAAGAAATCTTCCAACTGATGTGACACTAATTAAAATTTTCGCTTTCGCAAATTGAATTCAACTTCAATTGAAAGTGAAGGTTTTAATTTGTAAATCGATTCGGTAATTGTAATTTGTTTCCTTTGCATGTTTTCCTCTTGTTAAATATTTAAGCTGAAAGTGGCTAATTCTTTTCCTCGCACTGCTTCATTGAAATAGGCGTGTCTCGGGTGGCTAAGAAAACAGCGCAGACCTCACACACAAAGTTTCGGGGAGTTGTCTGTTGACACCTGATACCCCCACCCCTCCCCTCTACCCTTCTACCCTTCTACCCTTTAAAGTCCTCTCTGGCCGCCTGCTTGCCGAAGGCCAGCCTGCCGTCTGGGGTCCTCAGGGAGCCCTGGAAGGAGCCCGAGGCAGGGCCAACAGTGGTTAGCCTCGTAATGCTACTTTTAGCTTGTTTAAGTGTCTTGCTCCACCTGTTGTCACATACTTGTTTAGTTTTGGAGAAAAAGTAATAACTGTTTTTTTTTTTTGTTTGGTTTGTTTTTTTCATTGTCGCCGTTGTCGAGTGATGCTGTGAGGTGATGATGAGGAGACATGAATGATGCTGTTTGGACCAAATGTTATATTATGAATTTAGTTAATCAATCATCAATTTGTATGAGCATTAAGCAGATCAGTGTGTATTCATACACATATGAATACACACTCCACACACAGTCTCTCAATGACTCTTGATCCGACAGAGCCCTGATTGAAGCCTCCAGTCTGCTGGCTAGTGGAGGAAGCAGTGAGAGACGGGGGGGGGGGGGGGGGGTGCTGGTGGCGGTGTTTGTTGACCCCAGAGAGC
This sequence comes from Seriola dumerili, assembly GCF_002260705.1. NCBI lineage: Eukaryota > Metazoa > Chordata > Actinopteri > Carangiformes > Carangidae > Seriola > Seriola dumerili. The sequence continues at coordinate 11,365,725 of NW_019174280.1, forward strand.
CTTGTAGGATTTAAACGTATGACCACCAGAAGAAAAAAGTGAGAGAGATGGAGAGGGGGGGGGGATGAAAAAAAGAGGGGAAAAAAGGTTCTTTTAGCCGTAGCCTTTTCCTCTGGTGCGCTGGGAGAGGCCCCAAGTATGGCAGCTGTCCCAGTCTGTGTGTGTGTGTGACAGAAAGACAGAAAGAGAGAGAGAGAGAGAGACCGAGTTAGAGGAGGAAAGGGGTCAGGTTGCACCCCTCTTTCACCCCTACAACCCCATACAGACACATTCACACAAAGTTACATGCAGCAGCAGTAGCTAAATACGAGCACGGCCCAACCCTGATTGCCAAGATTGCATTGGCGTCATAGACAGTCGTTTCAAAATCTGCCCGGCGACAAGGCATGTGGACAGATCACAGGAGTGTGGAGTGTAACAGCTACCCCCTGGCATCCCTCTAGTAGGCTGGCATCCTAGTTGTGGCACCGAGGTGCACTTCAATTTCAGCTTAGTGTACAGTGATTCTTGTAAGATTTATGTTTAGCTGACAGCTGAGCGTTGCTGAGAGAGTCTGCCGTTCAGACTTCTAGTCCCCTCTGTCTGAGCTGCACTGAGGGAAGAAAATATTTAGGACACTTAATATGTTCATGAAAAAAAAAATGCTATTATTCTTGATTTCATTATGGTTGATAACTATGGAAAAGGAGGAGATGAGGTCAAAGAAAAGCAGACGAGTGAAAAAAGGAAGCAAAATGTGGGGTGTTTCTATGCTATTGTTTTTTTTGTTTCATTTTTTTTTCCTCTGGCGTACTTAGAGAAGTATAATCTGCACAGACAGCTGTTCAGACTAATCTCCCACTGTTTATACGTTCTGAACTTATTAACTGTATGTGTAATGACTGATCAAGTTATAAAGAGCGACACAGTGAATCAAAAAGTAAAAACAATGCTGACGTCTTCCCATGGAGCTGAGGTGAAAACTATTTTCGACCAGTAGATTTCTACTGTTGGTCACTTTCCTCTCAGTTCCTCTGGAGCTGCTGCTGATAGGACACTTGTTGCTGAGGATGGAGACAACCGAATGGAGATCGCAGGTGGTATGGAAATACCGAAGTGTCAAAACGACAACTTGTGGTTTTATTTGTCGGGCTATTTCTTGTCTGTAGAAGTGGTGGCAGGCTGATTTTGATTTTGGCTACCCTTGGACAGAACCAGGCAAAAAACTTTGCCCATGCCTCCAGTCTATAAGCTAAGCTAAGCTAACTTTCATCAGGACGGTGAATAATCACATTTTTCAATATCCCCAATTATTTCTTCAATATTTAGAATTTTTACAGTAACGTAGGGTTCAACACTTATTTGAAGTTTTATCAAAGTCACAATGCAGACAAGTGCAATATCCAAATCACAGGAGCTGCAGTTTTTATTGAAAGTAAAACGTGTCATAATATATACCATCCTAAATGAAGCATTGTGGTGCTGCAGAGATGCCCCAGCCTGCACGTCATATTCTCCAGACGTAAGGGAACAGGCTTTGGTACAGACCACAAAAATCACATCATCATCATTTGTATATTTTTTGCAGTGAAATTAAAATGCAAAAACTACCACTCCCACTAAAATGACTCATCGCAAATCGTAATATCTGACAAACTAATCACAATATGATTTTTTTTTTTTTTTTTTGTATGCATGTTGTTGAGTCCGAGTGTAATGTCTGGTTTACTGGAAGTTGGATTCACCCACATAGTGAATTGGTGATTGTTCTATTCAAAAACTATGCTGAGTTTTGGAAAGTTGGAGAAATCAGCCTAAGTTAATACCATAGACACAGGATTCTATTATCATGTGGAAAATGGAATAAGAACTTTTACAGCCATTGTTTTGACATTACTTTTATTTAAGATGCACGAAACAACCGAAACATCTGTCTTTCACCAAAACCTATTTGGTTTTTGCCTTGATCCAGATAATTTATAACTCATATATAAGAGATCTGAGTGAGAGTCTGGCCGGCCAGCTAGGAAAGCCAGCTAGGTGTGAGGTCAGCAGGTCACAGACGGCCTGTGAGCCAATCACAGTCTGACAGAGTCAAACCCCCCAAAACAGACTGGAGAATCCATCTAGAAACCCAGAGCAACCGGCGTGGGCTTTCTAGAGGAACGCACCAGACAGGAAACCACATGATATGTGTGCTTGAGTGTCTGCTGTGTGGGTCTGTGTGAGAGTATATGTGTGTGTGTGTGTGTGTGTGTGTGTGTGTGTGTGTGTGTGTGTGCGTGTGTGTGTGTGTGTGTGTGTAGGTGTTTCTTTTTCTGTTATACACATATACTTTGTGTGGTGTGGGACGACTGAGGTCATCTGAGTGGAGACGGTCTCGTAACGTGACCATGCTTGTTTAATGGAAGTCAATCAGGGCACAATATTTCATGCCAAGATTCCTCACTTTATTGATCACTCCGAGTTTTCAGGGAAAATCTCATTATTGCCAGATGTTACATTTGTCTCTACTGAACATTTTAACGTGAAGTTTACTCTCAAAGAAACTACACCAGTAACAACACTGAATTCAGACTCTTCCAAAAAAAACGACATTACACGAACAGGAGTCCTGAGTGAAGTAGTAAAACATTTTATTCTTTGTTCCCGCAGCAACGTCCATAAATAGAGCCTTTGATAGCACAGCCCACCTTTTGTTCGCTCTGGTCTGCTCATCTGCCATTGGTTACAAAAAAAAAAAAAAAAAGGAGCATGTTTCCTCATTTTGCTGGGAAGGAAATGAAATTGCAACAATTGTGCTTTGGTTACGGAGGAACCTGCCCGCCATGCCTGCCGCGAGAACTTCCTCTGCTGCTCTGCTGGGAGATTGGATTTCTCTCTCTGCAGCGTAGACTCAGAGAGGTAGCTGAAGGGTCGCCGAGGCCAGATGGGCTGTGACCTGGGTCTGTACTGACTGTACTGCACACTAGGGCTGCAAGGAATGTCTATTTTCATTATCTATTAAATATTTCAGTTTTTTTTTAAATATATATATACTGTATATTTTTTATTTCTTCTGTCTTTGCTATGGATCGTTGTGTACTTGTGACTCATGAGTTTAATGCCTGGCTGCAAAAAATGTCTTGTTTTGTCTGAGCTTCAGTCCAAAAGCCAAAGATATTTAATTAACAATGATATAAAAAAAAAACACAAAATAAAAATCAGACAAGCAGCAAATCCTCCAGTTTGAAGATACGAAACCCGATGTCTTGCACTGATGAATATTTGTGCTTGATAAATAAATGATGAACAATCAACAGATTTATCAAACTTGTTGTCAACCTGTTCTCTATACGATCAACTAATCGATTAATTGACAAATTGTTTAAGCAGTGCTCCGGACCTGCACAAAATCTGTCTTCCACCTAACTGACTGTGTAGATGATATCTGCTTCATAGATGCACCAATCCTACTTTCACTCTCCTGCTACCGGCTCTGACACTTCAACATAGGGTATCCTCCTCTGATTCTCTTTCCCTCCTTCTTCTTTAAAACATGAGGGCAGGGACTGCTGAGGCCATTATGACTCAGTGAATATAACTGACCTTATCCTCTTGATAAGGTCAGTTATATCCAGTGAATCAGATCAGTGCATCGCTAATCTGAATAACATTAACCCTTAAAACCAGCAACCCGCCCTCTTGGAGGTGGTTTGCCTGTACGAGAACATGTGGACTTTTTAAGGGCAACACATTTTTGTAGTTTTTTTCTTAAATGCTCTGCTGTGCCTCGTACCTGGACTGTTTTTACAACCGTAACTGAAAGGACAAAGAGTCAAATCTACCAGTAAACCTTTTAAGTAGTACTATGATCAGTATGTAAAAGTTCTCCATACTGGAGTGCTACCATCTCGCAGGTAGAACAGTAGGTGTTAATAGGTCGGAAAACTACAATACAACGTGTGTTGTAATAGAAGAAAAAACACTTTCCAGTCTCACTGAGACCATTTCAAATTTGCATTTTTTGTTTGAAGTTTCTGTTAGATTTGTTTATGGATGTTTTTAAGATTTCCTAAGGAAGCACGTTTCCCGCAGAGAGACACAGTTTACTCTCCCTGTCCTTGAGTTGGTCTGTCTGTCTTCCTGTCTCTCCGTCTGTCTGTCCCACCGTCTCTTTCTCCGCCGGCCTGCCCGCCTCTTCGTCTCTCCCTGTGTCTCTCTGGCTAGAGTGATGATTCAGGGCCTATTGTGAAGTCAGCAATCCGATACAGAGCCAGCCATTAGGACGAAGCCGTGCGATAGGTGGCCGGGGTGGGGGCGTGCTTGTGGGGGGGGCATAGGGAGAGCAGGGGGTGGGGGGGGTCGAGAAACAGAAGGGATTATGAGTTTTCTCATAGCCAGGTCCATGCTGTCTGGAGCCCCGGGCGCTTTGGCACCCTCACCTGTCCTCCGCTTTACCTGTTGCTCTCATTCTCTAATTTGGCCTATGGTCTCTCCCTCTTTGTCTTCCTTTATCTTTATCTTTCTCCCCCCCCCCCCTCCCTCCCCCCCTCCAAGCTCTTCACTGTCCCTTTTTCGGACTCTCTGCCCTTCCCTCTTTTCTTTGTCACACTTACGTACGTCCTCTTCTCCCTCAATCTGCCTTCCTTCTTCGCAGACATATGGTTTTGTGAGTGATTTTATTAGGAAGATGATATGAAGTGTTTCAAGGCCTGGTTTGATCGAACAGCTTGCGATTTTTAAGACATTTAACTCCTCTGCGCGCAGGGCAGCAGTAACTTCTAATAATCGGCCGCATATTGGATCTGAGAGCAGATGGCGTGTTTGTGTGTGAGGGAGCATACCTATCTGTCCGCTGAATGTCTCTCCATGTGTCTTTTTTTTTTTAAAGGATACCTACCTTATGTCGTACCCCCGCATGCACACGAACACTGTGATGTCATGAGCAGCATTATTTAACAGGCAGCTGGGAGGCCATTCATCATTTAATTAAAAGCGTCTGAAAGGGATCTGAGGCCTAATGAGATTAGCTTTAATTATTGATGCTGCTGCTGCTGCTGCCACAGACACGCACTAACACACACAGGCTCACAAACACACACGCACACACACACACATACACACATATATATAACCAGCACAGACGCTGAGACTTTCTTAGAATCAGACTCTCAATCTTAACACCGAAAAACACTTGCATGTGCACTTTTTGCTTTTCAGTTCTTTGCTCTTTTACCTGAGATGCACACACACACATTTTCTCTCTCTCTCTCTCTCTCTCTCTCTCTCTCTCTCTCACACACTCACACTCTCACACACACACACACACACACACACACACACATCTCATTGATTTGGCTTCACGGTGGGATGTAGAGGTGCTCAGGGGGTGGGTTGGTGCATTCAGAGGGGGAAGGCTGCGGTATGGGGACCGAGCGGGGGGTGCAGTAGCTGCGGTCGGGTTGGGGATGAGGAAGGGTGGAGGGGGGTTGTGCAGGAGGATGGTGTTGTGTTTCTTCACGTCTCGGACAGCAGCAGAGAGGAGCTTTTACTGTTCTAGTCTGCTCACTGTATTGAGCATGGAGTCCATATAAATACCAGTGGCTGTATTTCAAAAACCTTCTGTCTGAAGTGTTACTTAAACCTTTAACATCCTTTTCCCCTCTTTTATTTCCCCCTTAAAAATGTATCCTTGAAATGATCAAACTCCACAATTCCTTGTCTTATAATTATTTAATAAAAATCAGAAACACACGATACTGTAAAAGTGTAATTTCGGCCAGGAAGTGTAGCACCAAGCTAGAAAAAGATATGCAGGATAGCGGCTAACCATTGGCCCAGTGTAGGCAGACTGCTGGATCTTTAGCGACCCATGGTCGGCCCTGTTTCTCTCATAGAACAGAGGCTTGAGGCTTTTACTTTCCTTTTTTTTTTTTGCTGTTGTAAAGTCTCACTTTGTTGCCGGAGCAGTTCATAACGACACAGCCCAGAAAAGAAGTTCAGCCTTCTGTTAAAACTGGACTACATTTCTCCCCCTGCATTTTCTCTTTTCTAACACTGATTCATAAATAGTCTCGTCCCATCTCTTCATTTCAGTGTCCGCGTCTACACATACAAATATTGTAGATGTAGCTTATGTATCATTATATATTAATTTCCCCAGAATTCAACCTAATACACTTTATCAGTTTATTTGCAACCCTCAGCTGCACTAGAATTAGAAATAAAAAATGTTATGTTTTTATGATGACTGACCCCCTGCTTGCTGTACCGTAAAACTGCTCAAAAACAGATTTGTTTTAAATATGTAGAATCCTCTAAGTTTCAAAATCATGCCTTCACTTTCATTACCATGGTTAACAAACAGGTAGAAGTTAATAAAATGAGGACATACTGTATCTGTAATATAAGACTAATCTGTGCCTGCCCTCGTGCTCTGACTCATACACGTCATGCAGCATGGGAGTCATGTATTGACCCATGTATTGAGTCATTCAGATCAATTATTTAATGCTGCTGAAGTATGGAAAGAGAATATATAGTAATGTTAATGATTAATCAACTCGTGGTTTCAGCAGTACACGTATCCATCCGTTCAGTTCACTCTGCAGTTCTGTATTGTATCTTAAGACATTTCATGTTGAGCTGTGTGTTCCTGAGCGTGTTTCTGTGCCACTGAGTAGAACTGTGTGTGCGTGTGTGTGCGTGTGTGTGCGTGTGTGTGCGTGTGGGTGCGTGTGTGTGCCTGGTCAGCCATGGACTGGTTTAGGTTTCTCCCAGTTGTTTTTTTAATCACTCTCATCAGATTAGCTGAGCAGGGGCAGTCGAGGCCAAACGCTTCACAATTAACAGCGCAGAACCGGCCCGCACACACACGTACATACACACGCATCCATCAGTGACTTTTCATTTGTCTCCACTGAGTAAAGCTGCATTAAATCATGTCTGTGATCCCCTCACTCTCCGAGACAATGAGGAGCCAATTTAAATGGCAGCCATGAGGACCACCATGACGGCCAGTGGGATGGAGAGCAGCCTTAGTTACTGTTACTCATCTGCTGCTCCTCCTCCCCAAACGTGTATCCACAACAAGTCAGTTAAATAAAAATCATCTTTGGGATTTTAACATTAGTGAGGTGCACTGACCCCCCCTTGCAGCTTTGTTTGGCCATATATACCCAGAGATGAAAACACACAAGAAGTTATTTTTAAAGATGACCCTGAACCCAAGTATCAAAATCGTCTGACTCCTTTCCTCGTCATCCGAACAAATGCATCATTTAACAAAAATCGAAAACACACAATACTGTAAAAAGTGGAGTTTCAGCCAAGAAACATATTTACCAAGCTGACCAGTTGGCCCGGTGTTGGCAGAGCTCCTTCAGTGTCCCACAGTCGGCAGTGCTGGGCAGTAACGCCTTACAGTAATGTGACTAGTTTTGTCAGAAGTAGTGAAGTGAGTAAAATAATTAGTAAAATAATGCAATTACTTTTTGAATGATTATAATTAATTACAGTTTTTAATTAACTTGCCCAACACTGGTCATCGGCAAGTCGCTAATAAAGCGATCGAAACAGGGATCTGAGAAAGATTTAGGAAAATAAAGTGTTTTTCATGGAGCGGAGGCTTCAGGATTTTACTTTTTTACTTTTACTTTTTTGTTTCACTGTCTCAGTTTATTGTTGGTTCAGCTGACAAAGTTAAAAGAGTCTAACCTTTTATTTTAAATTTTTCTCTGGTTGATATTTTCAACATATAACCAGTTCTACAGGATCTGCTACAGATTTCTGGACAAAAGCTAATGTTGGCTTGTCTACTTCCAGGTTTGCAGGTTTGTCTATATGCAGGGTAGCAGCTCACCACCGGCCCTGTGATATTTCTTCTTTAGCTGTTACGTTAGCCTCATGTTAAAGGAGGAATCTGGCAGAATGGGAAACAGGCTTATTACATGAGAAGACTGATACCACACCCCTTTCTGTTCGCTAAATATGAAGCCACAGCCAGGAGATTGTTACCTTAGCTTGGCGTAAATACTGAAAACGGAGGGAAACGGCTAGCCTGGCTCTGTGCAAAGGTAAAAATGAAAAAACAGAGAGACCAGCACCACTAAAGTTCATTAACACGTTATATCAGGGCTCCAGATTTACATTGGTGGCACTGGTGCGCCTAACTCTTCGGTGCACCAGCAAATAATTTAGGTGCACCCAAATTTTTTCACCGCACCTTTTGGTGCCAAAATAATACATTTTAAGCTTTACCTTTTTTGGCTGTTTTATCATATCTCAGCCACAGAAAATGGACCAGCCGTTCTGAGTGAAAGGCATGTAGTCAGAGGAGGCCACCTCCATCAGAGATGTTGGGTCAGGAGCAGGCATCACATTTACGCAAGTACCGTACTTCAGTACAATTTTGAGATACGTGTATATTACTCAAGTATTTTGATCATTTTATGCTACTTTATACTTCCGCTCCACTAAGTTTCAGAGGGAAATATTGCACTTTCTACTCCACTATTTGTATATGACAGCTTTAGTAAGTAGTTACTTTTAAGATAATTTTACACAAATTTAAAATAAAAAGATTAAACCAGTCACCAAATAGTGATTTTGTCTCTAGTTTCAATAAATGTATAAATCTAATCTAGTGACATCATATATAGTACAGTAGATACTATATACAGTCAGAGTACTTTTACTTTTATACTCATATATACTTTAAATATTTACACTGTAAGCCTTTTTAAATTCACTGTAACTGCTTTCTTTGTGATGTATGGTGTAACATATAGCTTGGAGCGACCATGCTGCATGTTCTTCTCTCATTTCTCAGATTGTTCGTATTGTCTTGGGGGTTCAGTGCAGAGGCCAGCAACTAGTTTTAGCTCTATTTTTGTCCTTTTTTTTTTTTTTTTTCTCTCTCTCTCTCCCTGGGCAAAAGGTTCAAAGACATGTGATACTTCAGGTGCAGAAACTGCGTGCGAATATACTTTCATTTCTGTGTCCATCACATTGCGAGCAACACCAGTCAGCTCTTGGCATTTTCATGTGAGCAAAGGCAGGTAGAGAGAGGTACACCAAGTCAGGGAGCAAGAGAAAGGGAGAGAGAGAGAGAGAGATGTCTTTGGAGAGTACCTTTTCACCCGAACACCTCCTCCTCCCCCTCCACCTTTTCCCTGCTCCACAGACTCACCCTTTTCTTCCCTTTCACTCCCTCGCTTCTTTTTTTTCTTTGATAGCTTCCTACTACACCTGAAAAAGGGGCATTTTTGGAGGCATAAAGAGAGGGATAGTTTTACACCTCCCCAGGCTAGGGGAACCGGGGGGTGGAGGAGGAGTGGTGGATGGAGGGAGGAGGCTCGGCACAATGTATTTTACATGAAAGGAAGGGGATTGAGTTACCACACCGATAACCACTCATACAAATGGGGAGAGCAGAGAGCTCTGGGCAGGGAACAGGTAAACGGCTGAGACTCAGTGTGTGTGTTTGTGTGTGCGTGTGTATGTGTGTGTGTGAGCGAGAGAGAGAGAGAGAGAGAGAATGTGGAGGATAGCTAGAGATGGAGGACGTGTTTGTGTGGTGAGTAACATCCTTCATGAGTGTGTTTTGTGGTCGACACGCACCAGCCGATGTCAGACGCGATGATCACGTTGCACAGGTGTGTGTGTGTGTGTGTGTGTGTGTGTGTGTGTGTGTGTGTGTGTGTGTGTGGATGCCTGTGTTTGTGCTGGTGGGAAAGGCTTTAAAATAATTTCTCTCCATGAATCCTGGTGACTTTGTATTGGGAAGTCTGCACAACTAAAGCTCATCTTCTGTGTCTGTTCCTGACTGTTTTCTTTTTACTTGAAAATATTAAAGGAATAATTCAAAAATTTCAGAAACAAACTTTTTACACATTGCCAAGAGTTAGATGAGAAGATTGATGCCACTCTCATGTTTATACTATAGATATGATGCTACAGCCGGCAGCTGCTTAGCCTAGCTTAGCATAATGGCTGGAATCAGGGGGAAACAGCTAGCCTAGTTTTGGTAAAATAACAACTTTTTGTTTTGACACTTCAGTGTTTGTACAGATTCAACAAACTAGATATAATGAGTAAATCAGTGAGCTTTAGAGATACTGGTATATGGGTTCAGAGCTTCATATTCAGAGCTTAATATTTACTATACAGACATGAGAGAGGAATCGATCCCCTCATTTAAATCTCAACAAGAAAGCTATAAAGATTAGGCAAAATGTCCTACTCTAAAGTAAAATCTGATCAGTCACTTAATTTTAAAACATAGTCGTAAAATGATTAAAAAAACACTCAATAAATGCAATAAAAATAAATCCACTTGAAAACAAATAACAAGACAAATGAGATGAAGACGATCCGAGTCTGTCTCCGTCCGTCTGACTGTCTGCTGAGGGGAAGATAAACTGCTGTTGTTCCTCTTGAAGAACAAAGTTGTTCTCGAGGGCCTCTTAAAAGGGAGCGGGGCACCTCTGTCAGACACTTTTAAAACACTCCTAAAGTCAACAAAACCCAAAGTCAAGTCCTGTCATTTAGCTGTCTAATATACTACCTGCTTCCTGTGCTCAGTTCATTGCTCTGATGTCCCCACGCCACACTACTCTTTTGTTTTTTTCTCTCTCTTTTTTAAAAAAAAAAAAAAAGGGTTTCATCAGGCGTGTTTTGGGACGCCTCCCCAGCTCCCTTCTCCACTTGCTGTGAAAATATTTCATCGGGGATGTTTTTGGACGACCCCCTCCCGATGGGGTCCTGCCTGGCTAATAATAAAGTGCTTGAGTTGTCAAGCGCTTCGGCAACACCCTAATCTGTTCTGACAGCTAGTCCTCCGCATACACTCTCAGACGTCCAGCAAACACACACACACACACGAAAGCATGTCGGCATGCACGTATAGCAACAGATATTTGCACTGATGTATACACACAGGCCAACAGACAGTCTATCAATCAAGATGCGTAGTGGGGGTTTTGAGGGATAAATGCTGTGGGACAGGGCCGCATGCTGTCACCATGGTGACCAAGCTAAAGGTGGCTGGTTCACAGTTGGAGACAGTGGCCCTGTTCCAAATTGGTCTCTAGGCCTGTATTCATTTGGCACCCTTCTCAGCTGTTTCCTGTGGCCTTGCACATGTACAGTAACATTCACACTACTCTGTATGTTGTTAAAGGGTCAGTTCACCCAAATTAAAATTCTCACTTAATTATCGTACTATCTAGCCGTGCAGATATTTCTGGGTTTATTACTTTTGAGACCTTGGCTGTGAAGTATACCTCCACAAACCCCTGCCAAGTGGGGCAGCCCTGATACTCCACCTCTGACCAATGCATAATAATACAAATAAGATGCCCTGTGCTAATTCTGTTGAAAAAATAAACACATCAAGATGTATAGTGAATTTTTAAAATGCAATTCAAAAATGGAAAGGAAATTCATTTAAAATGTTTGCTGACTGATATTTTCCTTTACACATACTGTACATGAGTAACGTTAGGTCAGATTGACACATGGTAGTTGGACCAAATTTAAATCACTACAGCTCAGCGACGTTGCCACAGCCATTTAACGGCACAAAGATAAGCAAGCTGAACCAAAACGAATACCGGAGAGCTGCTTAAAAACAATAGGATGAACTCAGATTCAGCTGAATTTACAGACGAACGTAGTAAAGTGACACTGACGTTTGGATCAGCAAATTCCATCTATACAAGATGCTGTCTGTCAAGTCACTGTTAGCCGAATAGCACGACAAAAAAAAAAAAAAGAGTCAGGGGCTTCTCTTTAAAATGATGCGCAGCCTAACTGAGAAAGAAACAATACTAAATGCTATGCTACGCAATGCTAAAATGCATGTGTAAAGATTAGTTGATAACTCTTAAGATCATTTCCGCAACTAGTAACACTCATAGTCCAGCCTTGACTAACACACAGGCAACAGTTTTCATACACAGAGAGTAGTTCCACTGGAAACTGTTCATAGTGAGGTCTGTGGCTTGTCCTGATTAACTATTTCTGTTGCTGCTGATTTATTCTTTTAAATGTAAAATTTCAAAGCTGTGAGCACCACAAAAAAAATGCACCAACTGTGACTCATGTACTGAGGTGGAGGCAGAAGTTTCTGGTCTCAAAAGCTGAATAAATGGCACGGCGAGCTTGTTTTGAACTGACTGACTTTATTATCAGTGAGGTGAAGTGTTGGAAGAGAGGATTCAGAAATTGGTGCTGGCCTGGTTTAACATTGTGTATGAGTGTGATCATTTCAGTGTGTGCGAGTGTGTGTGTGTGTGTGTGTGTTTGTGTGTTTGTGTATATGTGTCTGTGTGTGTTTTGTGTGTGTGTGTGTGTGTGTGTGTATGTGTGTGTGTGTGTGTGTGTGTTTGGGCGTGTGCCTCCCCTGACAACACCTTGACGACAATAGCGAAAGAGTGCCATCTTCAGACCGAGACAGCTGGGAGATTTATGAGTTTGTTTGTGCATGAGTCCACCTAGTTAATGTTGAAGCCCCCTACACACACACACACACACACACCCCCCCACCCCCACTCGTCCTCCCATGCTCAGCTACACTTCACATACGACACGCACGTGTAGCCCGTGTGGTTCCAATTAACACAGATTGGATGTGTGTGCTCAGGTGTACGCTTGAGTCTCTGTGCGGAGCGGTGCGGTGACATGGGGGAGGGGTGTGTGTGTGTGTGTGTTTGTGTGTGTGTGTGTGTGTGTGTGTGTGTGTGTGTGTGTGTGTGTGTGAGTGAGTGTGTCTGTCTTGGGGGGGGGTCAGTTGCATGGTGTGAAGTTTATGGTCTGGCCTGTACTTTCTACTGCACAGCAAGACATTGACATTACATCCTCACCACGTCTCCATTTACCTTCGTGGAAGCAATCACGCGAGAGCTGCCGTCAGCAGGGTTTGAGTCATACACACGGATGTTTCTGATTTTAGGGGCTCCAACTAGTTTGAGTTATGTTTTACATTAGAAATTCTTCTTCATATTATTTTCATACACGGACTGTAATTGCAATGTGGAATTGAGTGCATTTGTGTCTATATTAGGAATGGATCTACACAAAGAAAAAAGCAACATCTGCTATATTTAAAATGTTCTTTGGTCTTAAATGTAAGCTTGAGTGAGTCTGTAGTGAGTGACAGCTGAGAGAGGGAGAGAGAGAGAGGGGAGGAGGAGGAGGAGGAGGAGAAGAGAAAAAGAGGGGGAGGAGGCAGAGGAGGAGGGAAACAGGACGAGTGAAATGTTCCCCATTACTGGAGGAAGACAGGAGCTGTGTGTGGATTGACCTTAGAGACGGAGAGAGAGAGAGAGCAAGAGAGAGAGCGAGAGAGAGAGAGAGAGAGGGGAAGAGAAGAGTGTGGTTTATACGCACTGTCTCCTTTTCTTCTCGCCACTACATGTTTTTTGAGAGTGAAAGAGAGAGACTCAAAGAGAAAGAGAAAAAGAATGCATTTTCTCCTGTAGAGCAAAAACTAGAAAAACGCGGCACCTGAGCTACAAAGTGAGAGGCAGGTAGATAGAGACGAACTGAAGTGTATTCGTAGTGGAGGCGTGCGTCAGTGCGTTTCTGTTTGTGTCTGTGTGTGTGTGAGACCAGCAAGCCTGTGTGTGACGGGAGGCTGGTGGCTCATACAGCTCTGTAATGCTTTGTGGAAGTATAGGACTCCTCACTGACCCGATTACAGCCTGAGGTAAGAATGGCTCTTTACCTCTGTGCGAGAGTGTGTGTGTGTGTGTGTGTGTGTGTGTGTGTGTGTGTGTGTGTGTGTGTGTTTGTTTTATGCCCAAACTCATTTTGTTTTTAAATCAGTCAATTGTAGTGTTTTCTGTTCTATTAGTGTATTTGATATTCTATTTTTCTTGCCTCTGCATGTAAAAAATGATGAATATTGCTATTTAATGTTTGATTTGACATTAATTTGGATAGATGCAATATTCACAGCAGAGTAGGTTATGGTGATAGCACTGTAATTGTTACCAGGTGCTATACAAATTATTTTCAATAAAAAATTATTCACACTTTAACTATATTTCAAGACAACCCTGTTTTTCTTTTAGTAATAATATTTTTTTTATTGTGATTTTATTTTACCTGCATAACAGATGTTTTGTTTTTCATATTATACATTATCATTATGAGATATTCTTAGATATTTATTTGGTGTTAGATGTAGGATTATAGGAAAGTATCTCCTTCATCTGTTGTCTTTTATTTTTTTCCACATTGAATTAAAAACACACAATTCATGCACAAGCATTTGAAATTCTGTCAGTGGGATTGCTGTATTTATAGCAAAGAGATTATTTGAATTTTTTTCTTTTTTGAATTTGGTTATGAATCTAAATGATCCTTTTATACAAGCGTCATACTTGTGTAACAGATTTTTCTTAAAGCCTTCATATATCAATTGTGTATGTGTGTGCGTGTGTGTGTGTGTGAGACTGTGAGTGTGTGCACAACTCTATGCATGGTATCGGATGTCCCATTGCAGATGGGTTGGGTTATTACCAGAAACACATAGCACTATTCTTCTTTCTGTCTCCCTCTCTGCCCCCTTTTCTCTTCCTGCACAGGGTCATCGCAGTTTGCCAGAAACAATAACGCAAACCTTGTTGATGCATCTTTTATGTCAAATTTTATATCCCTGAGTGAGCTCGTTCAAAGCAAAGAAAGGAAAACTAGGACCAGAGCTCGGACTGCTTCTGCTTATTTCTGACTCCTACCTACTGTTTCTTATTAGAGTCACATTATTATTACATCCATTAGATGATGAATAAATATCATTAGCAAGTAACAACACAAACATAGCAGTGTGTAATTCCCTTAAATAAATCATTGTTATTAGTGCTAATTACCTCGGGTACCTGTATTTATCCCTCAGGGAGTCCCTGAGTCGGGCGGGTTGTGTTCTCGACCGGTCACCCGGCCAACCAGGTCAAAGGTCGCCTATTAAAGTGGCTCAGGTGACACAAATGGGTACTTCAGGCACTGTGGCCACCTAAGAGAGCACCAAGAGGCCCTTCATTTTGTTCTTCCAGATGAAATTGTGTGTGTTTTACTGCAAGATACAGAAAGAGGAAGAATGACGCTGAGTATCTGAATGCAGGACTTCTTCTTTTCTAGTAATCCAAGTGGAATAGTGAGCGATTGGATTTTTGTTGCTTTAATATTGCATGACAGGTTTTCATAAATAGTGAAGTTTTGATGGGTCTCGATTGGATTATAAACATGATGTGGACCGGGAATAGTAAAGTTAAAGTTAAAGTTAAAGTTTTAGCACATGGCAAAAAGTATTTTTTTGTTGTTAAATAGAAATGACAAAAAATAGCTCAAAGTGGAAAAACGGTTAAATAAAATAAAGGTATGGATGGAAAATATGCAACAAAAAAGATAAAAGTGGTGAGATACAGACAGAGGTGAGACGCTCAGAGAGGTCGACAGGGAGAGAAAGTGTGTAGTGGACGAAGAACGATGATAAAAGCTTTTCAGGATCAAAGCCTGCGTGTGCTTGTGTTTTCACAGATCATGTTGAGACAGAAACAGCCGGGCTTGTGTGTTTCAGTGTGTGTGTGTGTTTGCGCGCGCGTGCGTGCACATGCGGGCAGTGCGTACCCCCACGTTTGTATGTAGCTCTGTGTGTGCGTGATATGTGGATTGCAGTTTCTCACGGCCGTGCTGTTGATGCCGTGACTGACAGCCTTGTTAAATTTCGGTAAAGCATGAAACCTGACATGAAAGTGGCTTGTGTGTGTGTGTGTGTGTGTGTGTGTGTGTGTGTGTGTGTGTGTGTGTGTGTGTGTGTGTGTTAGTGTAAAGTGATCCATACGAGGGCACCGACTAACCTTTGAACCCTGTCTTAAACAGCTAAGTGCTGCTTCTTATTCGCTCTCAGCAGGATCCTCTAATCAGAACCATAACAGCACAACGCAGTCCTCTACACACACACACAGCCACACACACACACAGAAATGTCCTAGTTTCCACATACCTGGAGTTTAGTGTCTGCATGGCCAAGCACTTTCTCTGTATACTTACCTGTGATTGCGATAATGTGTAAATGACTTGAATATATGCTGCCTGGGTGAATTGGACCGTGTGTGTGTGTGTGTCTGTGTGTTTGTATGTGCATTTCCATGTGCTGGGTGTGTGTGTTTGGCACCTCGCGCGTGCCCTACACCTCGACAGTGTGTTGACACAGTGATTATAGGGCAGCTGGTACACATTGGCCCTCGCTCCGCCCTGCATTTACTGTTCTAATTAGTTCCTGTTCCAAATAAGAGAGAGGAATTTTAATAGAGAACCGCTGGTCTGCCGTCTAGCCCCACATACCCTCACATGCAGCAACACATATAAAAACCAGCCTGTGTGTGTGTGTGTGTGTGTGTGTGTGTGTGTGTGTGTGTGTGTGTGTGTGTGTGCGCTGCAGTGGAAAGGTGCTGAGGTAGAAGTGTGTTTTCTTAATTTCTTTTTTTTCTTTTTTTTTTTTTTACTTCAGTGATGAAGAAAAAGCTCCAGCTCACAGTAATTGACACGACCAAATGTCTCCGTTACCCCCCAAAGTCAAGGCTCGATTTAGTGTCTACGCTGACCCGTTTAAGAGTGAAGAGTGAGCTCTGTGACCTAACATGACCCCGCCGCGACCTTTCAACTCTTTAAGGGTTGAGGAAGGGGCTTGAGCTCGGGGCGGAGCAGGGTCACAGGTGAACAAGGGGAAAGTTAATATCTGTCATTTAGACGCCAGTTAGCACTTCTGTCAGCGTGGTGGCTACAACTGCACACACACTGGGTCTTGATTTACTGTTCTTTCTGCATTTTGGTAACATCTGCGAAGTCAAACGTAACATGTTGCAGTTTTCTGTTTACTCTTTAAGTAATTGAAGATCAGATTTGAGTCACTGCTGCAATTTTCTCTTCCTCTCTTGGAAGTGTTGGATTTGTCTTGTTGTTATTCACAACAGTTCAGGATACTAATATAATTTGTCATAAATTTGTCATAAACACCGTTTTATGAGCCTAGTTTATGACACACTAAATACTGGGTCTTATGAACTGTACGTAATTTGTGTGTGTGTGTGTGTGTGTGTGTGTGTGTGTGTGTGTGTCTGCTTCCAGACGCGTGAGCGTGTGTGTGTGTGCACGTTTGGTAACATTTCCTCTCCTCTGGTTTCTCTGCAGGTGAAGAAATCACATAGTGAATCTCATGTTCCAGACCCTTCGGACACCAGGTACGCCCATGTGTGTCTGTTTGCATGATATGACAAACAACAGCAGGATCTTCAGAACTTTATGTGAGAGTATCAGTGTACAGTGTGTGTGTGTGTGTGTGTGTGTGTGTGTGTGTGTGTGTGTCAGCTCTCTGGTCATGGTGCAGAGAGGTGAGGTTTCACTGCAGTTGCGAGCTGTGATGAGGTCATCAACACTTCCCCAAGACTCCAGTGCCCGAAACACACGCACAGAAAAAACATACAGGTTACTTATCCAATCTAAGGACAAAAACAGAAACCATGCAGTGCACACAGTAATTCATTTATATTAATTATTTAGAGCTGAATGAATTAGTTGATCAACAGTAAAATAAACAGCAGCTATTTCAATAGTTTTCAAGCAAAAATAGAAACTATTCTCTGGTTCCAGCTTCTCAAATGAGACGTTTGCAGCTGTGTAGATATTGCAGTTATATATCAGTGTAAACTGAATATCTGGGCTCTGGGAAGTTGCGATATGTGTTTTTTTCACTTTTATTTGACATTTCATATAAAAAAATATTAATTGAGTAATTCGACAATTAAAAGCAGATTAAACACTCATTACAATAATCTTTAGTCACAGGCCTAAAACTATATCTTTTACACAATACACCGTACATTGCAATATGATGCAGCCTATTTTTTTTTTTTTCAATGACCAGACATAATGTGAAAACCAGAAAAGAGTTTATGAAACACCAACTCCTGCCATCACCTCCCGAGAGGAGCGAAACAGAGAGCAGAGAGGGGGAAAAAAAAATGAACAAGGAGGGGAGACAGAATCATTTCCTGCTGTTGAGAGACAAAAGAAACGGATGGATGAAGAGTGTTGAAGCAGACGAGCGCGAGAGAGGAAAAAGAAAAAAAAAAAAGGAGAGTGAAAAGTGAAAAAGCGCCATAATCTGTGAAAGTTGTTAGCTTTTCTTGCCATGTACAGCAGAGATATTTTAGGCTTTTGTTTGAAGTTAGGGCTTGGCTCAATATCTCATACACAATAAAACGCTGTTGATGTTAAAACAGTGATCAGTGTTTTTAGTCCACAGGAGAGCAGAATGAATGTTTAGCAGTAAATAGAAAAAAAGAGTTGACAGAGGGAGTTGATTTAGAGTGTTTATCTTTGGTACGTTCCGTCTTTTTCACCCTTTAGCTGCGTCTTTCCCATCTGCTGAAAGCTATATGTTTATACCTGTCAGTCTGACTGTGGGTTGCAGTCATGTGTGGTGATGCTATCTGCCCATAGCATTGAGATGGACTGCTTCCAGACCGCCACACAGATGTGCACTCTCTCTTTTTAGTACACACACACACACACACATACGCACACACACACAGAGTGGTAGACCGGCAGCCCGCATTTGTTTAATTCTCCCTCCATCTCTGTCATTATTCGCTTTGATGTCTCACACAAAAGCACAAGTGTGACCAACCTGCGGGCAGCATGAGACAGGGCTCACACACACACACACACACACACACACACACACACAGCCACACACACACACACAAGGTCGCTCATATGAGGTACTGTCCGTACACACACACTGACTCAACTTTAAACTATGACTTTCACCAGAGAACGTGTCAGTGTGTGGGTTTGTGGCAGCAGTGATGAAGAGTCATGAGCGAGTGTTTTATGTTGCTTTTCTTACCGTGCACAAGCATTGAAAATTTATTAAAAACAATTACACATCTCACTGGCCGTTATGGACCCTTGGAAGAGTAGCTGTTGCCACGGTAACAACTAATAGCGATCCAAATAAACAATAAACACTGATATATGAAAGGCAGACCACTACTCCACCATAAATATGTATCTTCATTCTGTTCATGTCTCTATTTGCTTCCACTCTCAGCCATCCCCACACACACACACACACACACACACACACACACACACACACACTTTACCATTACCACCTTGTGTGCTGGTTTGTCCCAGTCATGCATGTGGAACACATTGTAAAACTAAAGCATGCTGGCAGGCTGTGGGTTTGTATTGGAGCCCAGACGTGCGTAGATACACACACACACACACACACACACACACACACACACACACAGTTTTACACACACACTCTCTATAAAAGAGCCAGCAGGCCCGCAGACAATGTCTAGCGCCCCAGAACACATGCTCGTGTAAGCTAACTGGTAGGGAGAAGCATGAAGTTTACGACTGTGTGTATGTCAGTGTGAGTGATTCCTCTGTGGATACACAGTATGTCACCGAGTGTGTTCGCTGAGATCCTAACCTAACATATAAAGGTGGGACATTCCCAGCTGTGTGAGCGCACATTGCTGTTGATCTGTTATCCATTCAAACATCACAGTTCATCTCATTTTCTCCCCCTTCCTCCTCCTCGTCCCTCCTGTAGGTCCATGGAAATGCAGGACCTAGCCAGTCCTCATAACCGTGTGGGAGGTGGAGATTCGACAGGCTCCAAGCTAGACAAGAGCAACCTTGGCAGCCCCTCCATCACCACCAATGGAACAGGAGGTGAGAAGGCAGAATGCGTTTGGTGCTGCGGTAATGAATCAGCAGCGGTGTCTGTGGTCTTCAGTTAGTTAGTCAAAATATAGTTTTTAGTATATTTCTTTGGGACCAATTCTATTCTTAATTCATATTCAGTCATCAGTGAGAATCCTAAACATTGGAAAGACAAAATTGCTGCTCAACCACTGAATAAGATTCTGTAGTTTCCACATGGAAGTCATAACTTACTCACTCTCTTATTGAAAGGTACATGAAAAAATTGATACCACTTACATATCTGTACAAGAAATATAAAGCCCCAGCCAACAACAAAATATGCACAACAACCTGTGTGCAAAAATGAGCTGAGGTTTTAGAGGAGGTTATGTGTGAGACTATTTCTTGGCTGGAAACTAGCAGAGCTTCCAGGAAATCACTGCACCCAGCTAAGAAATAGTTTGGCACATAACAGTCCCTCTAAAACCGCAGCTTGTCATTATAGCGCTTTTTTTAATATAAATAAATCTTAAGAGATATAACGCTGATTAGTGATCTTTGGAAGTGCTAGAAAGGCCAACTAGGCTACAGGCAAACTTCCAGTCCTTATGTTAAACTAAGCTAACTGGCTGCTGGCTGTAGCTTTCATGTTTACTCAACAGACATGAGAGTGGTATCAGTCTTATCATCCAACTCTTGTCAAGAAAGCAAATAAGTGCATTTCCCAAAATGTTCCAGTCTATTCCCGTAAGAGTTACGAAGATGTAAAAGAGGTCTGAAGAGTTTGAAACCTACAGTTTCAGACTACACATCAACATGTCATGCTAGGATTTACTGATGCCTCATTTCAAACTAAAGAAGAAAATATATGAAGTCTGTCTAGCTCTCGCTCCAACAGGAGGTTGGAAGCGCATGCTGTAAGTCAATTTGGGCAAAGCATTTGATGAGTGTAATGTAATGTAAGGAAATCTATTGCAAAATCATCAGTGAGAAAGATTTTCAACATGCAGAGATAAGTACTTTTTGAGGAATTTATAGAGACGGAAGGAGACGTGCACATGCAAGTGCACGCATACACACACACACATGCTGGCATTAGTACTTGAGTAAACCACTGGAGAATGTGTGTAAACACACGGTGAAGCACTTCTGCTCTCCTCAACTAACCGCTTGGCAAAGTGTGTGTCACAGTGCGTGTGTGTATGCGCGTGTGTGTGTGTGTGTGTGTGTGTGTTTGTCTGCATGAGTGTATATGTTTGGGTGCAAGCCCAAAATCCCACTGGAAACTATTTCCTCTACAAGAGCATTAAAGCATCACCGCTCTCTTAGATGTCAACACCAGCGAGCCCTCTCCTCTCTTTTTCTTCCCCATGTCCCATTCTCTCTCTTTCTTCCTTTTTCTTTCCTCTGTCCGTCTGTCTTTGTCTTTCTTCTTCTCATCTTTTTCTCCTGTCACCCTTGATCTCCCCTCTGTCACTCTCTGTCCTCTGGAATAGTTTTGACGGGGCAGTTTGATGTAACAGTTCTGGATCTAAGTGCTTTTGTTGAGGGCAATCCTTTGATCTGCTGCTGATTTAACAGGCTATGGAGACCACTTTTAATGGTACTGTAATGGAAAAAGTGAGATGCCACATTTTAGTCAACTTGATGTGTCAAAACACGCTCACAGAAATAGCTATGCTCTGAGTGGACTGCATTCAGTCCATCTTAGAGCACATTAAATCATTTTTGATGAGCTGAGCTCACCGTTAATGGTTTAAGCAGACAGAGCTGGGACTACATGGTCACAGCCAAAACAAACTACATACCCAACATTCCCTTCACCTGACATCAGCCAGCGCTTGGACCCCGAGGGCCATCTCCATAGCAACTCATTTGTCTTCATTAGGGCTTGTCCAATGGGTTGTATTGCTCTCCGAGGGGATTAATGAAGTTGTCGTGAATTTAATGGAGCTCTCAGATGGTCAGTGATGATGAGTTTTAATCATGTTCAGAGAGAGACAGGAAAATGAACTGAAAAACAGCAGGTTTGATGTTAAAGGTGATCAACAGGTGGACTTCTCCTTTTAAAGATTGTGATAACATTTGGGAAATACGCTTATTCACTTAATCCGTAGTTAGATGAGAAGATTGATACCCCTTTCATATCCATTTGTTAAAGCAGCTATAATCAATATTTTTGTATTTACAATGGATCACATGACTACTTGTGTGTTAAAGGGGGGTCACTCATAGTCACTAACCAACAGATGACCGTCACCAGGATGTGCACAGCTGCAGAGTCTTCTCAGCTTTTTGGAGCTGTTAAGTTTTCTCGCCTGCAACATTTTTAATTTTGCTTCACTCTCACCTGTCCATCATCATCGTTCTCAGCCACATCACTCAGTTTTTTGGAGCAAAAAAGCTCTACGGTACTCACGTTACGGTACCTGCAAGACAGAAAAAGTTGTCGATTAGCTGGTGAACATAGCGAAGCATTTAGCTGCTAAAGAGCCAGATGTTTCCCTCAGGAGGTGGTGGAGAGCAAAACAGGATTTGTAAATAAGCAACTTTTGCAAACAAAGCAGTTTTCTACTTTATAAGGTAACAATATGTCAGGTGTTGTGTTTACAAAATGTTTCTGTTGCCCTCAAGTGGTTATTGCAGGTTTAATTGTGAAGCTACAGCCAGGAGATGGTTTGCTTAGCTTAGCATAAAGCCTGGAAACAGGGGGAAACAGTTAGCCTGGTTCTGTCAAAACAAAATCAGCCTACCAGCAATTCTAAGCTCGCAAAATAACTTGCTCTGTCTTGTTTGTTTAATCTGTACAAAAACAAAAGTGTAAAGCACAGCAAGTTGTGATTTTTATATTTCTTGGTAAGGTGTAGTGACTTCCTGTAGTGTCTGCTAGTTGCCTGGCAACCTCATATTGAAGATATTTTAACTTATGAGCTTCAGGAGTGCTACTGGGCAGATGTTTCACTTTGGATATAACCAGGCTAGCTGTTTCCGCCTGCCTCTATTTTTATGCTAAGTTAAGTTAAACTCCTGGCTTTAGCTTCATATTTACCATACAGGCCTTATCATCTAACTTTAAGCAAAAAGAAAAAAAAAAGGCAATTTAGAATATCTTTTACAATAAAAATGTCTACTTTTTAAAATGGTCACCATGTCACATTTACCCGAGACTGGCGTCTGGTTCTCAGTGCGTCATATCCTCACCACCTTCCCACCTTGCACCCCTTTAGGTGAAAATATGACTGTTCTAAACACGGCTGATTGGCTGTTGGGCTGCAGCAGCCCGCCCCCCGCCCCGGGCTCCAAGGACTATGGTACAGAGGTGCATGTGTGTGAATCCCAGGCCAAAAGTCATATTAGCTTAAATGCAAAAAGTGATGGATTTCCACAGTTTAGGCTGTTCCTAGATCTGATGTTTTTGTGCCAGAATTGCTGTGATTTTCATTTGCTGTGCAGTGTTCTCTTCTCTTTGGATCACATTGTGAATTTATCACAAAATGTATGGAGTTATTATTAGTTATATTTGCAGGGTTCCCAACAGTCAACACATGAAAGAGAATTTGATGAATTAGCTGAGGAAGTCAGCAAATATCAGGGGATTTTGCCAAAGTGTTACCTTGCATGCTTATATTTTTAGAACTTAATCATTACATTTTCTGGTTGTCATTCTGTTCCTGAGCTAAAAAGTCACATAAAAAAAACCAAGGAGGAATAAAGCCTCAAGGTCATGGTGGTGTTTTGACTTGGTTTTAGAAAATCTATTAAAAACTGTTGAATCAGTTATTGTGGGAACCCTGCACACAATATTTGCACCCATACTGGAACTGCATGGCAGTTTTCTACTCTTTACTAAATAAGCCTTTCTTTGTGTGTGTGTGTGTGTGTGTGTGTGTGTGTGTGTGTGTGTGTGTGTGTGTGTGTGTGTGTGTGTGTGTGTGTGTGAATGTGTATATGTGTGTGTGATGGTACTTTCTTACTGGCCTCCCCAAACACTGATCCTTTCCCTCTTCCTTAAGTGAAAACAGAGCCTATGAACAACAGTGATACAGTCACTACGACAGGCGACACAGCACTGGACACATACGCAGGCTCAGGTAACACACACACACACACACACACACACACAAACACACACATCTATAGACAGAAATTTAAATAGTGACTGCCTTCTAGTCTCTCTTGGCTCTTTCCCGCTTTGTTTTCTCAGACTCACAAAAGTCGCACACCGTCATCCATTTCGGCGCAGTGGTAGGCGCGCTGAAAGCTTTAATCCCATGAAGCATTGCCTGTCCTTGGATTGCGTCATAGAGGGATGAGAGAGCAGGACAGACAATTTTACACTTGTTTTTTTTTTTTTTTTTTTTTTTTTTTTTTAGACTCACACACGACCCCGTACTCCTTTTACACTGCACGACACACACACACACACACACACACACACACACACACACACACACAGATACACAAAACCATTAAGCAACACACACTGAGGGTTTAGAAGCAGTGGGGTGTTTGTCAGTATTGAGCTCTGACATCTCAATGACCACAAACAGACATTGTGTTTTACTATGAGGCCCACAGTAAGGGTTTCATGGACTACAGTGCTCTCTAAAGAGGGATAACTTGGCTCCTCTCCATTCAAAATGATTCAAATTATGTTTACTGGAAAAGCATTTCAGCTCCAACAAGCTGGAGGCCTTGAATTGTGCTGCTCAGGAGTGGTTTTGTTCAACGAGAAAGAAAACAGAAGATTCGAGCTGACACCATCCATAACCTGTTTTTTTTGTTTGTTTTTTTTTTGTCTTGTTGTTATTAATTATTGTGCTGTTTTTAGTAATCACCAGCAGCGGGTACAGCCCTCGTTCAGCCCACCAGTACTCTCCTCCGCTTTACCCTTCAAAGTAAGTCTGACACAACACAGGCTGCTCTCCGACAATCCTTAAGAGGGCATCTCGCTCTACACAGTTAGTTAGACTTCACCCATTTACACACATTTAAATTAACCTCCTATGTTTTTTAATCTGCCCGGTTCCTACCTCACCCGTCTGTCCGTCTCCGCTGCTTCTCTTCCCTCTCCTTTCCCAGGCCCTACCCTCACATCCTCTCCACGCCTGCAGCCCCTCCCATGCCGACGTACGCCGGTCAACCCCAGTTCAGCAGCATGCAACAGTCAACTGTCTACACCGCTTACTCCCAGACGGGGCAGGCCTACGGACTGTCCACCTATGGTATTGACAGACGCACACATTAAACGTACACACTGTGACGTACAGTAACTGGAACTGTTTTCCACAATTGTTACAGTAATTGCTCAGATAATTTTGTTTAATAAAACTGCCAAACATTCACTGATTCCAGCTTCTAATGTTTGAGCGTTTTCTGCCTCTCGTGTGAAGCTGAGTTTATGATTGTAAGTCATTTTCCACTATTTTCTAACACTTTATGTAAATCAAAGGCTTTATCAGATCATTGAGAAAATTAACTGGTAGATTGATAAATAATGAAAATAAATCATTACTTGAAGCCCAAAACTAAGAAGTGCTTAGACCAAATATTATTGGGAGACTTTGTAGAGAAGAGAACATTGTTGGGTGTTTTCAGTGTGATTATAAATAATATATAATCACACAATTCAAACTAGATTTCCTACAACTAAACTGAAAAAACAGAAACGACACAGAAAAATTAAAATCAGATTACACTTGTTTTCTGATTGACTGGCAACAAAATAATATTGAATGTTTGTGTCTTGTCATAGACCTCGGTGTGATGCTGCCGGGCATCAAGACAGAGAGCGGCCTGGCCCAGAGTCAGTCTCCTCTGCAGACGGGCCTCAGCTACAGCCCCGGCTTCACCACACCTCAGCCCGGACAGACTGCATACTCACCCTATCAGATGCCAGGTCGGTAGAAAAAGCATCTTAAAGAACAACTCAACTCAGAAACCATAATCATGCATTCTTCTGATCTGATTAGGAAAATACCGAAAAATGATCGGACCCTTTTATTCCTCTCTTTTCTGTCTCTCCAGGTTCCAGTTTCACTCCTTCCTCAGGCCTCTACGCCACCAACAACTCCGTGTCCAACCCCGCCAACTACACTGCCACACAGCAGGTACATGTGTGTGTCCATATATGTGTGTGTGTGTGTGTGTGTGTGGGCGGGTGCGAGTATGTGTGTGCGTGCATCAAGGCTTGTCCATCAGCTTAAACCTTTAGCGTTCACTTTCCCAGGCCAATAAGAAATCCCATTTCCTAAGGGAGTTCTTGCCAGAGCAGATCAACCGTGCCACATGTTTGGTCTGAGTGGTCAAGTGAACGTCATTTTCCTCATTACGCCGGCTCAAACAAAGGATGAGGATTTTGTATGGTGCAGTTGCGATAGCATTTGAGCCCAGAAGTGGTTTCACAGTCACGCTCCCACACAACTTTCCCCATTCGGAGCAGCTTTAAGAAATAAAATCTAATTACACCGCGACCTTGCAACAGGGAAAAACTACGGAAAGAAACAGAAAATTAGTCTATGTGAAAGAGTGTTTTGTTCTGAATATTTCTCTACGTCTATATGATGAATTGTATTGTGGTAGTAAAATGGTTAAAGGGGGGGATTTAATGTCCCACTATGATAGATGTGGCTGTTTACAGGAAGAAAGTCAAGGTTTGGCTTGTGTGGGTGGATTATGGGGAATATGGTGTGTGTGTCTGTGTGTGTGTGGTGTGTGTGTGTGTGTGTGTGTGTGTGTGTGTGTGCGCGCGCGCGTGCATAAGTGTATGAGTTTAACAGGAAAAGAGAAAGTAAGCGGAAACTGAGAGAGAGAGACTGATTGAAATCAAGTCTGTGTGTATACAGTATGTGTGAATATTCATGCTTGCATACACACTTTGCTGACTACCCGCCAACTGTGCGTGCGTGCGTGTGTGTGTGTGTGTGTGTGTGTGTGTGTGTGTGTGTGTGTGTGTGTGTGTGTGCATTCATGTAGTGTGCTCCAGTTTATAAGGGCTCGTAGAGATGGACGTAGTGACAGGTTTAGAGAGCTGACTCATAAAAGTGCCCATCTCCACTGGGTCAGTAAAAAGCAGCAACACAAGGCTTTAATTGTTTTGAAGATATAAAATACAGAATGTAGGGAATAAAAGATTAGAGAAATCCGAGGGAACACTTGTAAAATCGACCATCAAAAGTCAGTCTGAACCTTTCCAGAAAAGTGAAACATCTCAATTTTCCTCCTTCTTTCTTTCTTTCTTTCTTTTTGTCCCTGCTCTCTGCATTGTGTCTTTGTGAGCTCATAACTCATGTTATTCTCTGCAGGATTATCCCTCATATACGACGTTTGGCCAAAACCAGTACGCCCAGTATTATTCCGCCTCCACTTACGGGACATATATGACCTCCAACAGCGTGGATGGCACAGGCTCCACAGCAGCCTACCAGCTGCAAGATCCCACCCCCGCCATGACCGGACAGGCTGCTGAACTTCACCCAGGTTTGTGCTTAAAAACAAACACCACCGCTCAGAATGAAAGTGTCAAATTGCCGACACTCCACCACAGTTCTAACGTCATAAATATGCAAACAAAATGTCCGATTTTTTCACCGCTCCTTGATTGTGGCTCCATAATCTTGTTTCCAGTAGAAAAATACCACAGTTTGGGTAACTGAGTTCAAAACCCTCTTTCAGCCTACGACGAGGCACAGGAAGCAACTTCAGACTGTCGCCATAGTTACCTGGCATCACGCTCGCTAATTGGAGAATCGGCATGTGTTTACATTAGCCTGAGAGACTTTGATTAGAGTGAAGTTATGTTAAATATTGCACTTTTATAGACAAGTCGGACAAAGACAAAGAGAAAGACGAAAAGAGCTAAAGTGCACCCATATGTGCAGAAATGTGGCTTTATATTCATATTTTTCTGTTTCTTTTTATTCACATTTTTCCTTGGTTTATCTTGGCTGTGATTCAGGAAGCCTGATTAAAGGAGCTTATCGTTCTTCCTGTCACTGGCACTTTCCCTCTCGCTGCCTCTCTCACCTTCTCTCTCTCTCTCTCTCTTTTTTTTTGACAGTGGTTATCTTTTTCTCCTGGTTGCTCACATGCTCTCTGTGTCTTTTTGTGTCTTTATCCACCCCCACCCCCTCCTCATCTCCGTCTCTCTCTCTCTCTCTCTCTCTCTCTCTCTCTCTCTCTCTCTCTCTCTCCCTCCACCTCCCTCTTCCCCTGATTGAGACATAACAATATGAGAGCTGAAGCTTAGAGTCTGGTTCTAGTTACCACACAGCAGTGGGAGCATATGGCATGAGGAGGGTGTGTGAATGCGCAAGAATGTGTGTGCGCTCTTGTGTGCCCCTGCAGAATTTTGAAGATACAGTATCTTTGCAAGAAGCATCATCTTACCTAACTTTACTTTGAATTTATTGCACAGTTCCATGTTTTCCCTCCTCTGTTAAATCCTTACATGTGCATGTGAATCACTCAGAATACCAGTGGTGCTTTTGTTTAGGTTTCTTGGTCGTCTTTAAGTTGATCTGTCATGCCAATTACCTTGAATTATTAAACCTGACAAGATGGCTTATTACTGTACAAAGTCTGAGCTATTGCTTTTCCTGAAGTGGATACAGCTCCAGAGCACCTGTGGGATCAGCTCAAACCACATCATTACTGTTGCTTTAATGCAGAGAATATACTGTAGTTTGTGATTGCTTGTGCAGTCTGAGACGGACATTTGATCATTTGTAAATTTTAAATGTTTTTAAACGTCCTGTACGTGTTTGCGTTCGGCCCTCAGGGGACTTTGACACAGTGCAGAGCCCCTCAACGCCCATCAAAGAGCTGGATGACCGAGCCTGCCGGAGTGGGGGGTCCAAATCCCGGGGCAGGGGCCGCAAGAACAACCCTTCCCCTCCCCCTGATAGTGACCTGGAGGTAAGGGACCAAAAACTCCCACAGACAGAGGACTTACATTACTGACTGACTATTCCATTCAAGTCTCAGTGGATATGTGGTATTCCCTTTGATCTTCATCCTCTCTGCTCACTGAGGTCTCAAAATACAAAGGAGGAGAGGCTGATAGAGAGCAGGACCACCCATGACCATGTCCAGTTCAACTTGCATGCACATATGGATGCAACATTTCTGTAAAAAAAAAAAACCAAAAACATCTTTTAATGTCTTTTAATGTTTTGGTTTTTTTTTTTTTTGCTCTCCAGAGGGTGTTTGTGTGGGATCTGGACGAGACAATCATTGTCTTCCATTCTCTGCTCACTGGCTCCTACGCACAGAAATATGGCAAGGTAAGATCATCACTATGCCTTCACTGTCTCTCTGTCCAGCACCTTCTAATATAAGTAAACAGTTAGTCCATCCATCTTCTTTCTTCCCTCCAAATGTGGAATCTGGGGTTACGGCTGGGATAACAATGGGTGATGAATCTCCGTGCTTCGCTCCAGCCTTTCAAAGATCGCCACAACTGGCATAATTGTGGGTTTATAACTGAAGCATTCACTTTTTAAATCCTAAAAGGCCGTAACTGCTGCTCTATTGAAGCTAAGGGAGATGATGCATCATCCTGTTACCAGCACTCGGAGTCAAGGGCATAATTTCCACTGGATATGGGGGAGGGGGCATATCCTCCTTACTTTTACAGTTTCAGTTTAATTGACTGACTAAAATTTCTTTAAACTGTGTACACTGACTGCCCAGCTGCCAGAATCCAAACAGCTTTCAGTTATTACTGAGAGCTCACAGCAATAAGGCTTACAAGTACTCCTGCAGCGAGTGCTCCGTGCATCTTTTTTGCCCCAGGCTTTGTCTCACAGGCAACGTATTGATGGAGGTTGTCTGATAGGAAGAGCTGCAAACACTACTCAGGGATTTAAAAAGTATTTACACCTCTGTTTAATGTTTTTTTGAGGTTTAAAAAAATAAAAAATAATTAATATTCTTCTAAAAAATATGCTGCAAATGGACATCCGTCAAATTTACAGCAGTAGATTTCATTCAATTTCAGTTCATTTAAGTGAAGATGCTGATACAAGATGAAGCTACATGTGCTTTGAAATAGAGAGTGCATTAACAATACAGCAGTATACATTTTTTCTTGAACTACTATAATTATAAAAGCACAATAACCAATGTCACCCCCCCCTCCCCCTTCTGGACCTTAACCCACACCCTTGTTTAAAGAAGTTTGTTTTATATAAAACCCAGTTCAGAATGAGCTTCATTTCCCTCGGTATATTACTGACATTACATCAACTACTTCAAGAATGTTATGATTAATTTATGATGATGACCACATACATAATAAAATTAATAAGTCTTAAAATGTACTACATATTAAGAACTTGAGTAAAAGCCATTAATAATTGGTTCATGCTTACATTAATCCAATCAGGGTTTAACAGGCTAATTTCTTACCTGGACTGATGTTTGTTTCAAACTTCACTGTGAACTTATGTGGAGGTCTCAACTTCTCACATAACAGCTACACTGTTTATATTTCCCTTTACTTTAACAGTCCTTGGCTCTGATCTGGAATCATCCTATGTGGTCAAGGCTACAGATTTTCATTGGGTGATGTCATTTCCTGCGGGCACCGACATAGCCACCAGCCTGCCTCTAGGGGCTTTGCATCCCGAGCCTGTTCTGACATCTTGTCTTGGCAGTCTAACAAAAGCTGGCATGGCTCACACACACACACACACACACACACACACACACACACACACACACACACACACACGCACACATACACACACCATTTGGAGCCAGACTTTCATAGAACCATAGGAACCTAGGCGTTTTACAGATAGGATTTGTGGGCACTGATGCACTTCCTAGTTGCTCTGCAGTCAGGGAATTTAATGTTTGGCAATTGGGTTTTAATGGGTAAAGGAAAGGCCCTGGTGAGTTGTAAATCACTCTGTGTGTGTGTGTGTGTGTGTGTGTGTGTGTGTGTGTGTGTGTGTGTGTGTGTGTGTGTGTGTATGTGTGTGTGTGTGTGAGAGAGAGAGAGAGAGAGAGAGAGAGAGAGAACACATGCAGCCTTGTGGTTAATTTAACTTGGTTTGCTTTGTTTTTACAGTGGAGAAATACAGTTTACCAAATGATGGCACCACAAGTCATGACCTGGCACAGAGTAGAGAAAGTTGTGCATTTCTCCTCACTGGCAAAAAAAATTAATAAATTAGATGATTTCAATGGCTCGTCTTCACCCACAGAGATCCATATCAACTGACCAAGCATTAGCGTGAAAACAGATAAAACGTGTCAGATTATTATTTAACTTAAAATATTCCCAAGAGCATTTTTTCTTGCTGCCTCCCGCAAGAAATATGGTGGCAGCTGTGTCTGTTCACACCTCTCCCAAAATAGTGTTTACACTGTTGACATAGCAACCACGAGGAAGATATCTGGAGGATATGCCTCTTCTAAATGGATGTTTCACTCCTCATGAATACACATCTAGACATCTTTTTCACACAGACACACGCCCGTCACACTCACTCACTACGGGAGTTATTATAACCAGGGATAGCGTTCACATCAACATGAAGTGTTGAGTTTCCAGAGCTCGAATGATAACAGCTGAGGTGGGCTGTTAAAGGAATTGTTTCAGGGGACCCTTGCCAGGACAAAGTAGTATTTGCAGTTCTCTGTGATTAATTGAACTTGTCTGGCAAAATATTACAAAAAACAAAAAAGCCACCTCAGCCTTTCTGCAGCCCAAAGTACGGCCAAATTCAACGGCGCAAAGGGAATGAACACATTTCAGCTGTGAGTATTTTGACAAACGTGGATGTCCATAACTCCCCTTTGGCTGGCAGCCAACGTAATCATTACCTGAGAGACAAACCTAAGTGCCTCTTGTCTGTGTGATTGACAGGAAAGCAGGAAAAGAGCTACAGTCAAAATTGCTGCTATCACCATTAGCAGCTGTTCACTTTTGGAGAGCCATACACACTTCACATCTTTCAACTTTATGGAGCATTCTCAGTTTTTTTTTATTTTTGTACTTTCTCGCACTCAGGAATGCCGATCATCTCTCTCTCTTTCTGTGTGCGTCGCCCGCTCACTTTCACTCTCCTTCCTGTTAGTTTCTTTCTATTCTGGTCGTCTGACGGTGTCAGCGAATCGCGCGGCAAGCTGTCGACCCTCGCTGACCTATCACAGATGATGGTTTTTGCAGCTGAGCCCCGGGCTGGCAGACCGGGCTGCGTTCTCCCAAACACACACACACACACACACACACACACACACACACACACACACACACACACACACACACACACATTCACATACCCACACACACACACAAACCATTCACATACCACATACACTCCAAGCGCCCCCCTTTGAGGGTACCTACTCTCTGCAATACACACAAATGAAGACACATACTCTTCCTCTCACCCCCCACAAACACAACCCCCTACCAAGCGGGAGGAATGTTGATGGGACAGAACAAGTGCAACCTGTCTGTCAGCATCTGCTGTGATGAGTGGAGCATACCATCTCTGCAAGTGGGGGGGTTGGGGGGTGTTGGAGTGTGAGATGGGGAGAAGTAGAAGGTGTGTAAAACCTGAAATGGTTTTTGGGACTGAGGGAATTAATAACTCTGGAAGAGAGTAAAAGAATATGATAGTATCTGGTTGTCATGGTGATGCCATGATGACATTATTTTCTTCCTTGGTTAGGACCCTCCCATGGCGGTAACACTGGGTCTGAGGATGGAAGAGATGATCTTCAACTTGGCTGACACACACTTATTCTTTAATGACCTGGAGGTAAGAGACACACATCAGCTGACACACAAAAACACACACACACACACACACACACACACACACACATTTAAGCTTGGAGGTTTCACCGCACAGTATTCAAATTTTGCACAAAGCACGACATTAAGCAGCCACACTGTCATTCAGTGAAATACTACTACTGTCCTCTAGTGGTGTAAAGAGATGTAACACACTCCTCCATGTTTATATTTCAATTTTAGCACAGACTGCTTTGTTTTAGTTGTTAATGGTGAATGGGTTCATACATTTATACAGCTTATCTTATTTTTGAGTCATTTGTGTCTATGTTTGTGTGCACAGGAATGTGATCAGGTACATATTGATGATGTATCATCAGATGACAATGGCCAGGACTTAAGGTGAGAACTTTACATTTCACAGTTCTATACAATTTAAACTGCTGATAGTGTTCATGTGTTGTTATTTCTAGGCTATGAATTCACAAATTACAGTGTTCAGTTTTGTTTGTTCTTTGTTAAAGTTATTAATCTATTAATTTGATCAATGATTTGATCAACAAAAACATTAAAATGTATATGTTCATAATACTGAATAATAAAAATAACCATTTGATCTTTTTGTTCTACCAGAGCAGATTTTTCAAATAAAACATATCATTATTATTGACAGTACTTACAGTTTTGCAACTGATGGCTTCCATGCAGCTGCAACCAGCGCCAACCTGTGCCTGGCTACGGGTGTCCGCGGCGGGGTCGACTGGATGAGGAAACTGGCCTTCCGCTACCGACGAGTCAAAGAGTTGTATAGCACGTACAAAAACAATGTGGGGGGTAAGCCAATCAGACGGGAGTTTACTGGATACCATGGCAATTTAAAGGGTGACATAGAGAGCAAGTGTTGAAAATATGAGTTTTTGTTGAGCCTGAAGTTTAAATTCTTCACTAGAGCTGCTTTGGTTAGAAATAAGTTCAGTTGAACTTATTTGTAATGAAATAACAAAAATCCATTAAACTGTTAAGCACGATTTCATTGTATGAGTAAACTAAACCTTTGTCACATGCTCTCTTTGGTGTGATTTCACATCACAAACTGTCAGTCTTACCCTCAAGAACTTTGCTTGTGGCCTCCAAGTTGTTGATGGGACAGCTCAGGACAAAAACTGCTGATAATGTCCGGACTTGTCCTGCTTTTTGTCCTGTGTGTGACCCGTGTTGCTCTAAGCATTAAGTAAGCTCGTGCTGTGTTTTAGGCCTGCTGGGTCCTGCGAAGAGAGACGCCTGGCTGCAGCTCAGAGCAGAGGTGGAGGCTCTGACTGACTCCTGGCTCACCCACGCACTCAAGTCCTTGTCCATCATCAGCTCCAGGTGCCGCTTTGCATTATATTTATTCTTTCACTCAAAGAAAACAGTGAGACTTTTCCTCTCGCAGCCTTCCTCTCCGTTAATTAATAAAGCCAAGATTCAGAGAGCAGGGAACAAATCTGTATTCAGCATCAGACAAGACTGATTCATGATCCATTTCTCCTTCTGTCCGTCCATTCATCTATCCTTTCACCCGTCTTTACACACTATGTTCTGCTCTCTGTCCCACAGGAGTAACTGTGTAAATGTGTTGGTGACCACAACGCAGCTCATCCCAGCGCTGGCTAAAGTTCTCTTATATAGTCTGGGATCCGTTTTCCCTATCGAGAATATTTACAGTGCAACAAAAATAGGTAAGACATAAACCCTCGTGCACACACAGCCACACACAATTGTAAACCAATAATATAATATTGATGCAAATAATACAGCATAAAGTGGAAAGGGGGTAATTAAATATAGTATATATTTGATGGTATAATATGTTAACATATCAAAAGTCACATGTATTTTGTTGGTTATATGGTTTATTTTTTATGTTTCTTCATCTACTCCATATGTTACTGATATCCTGCTGCCTGTTAAGCTCAAGTTCACTGAACAGATGGTTGGGAATGTTTGAGTTACAATATGTATTTTATACGCATTTTACGCTCTTTGTGTGTGTGTGTGTGTGTGTGTGTGTGTGTGTGTGTGTGTGTGTTTGTATGAGAGAGACAGAATAAGTAAAACTGAAACCAATGCACATGAAATCTCTATTAAAGGAAAACAGATCATGCTGGTTACACTCTGGCCACATTTTCCTTCAACTATTCTCAAAGACAGAATATGCAGAGTAGTCTTTACAGCCTCTTTCGCCTGCTTGAAATGTCTTCTACTATACAGTGTTTTTTTGTTACATTATTTTACTTTGATTAAAGATTTATGGTGTGGCTACTGTACAAAACCCTGTCTCACATTCAACATGTGATCCAAGACACGTTTTGTATAGATTTGTATGTATGATTGATGATTGATGATTGATGTATGATTATGAAATGTAGTGGCTTGGAGCTCAAGACAAGTTTCCCCTGCGGGACCATAAAGTATACCTCACTTTACCTTACCTTAACACTACAGATAAAAAAAATGGCTTTGTAGAAATGCTGCAGTTTTACATATTGCGCTCAGGGGTTAAAACCATTCTGACTGAATATGCCTTGTTCAATCCCAGACTTATTCTTTCAGCTCACATTGAAACCTAAACAACATTATATCTGTCCTCACCTCACACGATCTTGATCTGGCCTTGAACAACTCTGACACTCGTGGGATCTTCAAGGCCGGACGCCCACATTCTGAATGGACTCCGTTAGCTTGAACCTCAGCCGGTTGCGCCAATGTACCGCAGCTGTGGCCAGCATTAAATTATTTTCAACCCTGCATCAATCTGAACACAGGAAACAAAACAACTCGGATTAGGGCGAAGTAGAGAGCCAAAACATTCAGGAAGGAAAATTCAAGCCAAGAGAGTGTGTGTGTGTGTGTGTGTGTGTGTGTGTGTGTGTGTGTGTGTGTGTGTGTGTGTGTGTGTGTGTGTGTGTGTGTGTGTTTGTGAGCTTATGTTACACCCAATTCAACCCCACGGTGCCTTGATTCAAATGGACGTAGCAATGTGGTAGCCATGACAACCACCTGAGGTTTAAGACACAAGACGGCTGCACAAGTGTTTGAGGTCAGATGCCACATCCCTTAGACTCCTGGATACATTACTTTGCCTATGGAATTACTTCATAAGCAATTGACATCATGTTTATTTGTACAGGAAAAAGGACAAAGGTTAATATGGGATGTGACTCCTGACATCCCTCATAGGCATGTGTTGTCCTGGCAACCAGGGTGATTATATTTATCTGATCTGAAGTACATCTTGGGATGCACCACATGGGTGTCAGTAGTAATCAGTGTGATCAATCTGTTATGGGAAAACTGTGTTTTGTGTTTTATGTGCGTGTGTGTGTGTGTGTGCGTGCGTGCGTGCGTGTCCTCTCATCCCTCACACCGTTCTGCCTCTTCCTGTGTTTTATTTCCATCTAAACAACAAGGAAAAACCTGTGAAAGCCATTTGTTTGTCTCCAGGCAAAGAGAGCTGTTTTGAGCGTATAGTCTCCCGCTTTGGCACTAACATTACATATGTTGTGATTGGCGATGGGAAGGATGAAGAGCATGCAGCCAGCCAGGTAAACAAACGACTTCTGAACTTTGACCCCTCTGACCTTGTGACCCTCCTTCCTCCCCTTGTTTATTTGTTTTTTGCAGGAAAAGAGAGTTGCTTTGAACGCATAATGCAAAGGTTTGGCAGGAAAGTAGTGTATGTTGTAATTGGGGACGGTGTGGAAGAGGAGCAGGCGGCCAAAAAGGTAATGGACCCGTAACCTCACCGTGACCCCGCCTACTCCACACAGTGTGAGCTCTGATTGGACGAAGCCTGCCTTTCTTTGCTCTAGCGGTTTTGTGTTGGTTATTTACCGGTTTCTGCTGCTTTTTTTTTCCTTTTTATGGAGTGACAGGAAACTTTTGATTGCAAGTGTTAGAGTAAAAAACTGAGATTGAAGCTTAGCTGAAGTTGTACATTTTGCACCTTGATATTTATTTGGCTCACCTACTGCTAAAGATTCTAATTAAATAAATTTGTTTGCATTAAATATTTCTAAAATCAGTTTGATTTTCGTCACATTTGACACCAAAAATGAATGGCTGCCCAAATGTACACAGTAATTAAGCTTTGAACGATCTCATTTGTTTAGAGCGATAATACTGGTTGTTATCCACTGGTGTGTGAAATCTTATTTTTCAATGACACTGTAGTTCATGTGGGAGAAAAGTAGAGTTATATCACCAAGGGTATAGGTTTGCATATGGATTTTGGGAACATTTTGGAAAGACAGATTTGAGCTAATCAATATTTGAGAGAACTCATTCCAATGTACCCTCCAAGAGGCTACGTCTCCAAGACGACCGATTTAGGCATGCTAGCATTTAATTGACTGAAGGCTCATGTCATGTGAGAATATCACAGTGGTAACTAACGTCGCAAGAAATATGTCAACTGATGTTATTTAACCATGTTAGCTAGCGTTAACTAGCAAGTTAAACATATGTTTTTATGCCTTACTATACTATGACTTTTTTTTTTATCTTACTATATTATGACTTATACTGTACTACTACTTACCATATGGCAGCACGGTACGCAGTGGTTAGAACTGTCTCCTCACAGTGAGAAGGTTCTGGGTTCGAACCCCAGGCCTGCGGCAGGTGGCAGGGTTGTTGCATCCCTGAGACCAAACCTACTCCCTTGTATATCACAAGGACACAGGTTAGAAGTGGTGATAAACTCTACTTTGTAGCAATGGGACTTGTTTCCTTAAGTGTGAATATAAATCATATTTCTTCTCCAGCCTTGTGTTTCATTCATAATGCTGGGTGCTGGGATTGTTAAAAAGAATAGTTCGACATTTTAGGAAATACGCTCATTTGCTTTCTTTCCGAGAGTCGGATAACTTTTGGATCAGTGGATGAGCATATTTGCCAAAATGCCAAACTGTTCCTTTGAGTCTTAGGATTGCATGGATTTTGTCTGCAGTGCTTTCGCAAAGCAAGCCGCTACAAGCTACTGTAGTGTAGCTTGCATGACATTAGGTGGTGGTGTGCATCAAATATGTTAACTGCAGTACTGCTGGTTTTAATGATCTGTGTGTGCCCATTCCACAGCACAACATGCCTTTCTGGAGGATATCCAGTCACTCTGACCTGCTGGCATTACACCAAGCACTGGAGTTTGAGTACCTGTAACTATTATAGCAATATGGACTCAAGCAATGTTACCATGGACATGGTCAGCGAGGCAGCACCCCCTTCTTTTGTATAACTATTTAAGAACAAACACAATACACTGCGACTGTTTTTGTGATTTTTTTTTTTTCTTTTCGTCTTGTTTTTTGAACATCTGGATTTACAAAATCTGAACGGTCTTAAGAAGCAAAGGAGGGATGAAAGGAGGTAAAGAAAAGGACAGTGGGGTTAAGAGATGACTCAAACATCCAACGTGCCCCTGCTCAACTCCCTGGCCCCGATGCTGGGGATGGACCTCTGTGAAAACCCGTGTCTTCTGTCCATGCAGCTGTAGCAGACTGAAACCCTGTACTGACTGAAGACCGCCCCTTGGCCTGGGAAGACGTTTCCCTGGGCAACTCGATGTTTGGTTTGTGCTGGAGCACCCAGGCTAGTATCAGGACTGTTGTGGGTCACCTAGGATAAACCGTCCTCAAACAATGAGGGCTTCTCTGTACAGGCAGCATTATGTGTGAAGGGATAACAGCTGCTTGACGTGTTTTCTTCCTGGTGGTATAATCACAACAATGCAGTCTGTGGCAGAAACTTGTGTAAATTATTAACAATAAACTTAAGGGCAGTGGTGGATGCTTTTGTCAAGGAAAGTAAATTTTAATGTTTTGGGGTCTTGTTTTTTCCTCTGGATTTTTTTGTATTTTTTTTTTTTTCCTTCTTTGAGAAACTGAGGATGTGCGTCATGATGTGTTGTGCCTTAATGTGTTTGAATGTCTTTTCTTTATTCACAAATGTCTATGTAGATATAAAGGAGAAACCTTATCCAAATGACCTATGCATCTTGTCTTCCCTAATGAAATTTATAAAACTGATTAAACTTCAGATAACTTACACAGTGCTGCAAGATACTGAATATGGTCCATTTTTCTAGTCTGTTATGTACACATTTTATATATCAGAAATACCCATTACAAATATATAAAATAAGAATCTGAGACAACAGCTTAATTTTCAGATTTTATTGACATCTCATTTCTTGGCTTTGAAGTATTCCTCAATCACATCCTTGGCTTGAGACTCCTTGCCATAGTCCTGTGGACAGAAAAAATACAGTGTATTGATCAACTAAATATATATTGCGGTCACATGTTGGTTAACCAGACTGAGAAACAGGTTGTGTTTGTTAGACATTTGAAAATCTCATAGCAGCTCTAAAATTAATGACAGGCTCTGTTCTAATTTACACTACTAATATGACCACTCCATAAACACCAATTAACCTCCTTAACTCTGGATGTTCCTATTTATGTTCCCCTTACATTCTTTAAAATTTCCAACTTGTTCATTGACAGCATGTTTTTATGGCTGAACCATTAAAGTTTAGTGGAAATATTCTGGAGTTTTGTGCATAATTTCCCCCAAATTCAGGCAAACAGTTGCACAGCAGAGACTAAGAGGTTAATCACAGGATGCCCCATTAATCAAAGCATTTGCTGCCATGTTACAGTATGTAGCCATTCTTAGGGACCCCACACACCACAGATAGATGAAGGGGCTCGTACCCTGGCCGTCATATAGCCAGGAGTTATCAACAACAGCTGCATGGCACGAGGCACAGCACCTGCACTTGACTGGCAAGCGAGACTGAGCAAGTCTTAAGTCAGAATTCCTGTATTCACTACAGGTATCACAACTTCCATCATCGTCTAAGCATAAGTAAGACAGAACATCTTCCCTGCTGTTACTGTAAGGCTTTGGTGTTTGACCTGAAACATAAAAACAAACAAAACACTAAAGAGGGCATCATTTACCTTGACCACGACGCAGCTGCAGCCCACCACCTTGCGGGGTTTGCCCTCACGGTCAATCTTGCACAGACCAACCCACTCACCGAGCTTCTTGTTGTCATCAACCTGAAATGAAATTTATACACCATGTTTTAATTTATGGCCATTCGCAGTTGAGTGCAAAAGTTTGCATCCCACTTTGACAGTGGGTGAGAAGAAAAAAAAAAAATTTGATAGTCATCAAATAGTGCAGTTAGGCTTCAAAATAGCATTCCATAATTATCTAAATATGTTTCCCACTAAAGACCTTTTTATGGTATGGCCTCATCGTTAAAATAGCTGAGTTCAAGTCCAAATGTGTCTAATACCAAGCTCAAACATTTACATCCGCTTTGATGAATCAGGTGTCTGGTCTTTTTTTTTTTTTTTTAAATAAATAAATAAAAACATTTTCACCACATAATGCTTGTTGAGTGGCAATGAGTGTGTTCAATTAGGCTTGCATTTTATATTTGCAAGTGGGTATAGATGTCCATGCAGTTTGCTGAGCGCAACAGAAGACCTCAAAATTAAACTGGTAAACTATCATAAAACTGGAGAGGGATATAAAGATATCTGAAACCATTTTGGGATACCACTACCAACTGTGAAGAAACATGGACACACTAAGACTATGGAGTGCAAGACCAAGAAAAATGAATGAAAAAGCTGCTAGAAAACTTGTTCTAGAGCTACGTAAGAAACGAACAGCAGGTGACCTGAAGAAATCCAGAGGCAAGTTTACGTCGCCACAGTCAAGCGCAGTCTGCACAACTCTGAAACGTTTGACAGAAACGCAGGCAGGAAGCCATTGCTTACTTCTAGACACAAGGCAGCATCCTCAAAGGATGCTAAAGAGCATGTGAACAAACCAAATGAGTTTTGGACCAAGATTATGTGGTGTGATGAGACCACAGTCGAGCTATTTGGTCGTAATTCGAATGGGTACGTGTGGCGAGAAAAAAAAAAAAAAATGCCTATGAGGAGAAGAACTCCATTCACACTTTCAAACATGGTGGAGGCTTGCTGATGTTTTGGGGGTGTCTGTCTGCATCAGGCATGGAGCTCTGCATAAAGCGGAAGGCAGAATGAATACAGGCCAATATCAACAGATTTTAAAAGCAAAGCCTCCTACCACCAGTCTAAAAGCTAACAATGAAGAGACAGTGGATCCTTCAACAAGACAATGATCCAAATTACAGATCAAAGTCAACTCAGGAGTGGCTTAAAAAGAATAAGGTTCTGCCATGGCCTTCCCAGTGTCCACACTTGAATATAATGATAACCCTGTGGCTAGATTTGAAGAAGGCCGTACATGGCAGCAACCAAGTAATCGGGTGGACTTGGAACAACTATGCCAGAAGCTGCTCTGAGGGTATCCAAAGAGGTTGGAGGAGGTCATAAAGGCAAAACATACAAAGTATTATATGACTTTTCATAAAGGGGGGAATGCAAACTTTTGGACTGACATTTTCATTATTTCACCAAAACATTTTTATGCACTCTTTGAACATTTGTGCAAATTGAACATGCGTTAAATATTGTGTTGATGAAAACTTATTTGTTTTACTCCGTCATTTCACAGTAAGGGGATGCAAACTTTTGCACTCAACTCTAACTACTGTGGTTACACGTTTTTAAAATGTTGGCAAACTTGGAACATAAACATACATGCACTTAAACTGTACTTTCCTAAAGAACCCATTTCAAACAAATGACAATTACAATTTTACCAATTACTCCTCTTTCAGATTCAGCTTTTACATAATACCTAAGCAGTGAAATGGAACAGTGGCGATGTGGGTACTACTGGCTGCATCTCAGACAGAAATTGGGTAACAATGGCAATCTCCTCACAGAATTCAGTAGAGGGAGCCAAATCATCATCAGTGATACAGCAGTACATTACATGCTACTTTCAACTCCACTGTCGGTACACAGGACATCCGAAATACCAGCAATGATGCAGTTCCCTTGCTCATCCAAACAGCCCAATTGTCTGCCAGCTCATTACCTTGATCAGGTTGATCTGATGCTCGGCGCAGAGGGCCTCCACCAGCTTGACGTACATGGGCTCGTCGCAGTTGGCTGCAAGGACGCAGAGATGGGCCTGACGCCTGCAAACAGACCGCTGATTAATTTGCAGGAAGAGGTTATGCACCATTAATACGTTTAAAAAAAATAAAATAAATAACTCAAGGCGCATCTCAGACAGAAATTGGGTAACAGTGGCAATCTCCTCACAGTATTCAGTAGAGGGAGCCAAATTATCATCAGCGATCCACCTACTAAGAGCGAAATTTGATAAAGTACAAACATTTTTTCTTAAAAACTTACTTGTCCAAAGCCTTGGCAGCCTCACGGATACCACGGGCAAGGCCATCATGGATAAGTGCGGTCTTGAGCACTTCAGGGAGAGCGGTGTTGACATCCATCACACCTCCAGCAGGAATGCTATCAAAAATGGGTGAGGAGGAAATAAAAAAAAAAAAAAAAGCAGCTTAATATTTAAACAAAACAAGCATAACTCATTTATATTTTCCAGTTGAGCTTCCAGCATGTCAGAACAAGGATCTCACTCATTGTTGAGTGAAGGGGTATCCGACAAAAGATTATGAAGTCATCATTCAAGCACTAGAGAGCTCACTTCAGAGGAATGGCTTGACACTAAACATTTAATATTCAAAATCTACGCCCCAGGACATCTGAGGCTTTGATATCACTGGGATGGAAAATCTAGTAGTGCTGCTCAGACAAATGGGGCAGTGGCTCAAATAGTGTAGTTCTGTTTTCCAGAAGTTCACTTTTGAGTTTATTCCTGAAAGCAAAGCCACAGTAAAAACTGATTTTACATGAGCATGGCATCTTATAAAAAGGAAGGACGCTCAAGGCAAAATCTTCACCTCTTTCACCTTATTCTGACTACCCCAGCTATCCAATTTACATGTTGAGTAGTTGTAAAAGAAAAAATGCTTATTCTGCTCCTGCCATTGAATGTGAGTCTCTCCATATCCAGGTAAATATTTCTTGTTTATTCTGCATTCGTAGTTAAATCCTGTTGTAGTAATATGAGCAAGTAATTTGAGTTTTTCTACAGTTTTGCAGCAAATCCAATGTTTTTTTTCAAGTTTACCCAGAAATGTTTACAAAAAATGGCTCAGAGTTCAACGTACTGCACAAAAAACATCAGTTTTAAAAAACACACGATGCATTAAGAGACAAAAGTTGCAGATGAACACATTTACACCTGCACAGTATTTAAAAACATTCTGCTAAAACATAAGCACATACAAACAATAAGCTGAATAGTATCTAAGGTTCAGGGGACACCAATAAGTGATGGACATACCTTGAAAACTACTTCTCAATGGTAGAAAATAAGTTAGGAGGAGAGATTTGCTGCATGTAGCATCACTTAACAGTCACATGTTTTCCTGCAATTTTGTTCACTTGCACTTTTCCCCATTTACAGTATACTGTATGCCATTTATGCCTTTTCTAATTGGCAAATGTTTCTGAACTTGCATATAGTTATTAACCTTAAGCAGGCATAATGAACTGACAAATGATGTTAAATAAAATGCAATGGCCACTTCACAGTACAGAAAGGTGGGAACCATCAGATACACCATCATTCTACATTTAATATAACTTTTCTTGACAGCATTGACTTTAAAGTTACATTTGCAGACTTTCTGACTTTCACAACAACCTCAAACCGTGCACTTCCCTCTAGAACACCTGGTATCCCTGTGTCTAATAGATACTAGTAGTATTCACATGTGCAGTTATCAAGACGCTATTGTCGTGAATCAAGTCATTTTTAAGCTGTAGTTCGGCTAAGCTAACCAGTTAGCTCTTGTATGAAGGGAGTTTGACGGGCTGTAATGATTCGCGACACCAGTAAAAGTATACCACAAAATGTTAACATTATCCTACTACCAAGCCACCCAACAAAGCTCCTTGGTTGCAGTTTATACTGTTTAATATCTGGTTTACACTGTAGCGTTATGGCAGAAAGACGCATCATGCTCACCCTTCCTCGGCCATTGTAAATTTGCGATGGATGGCGGACTTAAAGTTCTGTAATAAAGAGCAGATATGAGAGGAGAGTCATTATCCATTTCAAACAGCTCACTGTGAAGACTTTTTAAACCAAGATGTTTGATTAATCCCGCAGATTGTGCCGGTGATTGAAGAAACGCACCCTTTCCTCCTCGGGCAGCGGGTAAAGAGGACGTCACAAGCGTGCGACGCTGTATTAATACCACCAGGCCCCAGTGGTGTCCGATGTGTTGCCTGAAACTGTTTCCACTGTTTCCACGTTTATCATCTCTACTGGAGACAGTTTTCCCATTTGCTATTAGGAAAAAAGCTTTTTGTGGCCTTCATTAATTTTATCATAAAGCCAAACAAGCACATTTTTGTATTCATACATAAATAGCCTAATATATGGAAACCTAAAGTGTTCAATATAGTACACATAAATAATACATAATGAATTGAATATGAATAAATATAGGAAAATACCTTGTGTAACCATGAAAGTGAAAAAATATTTTTGCTTTATGATGCTTTTTCTAATTCAAAAAATTTGTTCATTTTTCTTCTTGTCACAACAACACAAGTAAATGTAGGTTAAAGGAGCTAAATAATACTCAGTATTAACTTTTCTCTGTAGTACCTGTAGTTTGTGTAGTATAAAGTAGTAGATAGTAGTAGGCTTTTTAAAGTACTAAATAATTACTTAATATTGTGCTGTCACAGTATGTGAAGTGAAAGCCTACTAGCAAGCACCAGGACAACAGGTTAGGATAAGTGTCTGTTTCTGCGTAGTTCTGCAATGTTACTCAAATTATTCTGTTTGACATTTTATTCTATAGTGTTCCTACAGTTGCTCT
Organism: Seriola dumerili; assembly: GCF_002260705.1. NCBI lineage: Eukaryota > Metazoa > Chordata > Actinopteri > Carangiformes > Carangidae > Seriola > Seriola dumerili. Next base: position 11,410,094 of record NW_019174280.1, read on the forward strand.
GTCATTATTTCATTCATTATAGTGACAACTATGGTTAGACCATGAGTGTTGCTGGGTGTAGGTTTGGTGAAACTCTTTCAGATCTAAGCGTAAAGCTGATGCATTGCAGCACTGATGTTTTTCACTGATGAGCTATTGAAGCTTCCTGTTAAGCTTAAATCACTGAAGTCATTGTATCTTAGTCATTATGTTCACATTTCCATGTGTGTTTGTTTGTCAGCAGGATTACGCAAAAAGCACTGAACCGATTCGTACCGACCTTGATGGAGGGATGGTGCATGAGCCACGGAAGAACCCATTCAATTTTGGGGCAGATCCAGATCATTTACTGTGAATTAGATTTTTTTTCTCTTAAGTCTAGTATGTTGTTTGACATTGGCCTTGGCAGAGGACTGCGCTCTATGAGTACCCTTAGTTGTTAAAGTTTCTTTGACTTTCTCACTGATAAACCTGTACATAGACACCACTTTGAACCAGGCTTTCTCAAGAAATGAGAAGAAACTCATGTCGCTGAGTGCGAGAGGCAGGTTTCAAACAATGTTTCAACAATCAAACAGTTTTTTATTTAAGATTTTTTTTATTTTCATCCTACAAATTGTTCAGATGTGCAACTCTAAAATTTCTCTTTTTTTCTGAAAAGAGGGCTGGAAAAGCACTTACACCTCGGTCAAATTTACATTTCCTTAAGTTTTTGGCATTAGTCGTCAAATACAAATAAGGCACCTGTCTTCATCAAATAAAACAAAAGGAAACAGAAAATATTAATTTACATATATCTTTATACTACTATTTATCTGTTGTTTGTTTAACTAGATATGTAGATATTGCAGTAAACATGGTGATGTGGTTGAGTGCTGCGTAGCTGGTCACCATTCCTTTTAGAGTTTAAGAAACTCCTCTAATTGTTCCATCTCGATTGCATTTTCAAACGCAGTGATGTCCTGAAAGACAGAAAAGATAGGTGGGTGGGGGTCAGGGATTTGTGGGTGAGAGTGGAAGGAATGCAGAGAGACAGAGCGATAAAGAAACAGTTATCATCCAGATATTTTCTGATATGTTATAGAGAGTTTCTGCTGTACATGTTATACAATCTTCTAACAGCTTGTGCACAATATTTTGAGGCTCATAATGGCCAGGCGGAGTTGATATTAAGAAAGTTGGTGTTGTGTAAGAATTTGGATGCAAATACTATAACAATGACTGTGAAAATAAAATAAAGAGTTGACAGCCAATATACCAGCTTTTTCTAGCAGTACTTAAGGTGTCAATATGCTCCAAAACCACCTACCCCCTTCACTTTCCGATATCAGAATGCAGGGGATGTACCCAACACTGTTATTTTCATGCTTATTGCGTGAGAGTTATTATCACATTATCACATCACATTATTATTATCATCACATCTTGCAACTCTCCATGACGGCAGGCTTTTCACTCGCCTCCATGTTTGGCCATTTGGAGCAGCAATTAAAAACTTCAGGTGTAGTGGGACTGAAATATACTGTACTAACTAGTTTGCCTAACCCTGTGTTTAGGCACAGCAGTGCCTTGAGCGTATGACATCATCATGCTCACAATGACATGTTTAGCAGGTAGGCCCAATGTGTGGTGTTATAGTGTTTGATATGCTTGCTTTTGCTAATACAGCTGAAGTTGGCGGGAATGTTCCCAAGTACTGTGTTGGACAAATTGAAAGTTTGACCTGAAAAGTTATTATAATTCATCATTTGGAAACATTGATGAATGTCTGTACCAAATGTTGGTCTAGTCCATCCAGTCACCAAGATATTTCTGTTTCAACAAGAAAAGTCAACCTCCAGGTGGAGCTACAGGAAAAGTCAGGGGCTCACCAAAGTCTTAAAGTCTGGGTTTAACCTTTGTGGACAATACATGACTGTACAAAATCAAGTCCATCTGTCCAGCAGTTGTTGTGACATTTCAGCGTGGATGAAGATGCGAGCTAGCACGGCTAAAATTAAAGTTTATGGGGGCATAAAACACAAGTCCATGAAAATATGTGCCTCTTTAGAGGTCTTTTGCAACAGTAAGGATCAAAGGCGACCTCCTTAAGCCAGAGCAACTTTTCTGTTGCAGCAAAGTCTGAACGGTATGCTGACATGAATTTCAAAACGCTCCAGGAGCAATCTACTGTGTGTGTGTGTGTGTGTGTGTGTGTGTGTGTGTGTTGGGGGAGTGATTAGGGTGTGTACTAGCATGCCTGTGTGTGTAAAAACAAGAGAACTGAGAACACTTATGCATGCATTGCTGACGTCCGCGGGTGTGTGTGTGTGTCTGTGTGTGCAAGCCTATAATATAGTGTAAATATTTATTTAATCCCTGCGTCAACGCCCTAGACTCCCATAGTTTTTTTTTGTTTTTTTTTTACAAATACAGCAAGTATGTAAATGATTTACACTGAAGTATAACTCCATTAGTTCTGAGAAGGTGGTACATGGTCAAAACATCTTATCATCACTTTTACAGGTTATTGTGAAAAACTTACTCCACAGTAGATATCTCCGTTGCATAATTGAGGTGGCAGAGCCTTCGGGTTCCCTGCCCTCTTCCTCATTAAATCCTTGTCTTCAGGATTCTGAGAAATGTCCACAGCTTCAAAAGGGATCTTCTTCGATTCCAGGACAAAGAAGATTCTGTCCTGATTTTTTTTCAGCTGCAGGAGACAATGTTTCAATCAGTATTAAATTCACGTATATCCCTTACAGGCTACACTTAAACCATGTTCTGTGTTACACTAAAATTTGCTTAACTGTCCACAACGAGCAGCTTCTGTTTGTATACAGAAATAAAATGTAAACACTGTACAAACAGTTCTACAAAGAATATGCTGCACTGAATTCAACATGCCTCATGGTATTTTGTTTGATATCACCAATATGTATTAACAATATGGCAAAAAGTAAAAGAATTAAGCAAGTAAGAAAACATACTGTACCTCCAGAGAACCGCTCACGCTGGAAAAAAACAAAGTGAGTGGCATATCTGCTATTTGAACAGAAACACCTCAATCTAGACTCACATAAACAGGTTTATAGAGAGATACAGATTGACAGAGGTACAGATAGAAGTGGAGAGACAGAGAATGTTCCAGTTTCCTAGATGCAGGTATTTGCTGCTGGTTTGCTGCAACAGCAGACAAGGTAAGCAGGTTTGGACACGGCTTACCTGCCTGCATAGGCACACCCACTTGTCTGAGTGCCATACCAGTTGCAGCCTGTCTGCAACTGTTGTGAAAGCACTAACACTCACACTCACATACTACTACCACTGGTGGGAAGCAAATAATTACATTCACTCAACACTTCAACGTTTACAAGTGCTTGACTTAAGTATTTCCAGTCAGTACGTCGTTCCAGCACATTTCAGAGTAAAATATTGTATCTTGTACTCTACTACACAGACCTTCTTCATGGAAGACCTTTTGTCACATGAGGAAAAGCACAGCTGTAAATAATAAAATCTTTCACACTGGCTCACTGTAACACTGTCATGGCTGACTGGGACACTTCAACCATTGTTAACGTTATTAGTAATAACTGTTGTAACAGTTAAGTTACTTTGCAGATTAAGGTTTTAAAAATTATAATGGACATATTAATTATAATATTTTGTTTAGTCATACATTGAAATTCTCGAAATATATGTAAAATTGTTCAAATCAGTTACGATCTACCCAACCACAACATTCAAATGTTGCTTACAAATTAATCCATCAGTAACAACAATAAGATCTTGCATACTAGGATTTTGATAAATTATTATTCATTGATGTATTTGATGGAACAGCCCGTCTCTTGTGTGCAGTGTTGTTAAAGCACATTTGCTTCCTAATCAAGATGATTGAAAGCTTCGGCAAATGAAAAAGAGTAATTGTTGTAAGAAATACAAATTTATTGATCAGCACTCAAACACACCAAGAACAAAGCAAATTATCATGCAGTACAAAGACAATGTAAAAAGCAAAGCAAAGGTGTATTTCATGATCATTACATTTCAACAGGGCCGTGAACCTTAGCCTTGTGATCGGCAGAATTTCCCAGAAAAAAAAAATCACTACAGGAATAAGTATAAGTGTTACAGGGAAACTTTATCAAGACGGCATCATATATGCTATTTAAAATTACATTTTCAATTTCTGCAAAGTACATTTTTTTTATCTTTTTGAGGAAACATGAAGTTGGTAGATTTACTGAATTATTTGTTTACTTAAAAAGAACTGTAAAAACACAATCAACACAGGTCCCTAATGTTCCTATGGTCGACCTTAAAGAGCAATCACAACACCAGATGATGTTTTTTGCTGACTTCAACTTCCAAACTTGCTGCTGCAGTGTAGAGGTGAACCCCAGGGTGTATCAATACACCACCACATTACTGGTAGGTGTAGCTACAAGTGCAACAGAAATGAAACTTTTAACCAGAGAAACACTGCTTTTTAGCCCGGTGTTTGCGTTACTCTTTAACTTAAGTGAAACCACATGACACAGGTTATTCCTTGAGTCATTTTGTCATCACGAAACAACGAGTGGTTCAAGCTCATAACAGACTCTCCCAGCCAGGTCCTCAGGGACTCTCTCGACAGAGTTATCAAAATCAACATCCGCACTCTTGTCCTCTGGGCCGACACTCTGTCCAACATACTCATTCACACAGGTATTGCGGTCCCTGATGGAGATAAAGAAGACAACAATTGCAAACATGTATTATGTCTTTTATGTTGTTAGATCTGAAATATATATGATATATATGAATCTAAAAATATATGTTTTAGCACTGTTTTCCTACCTTCCATCGAGTGCTCCATTGCTTCTTTCTTCCCTGTCTTGTTTTATTGCTCCTCCAAACCGGCTACTAAACTGAACCATGGTACCTGAAAAGTGAGTATGACATCACCATGACATCATTCTTTTAAAATGAAATGATTTTTTTTGGCCACTTGAGGGCAGCATAACAAGCTGTGAACACAATACTGACATATCATCACCTTCCAAAATTGTTATGCATTAGCACCACCAATATGTTCAACTATGTTCACTTGCAAGTTGTTAACTTTGTCTGTCTGCCATTTGGTGCTTGGCAGGTAATGTTCAGCGGGGTTATTAAAGTTTCCTAGTTAAAAACAATTGCCTCTTGCAGCTGAAAAAAGTGAACCAAAACAGTAAAGTTGTGTGCTGTAAAACCAAAAAAATGTGCTGAAAGACACTAACAAGCGGCGTAGAGCTGAGTGGAGCCAATACAACATTGTTAATATCAATGTATTGATTGGTGCAGCTTTAAACAATCTAGACACATTGTGTGACATTAAAATAAAGGTTGCATGGCAGTAATTTTGATATATAAAAAGTATGTCTATCTGCCACTTACCCGCACCGCGCCACCTCCTTCTCCAGACCAGGTAGACTATAACCAGCACTAGTAGCAACACCACTAGACCACCCACAAGTCCTCCAACAACTGAAGATGATGAGGTTGCTGTAGGGATTAAAAGATCATTTAGCAGAGTTAGCGAAGGAGAAAACTAGCAATAATCACTGTGGAAATATATTCTTCTTCCTTGGGTCTTACCGACTACAGTAACTTGGAGTGACTTTGACGGAACAGAACTGAAGGACAACGAGGAGATGTTAACATTATAGACACAGGTATACTCTCCTTGGTTTTTAGGATCTACTGCAAGGATTTCAAAGTACGCCAGGTAGAATATAGAGTGTCCAAATGCTGGCTTAATTTCAGTGATGTTCATGGTAGACTCTCTCAGATGGAAGACCCCATCAGGATATCTGGAATGGGTAGAACAAGTGATGGAGAGAGTGCTGCCTTGGTTGACCGATATTTTGTCAGGGCTGTAGATCACCATTGCATGAGGAGAGGTCAGCGAGATGGTGGGCTTTTCCAGATTCACTGAAGGAGAGAGACACATTTTTACAAACTCATGTACATCACAAAACACGTTTGCAATCTCGCATAGTCAAATTTTCAATAATTATGTTCAAAAGGAAAGATAAATGACAAAATTATTGACCTATAACAGAGAGCTCTGCGATTTCTCCTTGAGGATAATAGATGACTTGATCGGGCAATTTCTTGTGATATTCACAAAAGTATGACCCCTTCAGGTTGAAGTCCACTGAAGGGAAGGCAAAGGTTACAGCTTCGTGTTCAGAGAATTTTTCCATTTTAAATGATTCATGGGTCTTTTTCAGGACGAATGTTCCTCCTGAGTGTTCTGTTACGATAGTGCAGGTGATTTCAACTCTGTCACCCCAGTTTACCTCTGAAGAAGGACTCAAAGAGATTTGGGGTTTCTGTAGAGCACCTGAAATGGTCGATAAATTGTAATTAATTTGTTGTGTCATAACAATCAACGCAGCTCCATTACCTCCAGTTGGTAGATTCAAAATGAGCCTTACCTAAACAGATAACACCTGCATCTTCACCGTGCCCACAGTTATTTTCTCCAAACCCGGGATGAGAACAGTGTGTGAGAGCAGCCTCTTGGCCTGAACACTCCACATTATCCAGCCATATTGGACCACTGCCTCGACCAAAGTGGGCACTTATAGGAGCAGAAATTGCGTGACCGCAGTCAAGTTGTCTACACACCACATCCGCATTGCTCATTTCCCATTCATCATCACACACAGTCCCCCACTGGCCTTTATAGTGAATCTCAACTCTACCGGAGCATTTATCTGCACCATTGACCAAACGAAGCTGTGCTGCAAACGAAAACAGAAATAAGTGAGTACAAATACAAAGGACAGCTCTTGAGACATGCATTTATATACAGTTCTGTAAGTGTATTCTGAGTTAAACCTATTTTTGAAATGCTAGGGCATTTTACACATTATCCCACCATTATATCAGAAGCTACTGTAAGTTCAAAGGCAAAACGGTAAAATGAGTGACATACGGAAAAACAGTGATGTAATATATCTTGTCTCAAGCAAATGAAAGCCATAAAGCAACAGAAAATACGCTAATTCCCTTTCTTGCCAAGAGTTAGATTTGAAGATTGATACTACTCTCAGTTCTGTATGATAAATGTTAACTGCAGACAGCTAGCTTAGCTTAGCATTAAGACTAAAAACTTGGAAAAAGCTACCCTGCTTTGACAGCAAAATCTACCTACCAGCATCACTATAGCTCAATAATATACATTTTATACCTGATTTATGATTCATTCAGGGCAGCTGTTTCCCTGTTTCCAGTCTTTATGCGAAGCTGGGCTAACCCTCTACTAGCTCCAGCTACATATTTACCTTACAGATGTGAGAGTGGAATCAAGCTTCTTATCTAAATCAATGAAACAATGCAAATTAGTGTATTTCCTAAAATGTTGCACTTAATTGAATAAAGTAAATAAAATATTTCCCAATTCACTGTTTTCACTTGGTATCTTTTAACACATACAAATACAAATAAACTGCTGATGATATTATAATATTTTCCCAACTCCATGTGATAATTTTGAACACATAATTTAGAGGGCTATACCTGCACAGAGAACACCAGCATCTCGTTCATGCCCACACCTCGCTGTTCTGAAACCTCTCACCGCGCATTGCTGAAGAGAGGTCACGTTGTCAAAACATGATTGGCTAGCCTCCACTACTGATCCACTGCCCTGTCCAAAAGTGGCACTGCCAGGAGCGTTCACAGCATGTCCACACTCCAGCAGCCCACACACTGTCTGAGCTTTACTCAGGTTCCAGTCTGCGTCACACACTGTTTGCCATATCGCACCATGACGGACCTCTACTCTGCCAGAGCACTCGTCCTTATCATTAACCAACCGGACCTCCAAACTTCCTGTGAAGTCAAGTAAACATAAGTGGTCATAAGGCAGTCAAAGATATCAGAGACAAAATTAATACGAGAAAAATATTCGATCTGACGTTTCTTTCATATGATGCATTAAAGGGATTATGAATTTAGTTCTGATGTCAGTGGGGACACTGAATGTCATACAGAGCACTGAAAAAACAATATGTGTTGCGCCTGAAAGGTCGTTATTGATCCTTGAAGAGTGATTGGGGTCATTTTTTATAAATGCTTTTTTCTTACCTGTGCAGACAACACCAGCAACTGAGGTGATGTTACAAATTTTGTCTCTAAATGGTCTTTGTGGGCATTGAGTCAGTGTAGACTCCAATCCATTGCATTCAATTTGATCGATCCAGGTCTGTCCTGTGCCGTGCCCATAATCAGCCATGGTGGTAATCTTGTGAGCCCTCCCGCAGTTGATCTGTCTGCACACCACTGTGGCATCATTCATATCCCAGGCATCGCCACACACATTCCCCCACTGGCCTTTGTCGTAAAACTCCACTCTTCCAACACAGCGATTGGGCCCACTGGCCAATCTCACATTGCCTGGAAGTGATAGTTGTTATATGTACATGCTGTCCAACTGCAGATATCTTTAAGTCTAGCTAAAATCAAAATTCATTTTTGCTACAAAAAAAAAAAGAATATATTTAGGCTTGGCGTTTGTTTTGACGTTGGTCCAAATTGCAATTGCCAAGTTTTGTTAATTTTTCTGTGATGAAAGCACCATCTACTTTTGTGTTCTCCACTGGGCATGTTTAGTATTTGCTGCCAATTGTCACTGTCAGTTCAGTAATTTGACTGGTACAATATATGTGAGGGCAGCCATTAAAATATATGTAGTAATAGAGCTCAATTTCCAACTGAAACATTGGCTGTAAACCAAAATATGTAGGTGCAGTATCATTATATGTTATGTCTTCCACAATAAGTGAGGAGAATTCAAGTTTCAGTTCAACTTCAAGTCTTACCTGTACATTCAACAGCTGCTTCTTCAACATGATTGCGGCTGGTTGCGACATATTCTCTCAGCGAGCACTGTGTGAGAGAGGTCTCTCTACCTGTGCAAATGACCTGATACCCTCTCAGATCATCGCCTTGACCAAATGACCCTGTGACCTTGACAGGATCTCCACAATTCATCTCTCTGCACACCACTGTGGCTTCATTCATTCCCCAGTTAAGATTAAATGCTGGTGACCAGTGGCCACCATGGTGAACCTCCACCCTGCCTGAGCACTGGTTAGTCCCATTGATCACTCTAATGGTAGCTAGAAAGCAAAGTAGAGAGAATCAGCAATTAGCTAGTTGGTGTTTGGACAAATTTGAAAAAGATGTTCATTCCAAATATATGTGATATTCTGATTGATATACTGTAGTGGAAATAAGTGGTGACATAGCAGTTTAATTCTTGACAATAATCAGTAAATTATTCATCTGAGGGAATTAGGGGTGACAGATAAATGTAAGCCTAAAAGCCACTGTTTCAAATGAAGTGAAAAAAGAAAAAAAAGTTCTAAACAGAGAACAGTGAACAACACAGCAGAGTAATAATCGATACCTGAACACACTACACCAGCATCTTCACCATGGCCACAGTTATTCTCTCCAAAGGAGGGATGTTGGCAGTGCACAAGGGACGACTCATTCCCAATACAGTTGACGTCATCCAGCCAGATGTCTCCTTGGCCTTGACCAAAGAAAGCACTCGCTTTGGCTGTCTGAGCTGATCCACAGTCCATGGCTCTGCACACCACTTCAGCATCCCTAAAGTCCCAGTCATCATCACATACTGTTCCCCACTGGCCGTTATGAAGAATCTCCACTCTGCCAGAGCATCGGTCAGTGCCATTGGCAAGCCTTATTGGTGGATTACCTGAGGACAGGTCCACATATTAAAATTCTTTACAACCTAAACTCACACATTAAATATTATGGTTTATAGTAAATGTCAGTTCAGTAGTTTATTAGTTAGGTAGGTAGTTAGTTAAGCAGTTTATTGTTCATAGTGTGTGCACAAACATAAGGAACATCAAGTAAAAAGACAGCTGTCGTTAAAAAGAAATATAAAAAATGAACAGATCATTACTAGATGCTGCTAGCCACGTAGCATCGCTACCACTAACTCTGACATCCAATCCTGTATATTTTCATTAATAGTATTATGTATGCAAGTATTATGCATTTGCAGCATTACAAAGACATTCAGAAACTCTTTTAAAAACTTGATTTTCATATGCCATAGACCTTCATTATTTTCCAAAAACTTTTTAAAAATCACAGTTGTAATGGTTCAAGTGTTCATTCATTAGCATAAACATGGGCACGGTTTATTTTGAGTCCATCCCACATTCATTGTCCTACATTGTCTTGTCACTAGCATCCCTGAAAGTAGTCCCAAACAACTGCACTATTTTCTGCTGTTTGATTAATGTTTACTGAAAACTACAGTACCTGCCTGCTTTTCAAAAATTAAAGTATATATTTGTGACATGCTTTCAAAGATTTAAGTCCTCAGTTGTAACCAATAGACTTGGGACTGAGTGCCACAGATTATTGAGAGATAGACCAGCGCTTTATTGATTTTGGTACATTGATGGGATTGCCTGACATTAACAATAATATAGAAATGCCAGTCTTTTCTATCTTATCTTTTGTGTCTTACCTGTGCATGAAATGGAAACACCAGTACATGTCCCTGTGTAATCTTGAAGTGCGCACTGGCTGATAGAGCTCACATTGCCAGAGCAACTACCTGTAAACCCTCTCAGTCCACTGTCACCAAAGTTGAACTTTTCTTGGTATTTTTTAGGAGTTCCGCAACTGAGTTCCTTACACACCACCGTAGCCTCTTTAAGGCCCCAGTTATTATTACAAATTTTCCCCCACCGGTCATTGTGGAAGACCTCCACTCTGCCAGAACATTGGTCAGTCCCATTGCTCAGCCTGAGTGTTGCTGGAAAGTAAGCAGTCAAAAAGAGGCATTGTAATTAAAATGTTGAAGAAAAATTATAATATTTCAACAATAACACACTCCCCCTTGCTTTTTAGGAAGATATGGTTTAAAGCAAAGATATTGTTCTGCTAAATCTGTGATATTACACCACAGAGTAACCACATAACACATAAAGTAGAACATGTGTTACCTGAGCATTCAACACCAGCATCCTCATTGTGGTCACAGTCATGTTCTCCAAAACCTCTGTGAGGACAGTCAGCAAGTGACTTCTCAAGACCAGTACACTCGATGTCGTCCAGCCAAACCTGTTCCTGGCCTCTGCCGTAGAAGGCCTTGTACTTGACTGCAAGGGCATTCCCACAGTTCATCTCTCGGCATGATACAGTTGCTTCCTGCATCCCCCATCTGTCATCACAAACTGTTCCCCACTGTCCGTCATGGTAGACTTCCACTCGACCCGAGCACCGATTAGTACCATTCATCAGACGAATTGGTTTACTGTCTGTTGGGTGAAAAGACAAAGTCAAGGGCATGTTTACTGAGAGGCCACTCAAACAAGCAAAGAGTCTAATCATGTAAATGTCACCTTGAAATTACTGACGTAGTAGGGGGACCACATGGATCACTTACTTGTACAGAAAATAGTAGCATCAAGACAGGTTTCCTTGAAATCTTGAAGTTCACATTTTGAAATAGAGGTCTCATTTCCAAGACAGGTGGTTTTGACTCCAAGCAGGTTATGTGCCTCTCCGAAATTTGGCGCTATAGTCTGAATGACAGGAGTGCCACAGCTAATTTCTCGGCACACCACGTCGGCTTCTTCCTTGCCCCAGTCACTGTTGCATGCCCGTTTCCAGTGGCCATCAAAATAGACTTCCACTCTGCCATTACACCGGTTGCTTCCATTGACCACCCTGACATGCTCTGCAAATAATGTGATCAGAAATGTAAATAAAATCAACAAATATTTTTAAAAAAGTGGTTTTCTTCAAGATCTTGAAAAATACAAAGTGACAAATAATACAGTGAAAAGGTGTGAAAATCTGCATAACGAAATATTGTTCAAAGTCACTGAACATTATTTTAAATTCTAGTGACAGCAACGGCAAATATAAAATCATGTGCAAAGCTTAGAATATTTGCGTTTGATGGAATGGTGAAGTCATGAAAATCAGAGTCTTGAGATTGAATGTTTCACTTTGTGTATATATATCATATAGCCTAGTTAACAAGAAAATTTGGAGCAAGCTAATACAGGCTACTTAAAGAAAAGTGTAGAATAGAATGAATTTAACAACCTTCAAGATACTTCAAGAGGCTCAAAAAGAAAATGGAGATAGTTTTGACATTTTGGGAAATACATTAATTTGCTTTCTGGCACAGAGTTTGATGAGAAGATTGATATCACTCTCATGTTTATCTGTTAAATATAAGGCTACAGCAGGCAGCCAGTTAGCTTATCTTAGCATAAATACTGGAAGGGAAAACAGCTAGCTTGGCTCTGGCCAGCAGACAATATCACCACTAGATCTAACAAATTGACATGTTTCCGTTTAATCTGTACAAAAATGTGTAAAAACAACAATTTACCATTATATAGGGGGTTATTAACTGGACTTTCTTCTGAGTAGTTGCTGGGCGGACATTGGAAACTGTAGGAAGGTAAGAGCCGCTATGCCATGCTACGCTACGCTCAGTTAGCATAAATGTGGAAACAGTTTGCCTGGCTCTAACAAAAAGCACCATGTTATTTATATAATCTGTACAAAAAAAACAGAAGTGCTTAGAAAGGTCAGCAGGCAGTATCTACATATTTACCATAGAGACATGAGAGTGTCATGTAATTCAGTAATTCTTCAGAACAACGACATGAGGGGCCAGCATGAATGCATGATGACGAATGGCCATCCGGCAGCTGCTATGTTTTTGTTTATACGCCACTTTACGTTTGCAGCGGATGGTCATGGGGCTAACCTTGCTCTTGTGCTTTTACTGCAACATCATTATCACGGCAACGAGCAATACGGTGGCCGACAAGGGCAATCGCGCTGCAAAGGCCCAAAACACTTCCAAAAGGAGAAAACAAGCTGCAAATTCATAAACGACGCAGATTCGAAAACACATACGAAAAAACAAAAGAAAACAGCGGGATCGTGCTGCGATTGCAAAAAACGTGCTGCAGGATGCCAAAACAAAGACATTTACAGCAAACACGCTACAACAACAACAACAAAAACACAAACCCGTAAAACAAATGCAAGAGAAAAAAAGCGCTGCATGTTCAAAAAACAAACGGAAGTGCTCCAGGCCTCTAGGGGGAGGGAACACCTTGACCATAAGATTGCGTTTGTCTTTGTTTTGGCCTCCTGCAGCACGTTTTTCCACTTGCAGCACGTTCTCGTTTATGTATTTGTTTTGTATTTTCGTATATGTTTTTGAATCTGCATTGTTTATGCGCGTTTGCCCTCGTCGGCCACTTTAGAGCAATCATCTTAAAGCAGACATCCATTTGTGAATTGTTGACAATGCAATTTCTTTCTCAAAGCAAGATACAATAATATGATTAGATACTAAGATAAGTGCTGCGTTAGCTGCATTTCACCACAGCTGTATTTCCCAATTTTCCCAGTTCCACATTTCATGGCAATTCCCAGATAGAAATAGGGGAAGGGGTTTTGTGATTTCATAAGCTATCTTCTGTGTGTGTAATTTTAAAAAAAAGACTGCGGGCAGGGGCAAAGCCTGACTGTCGGAATGTGACCTACTGGCACCTTTATAGCTCACCAATTAACACATTATATCTTGTTTGTTTAGTTTCTACAAAAACTAAATATATATATAATATAATAATAAAGTTATAAAACTACTCTCAACTTTTCACTTGAAAGCAAATCAGTGTATTTCCCCAAATATCCCAACTACTCCTTCAATAAAGGTACAAAGTGTGCTCTTTGACTAAGTGTTTCAGGTAAAAGTGGGTCAAGTGAAGCAAACCCTACTGAGAAAAGGACTCATTGGACTCATTCTTACCTGAACAGACAACCCCAGCGTCTTCACCATGGCCGCAGTTATTTTCCCCGAATGGTTTGTGTGGGCAGTTGAGGAGGGAAGTCTCAAGGCCGGTACACTGAACATCATCCAGCCAAATCTCGTCCTTTCCCTGCCCGAAGAAGGCACCTTTTTTGGCCTCAAGAACTGTCCCACAGTTTAACTCTCGACACACCACGTCAGCACTGGCAATGCTCCAGCGATCGTCACACACTGTTCCCCAGCTGTCTCTGTGGTAGACCTCCACTCTACCAGAGCAACGTGAAGGCCCAACCAGCCTAATTTTTTCACATTCTGGAAATTGAAAAATGAAAGCACAATGGCTGCAGACTGCCTCATCATGAACTCAATAACAAAAAGTCAGGGCGTTGAAATATAAATATCTAAATAATATGCATGATTTCTCAGGCATGAAACATAAAACTCACTGACCTGTAAGCAGCGGTAGACTCAGTAGACCTACAGCAGAAAAATATATAGTAAGATGTTCTAATTAAATCATGTCAGCCCTGACAATCATGATACACATATCAAGAAAGATTAACCAGTAACTACACAGTGCTGTAATCTGTCAAATTTATCATGATAAAACCCTTGAGATCTATCACTTCATTTTCAAGATGGTTCCAAAACATGTAACTCCCAGTGTTCCAGCATCTACCTTAACAGTCACATCGATCAAAAACATCAAAAAGAACTCCTATCAATAAAACATTAAATGTGGAAATCTATATCTTTTCATACAAATATTGAGATGCTAACTGGTTTTGAAGGTATGCAACCAAGTCAAATTGACAAAAAATAAACTCACCTATTGACAAATAAAGAACAAAATGTAGTTTTTCAGCAGAAATGAAGATCATATTTTGTCCTCAAAATGGGGTCAAATGCTGTCATGGCACAGTAAAAATGAAAAAAAAAGAGGTAGTGTTACTCTTTGTTAACAAACCTGCATTATTTCCTCATTGGTCTTTATCAGAGCAAAAAATAAAAAATAAAAGTTGATATTTGGAAACCATCAAGTTTCAAGAAACCTTACCTTTGAAATCAAACAAGTCTGGGCAACTATTAAATTGAACTCACAATTTAAAATAAATCATATTAGAAACATCCAAAGGATAGAAGTCCCATGTACAGCTCCAGTAATTGAATAAAAGTGACTGACTGGACTTGGACTGCAAACTGGATGCATGTTGACATTTTGATCAATCATTAAAGAGAGGATCAGAGGAGATTTCATTTTGTTTTACAAAATGTCTACTTTTCTGTTTGAAAAAGGCATCATATTCATCAGGAAAACACACCCACATTTAATATGATATACAATAGGAAGAGTGATTTAAGGATCAGCTGCAGAAAAATGAAGGGAAATCGTAGATCAAAAGGAGAGTTGTTATGAGCAAATGTCAAGAGGTGAACTTGACCATTGACCCCTCACGCTAAACCCCACTACCTGTCCCCACCCTTTTTACACTGCACATTAAAAATATAAATGCAGAATCCAGTCCACATTCAGTTCCATTATAAATATGAGCTTTACTTTGCAGTACACTGAAAATGATTTGACAGTGGCATTCTCTTGCATAATGATGTATTTGTAAAACAAATCTGAATTAGAATTTTATGTATATTATTCATTTAAATTTAATATGGTCAACCTGGTTAATATCTTTGTCATTTTTTTTTCACAATGTGATCCTTTGGCTTCAGAAGACCTGGAATATGCTGCAAAATAATCCAGGTCTTTATGGTCAGTTTTGTAAATCATTATGAATAAGATCCTATCCTATAGGTCAGATGTACCAAACTTCATTACCCAAACCACTGAAATATCATGTTTTACAAATTACTTTCTTACCTTACAAAATGTGTTGATTCCTCAACGGAATATCTAGAGTCGGAGATGACAGATCTCAATCCACCCAGGTCTGTTCTTTGATGAAAACTTGACTCGACAGAGCCAGTTCTTGTCCCATACCTTATTGTCTTAATGGGACTGGGGATGATAAACTAAACACTTCCCCTTACGAAACTCTGAGCAACAGTGTTTTTCTGTTCTATTCATTCAGTTCCTGTTATGGATCTTAAAATATTGCTCATCCTACACAGTCCTCCTGTTAAATGTACCATGGGAGCAAATACAAACTCTGACTCAATATATTTTTGCCTGTTGATCAATAAGCACTACCTTAGTCAAATAAATGAATACAATCAAATAAACTGCATACATGAGAAGTGAATTAAATCTGATTTCATCTGTTGGTCATCAGAACTGTTTTCTGTTTTGTTCATTTTTTTCACTGAGGGTAGTTGTTTTTTTAATAATTAATATTATAATTATGTTAATATGTTTTTTGTTCATTATAAATTCCTGGACATGTTGTTCTTATGTTTTTTGTTCATAAGAACATGCAGTACTGTCGAGGTTCCATGGAAGATGTAGCCTGCATGATGTTGCATAACTAACTTGTCTATTCAGCATTTTGAGTTGCCTGGTTTGGCCATCTGTTTGCACACATAATGAGTTTCCTAAATTAGCCTCCATGTACAGTTGCGTGTCTCCATCACACAAAATCACGCACGTGCTGATTTAACAAAATAACCACATCCTTAACTTCCCCTTAATGGTTAGAAAAAATCTCATAGAAAAGTGTCTTTACAGGTGACTTTATGTACAGCCATGGTGTTCATTGATGGGAATTTTGAGTTTCGTGATTGTTGGCTAAATACAGCTTTTTTTATGCCAGTAACTTTGACTTGTCAACAAAGGTGTTATTAATAACATGAATGATGGCTCTGTTCAGTTTAAGCATACTGTACGCCACGACAGTATGGCAGCATGATAAACACTTAAAGTTACACTCATGGTGCTACTTGGAACATTTTAAATTCAGTTTTTCGTTATCTTTCTGCTGTATGTTTATTTTCCACAGCTTGAACCACACAGTAGCTGCAGTGCTTTAAAATTAAGTTTGACAGAAATCTACTTTTGAAACAACCACCTGTCTCTTACAGACTGTAAAGCAGCAGCATCTATCAGTATTATACAGACAGACCTCGAAAATACCGAGGTCTGGAGAGGACAGCACGTTAAGCACATATTGATGTCTGGGTAAATCATTAGAGACACATACAGATATGCATCATTGATGGGAAAAGAACTCATCTGGGGCAAGGGGGCACTATGAGCGGCCCAACAAATAGGATGATCATGTCACAAACAAGATAATCATCTGACAAGTTGAAAGGCAAGCGTAAACAGAAATAGATCAAACATTCCGCACGCTGCTAACAACTTTTTTTTGTTGTCGTCATTTTTTCATTTGGCAACTGTGATTGCATTACCAACATCGCCACAGCTGGCTCAGGAACAGCAGGTTCTTGCTGAAACTAACAGGTGGGAGTGACAAACATCAAACGCTCTTGCGTTACACAGAATTTAACATGAAATGTGAGTTCAGCTTCTTAGATAGAGAAGTTGTGGAAGTGGATAAAAAAAAAAAAAAAAGCTTTAACACTGATGATCTATTTAGGATAGTCACCAGCAGAAACAGTGGAATATTAAATATATACTTTGAACGTCACAAATGATATAATTAAATATAAGATTTCTGCCATTCCTCACCTGTCCACTGCAGAGCCACTCCAGCCTATTAACTTTTTGCTCAAGATTGGTTCGTCTTTGTTGCCTTATGCTGTATACTTGTTTGTGTCCCTCTTCTAGTAACCCACTGCACTAACCCACTTTTTTCTTTTCTTTTTTTTTTTTACCTCTGTCTGCTTTACTGAGATGATTGGTTTGCCTTATTTAACTGCCTTTGTGTTGCCTACTGTACATCTGAGTTTGTATTTGAGTCCAACCTCTTTATCCAGTTTTTGCAGCCACTGCACCTTAATCAAAGAGACGGTGAGTGTATTCAGACCCTGTGTGCATGCTAGGCCTTCATGACACCACATAAGAACACAGAGCTTTTGAACATGTGTTTCCCCAACTTTGCCTTCAGTTGGCAGTCTGGGTTTTCTGCATGGCAAAGAATAATATGACTTTCCCACCACCACTTTAAAGGGACTCTGGATTGATCCCCTCATAAAAAGCTTTTACATTTTCAGCTGTTTATACTGACTGATCTCAAATATGCAAACAGTATGCATTGCTTTTGGAACAGTATTACTTGAACAATAACATGCACATAAAAAAATACTGAGGCAAATAAACTTTTTATATTGTAATCTGCTTTATTGTGCAAAATAAGCCATACAGAAATGTGTCACTGAGTACAATTCTCTTGAGCCTGTTACAAACAGAGAAAAAATGACCCAACTAACCGCAACATAGTCACAAGCAGAGAGGTGTAACATGGTACATTTAGTCAGGTTGTGGTTCAACAAACTTGTTAGTATCCATTCACAAGACAGACATTACATGATTTTACAATAAATGATACAAGTCAGCGAAATAGGAATGTTGTCAGTGTCAGTGGTAACAATGTGATGTCCTGTGTGTATCCTCTCACCAGATGGCACGACACTCAGGGAAAATGGCTAGTGAGAGTGTATCTGTTTGTGTGTGCCATTCATGTGTAAACATAAAGGAGTCAGTTAACCACCCAACCATGATGATTTAATAGGAGAGACATAAAGAGAAAACACAAAGTGTCAGCATTAAGGAGAGACACAGAATACAGATTTGAGGCCTGGACTAAGGGGCTGCCCACGATATCTCAATCTATGTTCATTTCATAATGTGTAAAACACACACAGGGCTGTTTGCTTATACTTCAGCAGCTGTTCACTAAGACATTTAGTGGAGGGAAGTGGAGGCACAACAGGAAAAGCTGAAGTTGGGAACTTTGCCACTTCATTATCTCAAAGCAATAATTTCTTAGATACATATCTCTTACATCTTCTTGGAGTAATCTGCAAAGTGTATTCCTGTAGTCTACTACTTATGTAGCTGTCTTGATTAGAGGATAAAGCTGGTGATATCTATATTTTTTATGTTGTCAACAAATCTCACAAAGAGACCAAACAAGAACTGTCTGAGTTGCCATAGCCTGATACATCTTATTCCTCTGTGCCATAGAGCTCCATTGTTGTCCAAAAACTATTAAAACACACCAGTGAGCCACACTGTTGCACTGGGTGACATGTTCCTTCATTATAAATAAACCTGGGCACTGTCAGTTTATTTTGAGTCAATCCCACATTACACCGTTCTGTTGCCATAAATACTCAGTACTAAAGCTCCAAAGCACCAAATGTGTTTTAATCCGTGGCTTAAAATAGTCCCAGAAAATGTGCTATTTACTCTTGTTTGAGTAATGTTTTCTAAAAACTACAGTGACCAGTAGATTCAGGAAAAGACTGGCACCTTTTTTTAAAAAAAATTATTTTTGAAACCGGTTTTTAAAGATTTACATCTTCAGTTTGAACAAGTGGGCTTGGGAGGAGATAACACATTGTTGTTTTGGTCTTTTCCCATGATTTGCAGATAATGATAAAAACATAGGACTGTATTAATGCCAACCACCTACTTCAATCAAACTGATAGTGGAATGATACAAGAACAAAGTATGTTTCATCTGATGATAGTGACTATGAACTAAACAAGAATGCTGGCAATGATATTACGCAGAATTACAGATATGTTTTGAGATTCTTAGCATTTGGTCTCATCTGCTTTGAGTTAAGCTGCAGTGTCATCTCTGGGAAAGCATCCTCACTCCCACGTATGTACACACCAACCTGTGCATGCGCGCGCGCGCACACACACACACACACACACACACACATCCAGACATAATGGCTAGGCCTCAGGTTGCATTAAGTGTGTCCTCTCAGCTCCCTTTCACTTAACACAGCCTTCATTAACAGCTGCTGATTGAGACAGACACACACACACACACACACACACACAC